>NC_140179.1:46766616-46864116 GCF_963971535.1 Notolepis coatsorum
TGCCTCCCACAAGCCGGCTGCAATGTGGACCAAGCCTTACATCATGTGTCCCCTCCGGTACTCGAGGAAGCAGCAGTCGCATCTTTTCACCTGCACAGCGCGATCTCTCAGCATCGGGGGTCTGCGTTTGGAGGGCACGCCGCCTCCGTCGCTTCCTGATTCTGCTGCGCAGGCGCACCAACCGACCTGTAGGAGTCGCTGTCCACAACGTCCGATCCCCACCCATCAGCTTCCCACCCCCTAATACTGCCAATTGTATTAGTATGAACGACCAGCCAAGCTGATAGCAATGCGGAGAGCTGGGCTCGAACCCAGTGTCTCCTGCATTGGTGGTGAGAGCCTTGCCCACTGCACCACCTAGCCGCCCAGACTGAGGCGGTGTGTTGAAAGAGAACTCTGAGCGTTTATTATTCAGCATGAGAAAACACAACAACACTCCATGACGTTACTTGCTAAAACTGTCTATCTGCCGACAGGAAGACAACACTCTATAGCGTCCGTGCGGAACCAATATTCCCAACAACAGTTCCGTAGGTGAATTATGTCTAATCACCACAGGTGAAAGGTTTGCACCCTTACGCCACACGGTAGAAGCCTCGGAATTCGGTAGGTGAATTGCTTTCCTAGATCATGATGTTGAATGGAACTACAGTTCAATAGATTAAATTAGTTTAAGAGAATCTCAAATACATTATTTTATTTAAGTGTGTATAAAATTTGTTTTGTATTTTTCTGACATGGGGGCTCAACAATAAATGACAATCAGAAATGTCAAGTTGCATGTTGCTCTGTTGCATTTCCAATTTATTTATTTAAATGATAAATCTAACAATGTATCAGGAATCGATAAGGGATCGGACCGATGAGCAGAATCGATAATGGAATCGGTATCGATAAAATCTTATCAATTCCCGTCCCTAGTTATCAGTTTGGGAAATCTAATTGTGGTGGGTCAGTTCGATATTGTGGTGAGCCACCACATGTAACCCATGTATGGGAAACAGTGATTTCATAAAGACACTGTTGAAGTGCCCTGCGGCATGCGGTAGGAATAACATACATTATGTTAAAAAAGGGTATGTGAACTGTCTAGGCTGATTTGACTTGAAATCCATATCACACATGGCATGTTATCACATTTAGCTCCATAACGATACATGCATTTTTCTTAATATTTCTCTCTTTTAAACACCAGCACACAAATACCACATGCTCCATCTGTCAACATGTTATTGGTTGTTGTACATTCAATTGAATTAAAGGGGTACAAAATGAAACAGCATATCCACCGGAGGAAAGCAACATACAAATAGGGGTGGGGGGGGAATTGATACAGCGATATATATCAATATTTTGTGTGCGTCGATACACTGATGCCAAGTATCAATATAAAATATATATATATTTTTTTGCTTGACAATCTAATTTTGCTGCAATAAAAAAGCGTATCTTATTAGATAAAACAGATGATGTATATATATTTGTATTGCAAATGTTGACGTTTCTTTTTATTTGCAGTTGAAAGAAAGTAATAAATCGCAATATATTGCAATATTATGGTGACTCTAGTATCACGGGGCCTCTGGTGATTCCCAGCCCTACATACCAACACGTTGTGTTGACAAGAGTGTTATGGTTTGTAATGCGACCCCAATTGCACGACACAGACAGGTAATCAGAGTTAGCCAAAACAAGGGCCCGTTTTATTATACAGAAAAAGTGGCACTGCGCCTTTAAGGGGGGAAAACACTAAAGTCCAAAAACACAAAAAGGCGGCACTGTGCCTTTAACGGGCGAACAGGCAGGAAAAAAGTAACAGGAATCTTCTTCGTCCTTTAGCCGAGTAGGGCTCTGCGGCTCTGCAGCACTGCCCAGGAATCTTCTTCCTCACTGGCAAAGGTAAACAGGAATCTTCTTCCTCCCGACCAGAACGCTGCCGACGGGCAACGCAGCAAACAGGGGGTCCGAGGGGAACGGGGTGAGAACACTGGCATCCTCCCGTGGAGTAATAAGAGAGCGATGGCGAGCCTCACCCCAGAAAGAGGTCCATGTAGAGGGAGTAGGGAAGTAGCCGGCACGACATCTGGAGTGGGAACACTGGGATCCTCCCGTGGAGTAATAGAGAGCGAAGACGGTGTCCTACTCCAGGAAACGGCGACAGGTGGTGATGTACAGGGGTGGCACGACGTCTCACGCCGGAGACGCGGCAGTAGATGGTAGTAACAAGAACGATCCGACAAGGAGTGGAGGGGAGTCTGCAATACTAGTACTCTCCCGAGCTGATTGCAAACTCCTCTCAGGTGCGTGAAGCAGAAAAACGGCATGCCCCCTCGTTGGGCTGCATGCAGAATTCCTCCAGCCCTCACAAAGAGATTCATAATGTCGGCATCTATTCAGTTTCAGCCCAGCCTTAATGTGAATTGTTAGGAGCAATAGGTGTACAGAATATACAGGTACAGCATAAATAAAATGTCCTTCCATATTTTGTATACCCCATTGCTGATGCAAAAAATCTAATCAAATCAAAGTTTAACAAATATATAAGTAAATAAAGAATAGAGAAAAAAGGGACAAAATGTATAATAAATAAATGAAACATTTATGACAGCGATAACAATCTTAAGACATTTTATGACGTCATACATTTTAGCGATCAAGTAGAAATATGTCTCATATATATCATACGTTTAGCCGTTTACACAGATGCACAGTATCCAAGTAGAATTGGAACAATACAGATAATACACAATAGCCTCAAGGAACTTACAACACACAGAGGCCCCATAGAGACAGACAGAGGCCCCATTCCAATACTAAATCTGCTACATCCTTCTACAAGGTCCTTGAAACTGTGTGTGTGTGTGTGTGTGTGTGTGTGTGTGTGTGTGTGTGTGTGTGTGTGTGTGTGTGTGCGTGCGTGCGTGCGTGTGTGTGTGTGTGTGTGTGCGTGCGTGTGTGTGTGCGTGTGTGCGTGCGTGTGTGTGTCAGGCACACAATGCCTCTCTCTGTGTGACCCTCGGTCCTCAGCACGTGGAGATGGGAGGCAGCAGCTGTTACTACTTCATGTCACACACACACACACACACACACACACACACACACACACACACACACCTGTGTCTCCGTTATATACCGTTTGCAGTGGTGGCCTGCTGCTGCAAAATTATTGCCGCCATTGCTTCAGAAGTTTATGAAATGTCATGAAGTCGCAATTTGTCCGCTCCACTGAACTCAAACAGACCGTCGTCCTCTCTCTCTCCACTTGGGAGGGTGAGCAACTGTATCAGGGGCACGGTTGCAACACAGACCTTTTCTCTTGTAACACGCAAGTCAGGAACTACAGTATTTTTTATTTCTTTTTTTCCGTTTTCCCCCCCCCTCCCAATGTTAGTCGTTATGCCAATTCCCAATCCCCTTCCTGGTCGTTGCGCACTCTACCCCCTACCGTTGGTCTGGGAGGGCGGAGACTATCACATGCTTCCTCCAACACATGTGTACCCAGCCCACCACTTCTTTTCACCTGGCAGCGCGGACTCTCACTGGGGGAGTGTAACGTGTGGAAGGTCACACTACCTCTCCTAGATCCTTCCCTCGCTGTGCAGGCGCCCCGACCCAACTGTAGGAGTCGCTGTCCACAATGACCCAGACCCACCCACCGGCTTCCCTCCCGCTGACTCTGCCAATCGAGCCAGTATGACGGCCGGCCAAGCCGGAAGCAACGCTGACAGCTGGATTCGATACCAGTGTCTCTTGCATTGGTGACGAGCGCCTTGTCCGCTGCGCCACCCAGCCGCCACTAGGAACTACAGCATTTTGTGTGACAAACAGAGCAGATCACGTTACCGGAGAACAAGAAAAAAGGTAGATCTAACTAGCTAATGTTAAGTTAGATCGATTTTACAGTTTAAATAAATATTCGCAATGTATCCTCCATTGATGTTCATGGACAACTTGTTATTATTAATATTAACACTCATGAAATAATGTTAGCTAGGTAACATTAATGTTAGCAAACTCAGTGAATCAAGATACTGGTAACGTTGATTCAATAAACGTTGGTAAAATAAACACAAACAATGTCTATATAAGCAATGTATTAGAATATTCCTGATTGTATCCCAACATAGCAGAGTGAAGCAGGAGAGCAGAGTGGAGCAGGTCTATGTTTGCCCCGCCCCCTACACTTAAGCCATGGCTAACATGTAGGCTACTAGAGAAGAAATATGTGGCTGCTGCCTGGTGGAGATTTGCTCTCTACTGAGCGCTCCTTTTTAGTTCAGCACTGTGAGTGTGACACTTAGAGGAATGAGTCCCAGAGCAATTATTACATCCATCCAGAGCCTTCGCGCTAAGGAGCGCCCTGACATACACACACACACACACGCACGCACGCACGCACGCACACACACACACACGCACACACACGCGCACACACACACACACACGCGCACACACACACACACACGCACGCACGCACACACACACACGCACACGCACACACACGCGCACACACACGCGCACACACACACACACACACGCACACACAAGTCTGCAGGTATAAACACTACAGCGCACATACATATGCAGTGACGCACGCAAGCACGTACAGTACACAGTCTACACACAAGCACATCAATTACACATATACATGCACACACACATATATAAAAGCACATGCAAACACAAATGCGGACAGTGACACACACTCTTGCTCACACACACACACTGTCTCCCCCATACACACATACAGCTCCAGTCTCATGACACACTCCACTAGGCGTGACGGTCATTAGCAGAAATAAAATGTGAAATGCAGAGCCAGCATTATTATTATTACGCCCTTCATACTGAAGCTCAGAGAGACTCAGCAGGTACAACTGTGTGCGTGTGTGTGTGTGTGTGATTACTGCAGAAACATGTTGAGCTCGATAGAGATCGCAACAATCGCCACGAACACCACAAGTTCATCAGTATCATTTATTTTCTGTTGATATTGTTTCTGTGTTTCTGGGCCAGATCCACAGGAGTTCTGCTGAAGACATTATCGCGCAAAAGGAAGCCTTTCCAAACAAAACAAGCTTCCAGGACATTTACACCAGGCGTTGCAGGGCCAAGGCTAAGAGAGTAGTCACCCAAACAACTGCCTCTTTGCACTGCTGCGGTCAGGCAAGCGCTACAGGAGTCTCATGGTCAGTACAGAGTAGGGCTGCAACGATTAAATAATACATTAAAAAAAAAATTAATAAATTTTTTTTGCACTACCTATCTTTGTGAAAGTGGCTTCTCAGCTCTGGTCCAGCTGAAGACAAAGCAGAGGAACAGATTGGACATTGAGCATGACCTCAGAGTTGCTTTGTCTACCATCACCCCAGACTTTGAGACTCTTGTCAGGAGCAAACAACATCGCCACTTATCCCATTAGTTCCCTGGGATGTTAAGCTAAGAAGTCTGCTAAGAAGGATATATTATTTATTATTATTATTATTATTATTATTATTATTATTATTATTATTATTATTATTATTATTATTATTATTATTATTATTATTATTATTACTAATAATATGTGTGTGCGAACCGGAAATATAATTGACTCGCAGTGTGCGAGTGAAGATTACAAACGCTCCGCTGTTAATAGTTCAGAAACTACAAGTCCCACATTCCACAAGGCGCATAAACGTCCAATCACAGTTTCCTGTGGTGACGCGGCTGGTTTCATGCGAGTGAAAGGAAACAATAACAGTACGCACTGGAACAGAAAGTCACAGTACCATAGGCAAGTTATACATTCAGAATCAGACAACGCAAAAAATTCAGCCAGCCATGAAGCCCATTAATTTTTATTTTGAGCAAAAGAGAGACGAGGAGAAAGAGGAATCCGGCGAGGCAGCTAATGTTACTGAGGCGGATAACGTTATATTGACAGACGATAACGTTAGCGAAGTTAGCACACGCACATACACGCACACTGTGGGCCAGCCAGTGACTTTGGTGGTGTGTGCTATTGCACAAATGTGTGTCCCGTTCCCGTTTGCACACGCACATACACACAAACGCACATAGTAAGCCATCACTGGGAACTCTCAGAGGAAAGGGGGGCTGAGAATATCTGTGTCTATCTGTGTGTGTGTGTCTCGCTCTCTCTTCCTCTCTAGTCTCTACATATCTCTCTCCTGAACCTATTTCATTCAAAAGGAAGACATTGATGGACAGTAGCTATACGTATAAATTATAGCTCAGTTGTAGCTGTAACAGAATAATTGTATTAACTATTAATTAACTATTATTCAATAGCGTTTCAATTATAATGAATTAAATAATTGTATAAAGAATTTTCCATGTTCTGTCATCTAATAATATATTCCATTGCCTTTCCTATCTGTATCAAAATCAAAATGTTGGTATCGTGACAAGACTACAACATACAAAAGCAGCTTGACAACTGATATCCTTTGCGTCTAGTAGGCATGGGCCAATGTGTGATTTTGGTGGTATGTGCTATTTGCAGTATAATATGCATGTAATAAATGAGGTGAGCGACTCCCACCATTTACAGCGCTGGCTCCCACCATTCAAAGCCCTCCACAGCCTGGCCCCCCCCCTACCTGACTGATCTCCTTCTTCCTTACCGCCCCACTCGTTCCCTCCGGTCCTCCTCCACTGCTTCCCTCACTGTCCCGACATCCAAGCTTAAAAACGTTGGAGATCGGGCCTTCTCTCGTACTGCACCCCGACTCTGGAACTCCCTCCCCCAGTCCATCAGAGACTCCCCTACACTCTCCACCTTCAAAGCTCGCCTCAAAACCCACCTGTTCTCCCTTGCCTTCAACCCCCCCCCCCCCCCACCCATAACCCCCCCCCCCCCCCTCCAACCTGATTGATGTCTGTCTCCAGTCTTTTTTGTGCTATCATGCTGTCTTCCCTGTTCCCCCCCATGGTCTCATGTTCCTTTTGTTTTGTTTCTTTGTTGTTTCTTTGTTTTTGTTTCTTTGCTTTTGTTTCTTTGTTTGTACTCTTGCTCCCGACTATTGTCAGCGACTTCGGGTTATTGAGAAGCGCTATATAAATTAAATGAATTATTATTATTATTATTAACTCGCGATTAATCGCAAATTAATCGCATTTTAATTTTTTTCTACCTTAAACGGATATTTTTCAAGTTCCAAGTTTTAATACTCTTATCAACATGCGAGTCAACAAATGCTTGCTTTATGCAGCCATTTAACACAAAAGGATGACCCTCATGCATTGCAAATTTGCATCAAATTCAAAACAAAGTGATGCACAAAATAACTTAAAAGAAAATAATAATTTAAAACAATGAATAAAGTGTGCATGAAATAATAGGGGAAAGAAAACGTTAGGAACTTGTTACATTCACCCACACAAGGGCTGATTAATCACACCCCCCCCCCCTCTCTCTCACACACACTCTCCCAGCTCTCTTTCTCTCTTGCCCCTTCCTCATCTCTCTCACCCCCCTCTCTCTCTATATCTCACACACACACACACACACACACGCACACACACACACACACACACACACACACACACACACACACACACAACACACACACACACACACACACACACACACACACACACACACACACACACACACACACACACACATCCTCACTTGCACTCTCTCACACACACTACAAAAAAATTCACTTTAAGAAACACAACTGTACATTAGTATAATTATTGTATATAGTACTTTACCTTAATTCTTAAGCATTGTATTGTATTTTATTCGTATTACTTTTTAGCATGTATATTTCATTATCTCTTTTATTTTATTATCTCTTTTATTTGATTACTCTATCTTATTATTTGTATTTTTGCACCATCGAGGGGGACATGGCCACCTTCATTTCACTACATGTCTTGTGTATGTAGTGTACACAGGTATGTGACAAATAAATCTTTTGAATCTTGAATCTCCATTTTCCTCCCTACCCCTCCTTGCCAGACGCATCCCGGTGTGGACGGCAGCGGCTATTAATGTGAGTGAAGTGAAGTGAAGTGGGTCCTGCTGCCATTCAGTGTCCATTCTGCTTCCAGTGTGTTTCAGGGGTGAGGGAGGGGAGGGAGCCCGACAGCGCGGCACAGTAGCTCCTTGTCGGCAGTTACGCTCACTGAGGAAAGCCAGTGCTTATTGTTTGCTCTTTGCACAAACACAACCATCAGTGAGTGGGGTTTACTTTGGGCTTTCAAGGAGCTTACAACCCAACAGCCTCTAGCTACTTTCTGTCCCCAAGAATTATTTGAGCCGAGGGAGGGGGGTGTATTCAGGGAATCCATTTAGCCTTATTCACTTTGCCACCGTATTGGTTGAGTTTGATGTGATGATGTGATGATGTAATGATGTGGAAGTGCTTGTTCACTTCGATGGTAAAACTTTGCTAGAGAAATGCCACTTTAAGAACCAAAATAGTCCTTTACATACATTTACATTGTCATTTAGCTGATGCTTTTATCCAAAGGGACTTACAAGTTCTGTACGACAAGTTAGCAGGAAGGGTACAACTCTTTCAGCTGAGTAACAATGATCAAACAGTGCTGAAACTTGGGCGCTGCATTATTGAGTGCATAGACATAAGACATATTAGTGTATAGTAGGAGGAGTGCATGGTAGTATAGGACAGTAAGAAGGTTAGTGTTTTTTTTTTTTTTATATATTGATTGAAGAAGTGTGTTTTTAGTCGACAGCGAAAGATTGGTCGGGATTCGGTTGTCCTGACTGTGGTGGGAAGTTCATTCCACCATTGTGGAGCGAGGACTGAGAATAGACGTCTTCTCTTTTATGACCCTCTCGGAGCTCAGATAATAATAAACTTTATTTGTATAGCACCTTTCATACAGAAACTGCAGCTCAAAGTGCTTCATAACAGAAAAAAGACAGGCATAAAATGAGCACATAAAGTGCAGACATATAAAATCACAGTTTTTTTTCACATTAGGATCTAACATCCCAACAGGCCACCTAGTTTATGGTTTGATTCAGTTTTTGTCATAATCACGGCGAGAGCCTTCCTCACCATCACCATCACGGCGGAAGCCTTCCTCACCCCTCATCCTCTCACACCCTTATATGGGCAGCATCCGATCCCCGGATTCCCACGCCGCCAGTGGGCCTCTAATTGACGCGGCTGTGAGGGATTCCCTCGTCAGCGAGATGATACTTCAGCCCACGGATCCTGCTCTACCCTCGTTGCAGTGTTAACCTAACTTCCTAGGTACGACAACGAACCCTAGCCTAGCTACTCAATCCTTGTTGAATTACCTTGTCCTAATCCACCGCTCCGGTACTTCACCCACCTGGACGGCCCGTGCGGCACAAGGAACGCACCATCCCTCATCTATTGCATTCTTGTACCTGTCGCACATTTCTGACCTGTAAACCTGTCTGCTTGGGGGTAACAATTAAAACCAACCTAGACCGCTCCATTCTCTCTCCTCCTGTGTTCTGCAATTGGGCTCCGCCAACCCCTATCCTAACAGTTTTAAATAGACAATAATAAAAAGAGTAAGATAAAATAAGATAAAGATAAAAGAAAGAGGTCAACACTGGCAGACAAGCAGCCCGGATACCAAGAGAGCTGTGGTGTTTCGATGTCTGTATGACATCACAAGTCATACAGAATATGAAGGTATATCATTACCAGGGTTCCTGCAGGTTTCAACAAGGTACATTTAAAGGTTGTAAAAATGGCCTTTTCCATGCCCCTATTGTAAAAATGGCATTTTCCAGTGTTTTGCATTGTTTTCAAGCAATGTGGGGTTGTACCAACACTGACAAAATGTGAAATCTGTACCAATTGCAGTTTCTGCAGTTCAGATGAGACAAGAACTCCCCCCACTGAAACAAGCCATTCTGAATTGACTGGATCTGTGATGTGTAGAGGATCTGATCTGCATACCTCAGCCACTACTGTTGTTGTAGCCACCGCCCACAATCAACTGTGATTCGAGGAAGTTAGCATAACGTTGAAATTATGAGAAAAACCGGCAAGCAGCAAATACATCCTTGCACTTGTTTCATAATGATATCGTGCTCCACAAGCAATGGGCCACGTTCGTTTTTGGATTTTTGCAAAGACGACATTGAGAATCAAGGACTTTATAATGCTGCTGTGATTTCTGAGCTGTTGCTAAAGAAGGGAGTTAGCCTGTACCAAGTCTTCAGGACCGAAAGAAAGTATCGAATCAGTAAGTACATAAGTCGTAATTAGCAGTAGGACCTTGTTCATTCATCCGTTTGTGTCAATAGTGTATTAACGTTAGCGGTATTCCTCAGTGCTCAGTGTGTGTGTGTGTTTTTTTTTATCCTCTTTTTCTCTGCCTGATTTTCTATTTTGTCTCCCCATCCCAATTTAGTCGTTATGCCAATTCCCCCCCTCCCCTACCTGGTTGTTGTGCGCATGTTCCTCCTACTGGTCGGTACAAGGGAACCCTGAAGTCCACCACATGCTTCCTCCGACACATGTGGAGACAGCCAGTGGCTCTTTTTTCACCTGGCAGCGAGGACTCTCATTGGTGAAGCGTAACGCGTGGGAGGTCACGCTGCCATCACCATTTCCTGCCTTTCGCTGAGCAGGCGCCCAGACCTGAACTGTAGGCGTCGCTGTCTACAACGCCAGATTACCACCCACGACTTCCCTCCCCCTAACTCAGCCAAACGAGTTAGTATGACGACCGACCCAAGCCGCAGGGCAATGCTAACTCCGGAAGTCGAGACCGCAACCTCTTGCATTGGTGACGAGCGCAATCTCCGCTACGCCACCCGACCGCCCCCCGTGTGTGTGTGTGTTTGACCCTCCTATGCATTTCATATGTGAGTTGAAGCTGAGCCATTGACCCACATCCTTCACTGTCAGGGCAGGGAACAAAATAAGTACCCGCCAACCGCCAATGGCGGGCAGATTTAAGGTTTGGCGAGTAACAATGAGAGGTCTGCCCGCCACCTGGCGTTAGGGGTGGACGGTATAAATGGTATATGGTATAAACTGTATGAATTTGCTCTACGGTATGGATTTTGACTATACCTTGTAACCGGTAGAGCAGCTCTAAAATAGCAATGACGTCATGTAACCACAGCGCGACTATTTCACTCGCATTTGCCCCTAAAAATAGATAGAATTAGTCATAGATAATAGATATGTGCGAACTGGAAAAAGTTATTTAGGAGCACAGAGGCTTCGCGCAGTGGGCGTGTCAACACGCAATTGTCATTTCATAATAAACACATATCACGTGCGGCGTACAGCAAGTTTCTATTTCAGTTCCTGGCATTTTTAACCAGTGGAGAAAGGTAAGAGAGATTTCCCTATCGTTTTTCTTATATGAATTATTCAACCTACGTTAATAAAACATACCTGGTGATCAACTACAGTTTGCTGTGAACATTATGATATGTGTGTAGTGTTCTGATAACGACTATCGGTGAAGCGATGTCGAAATTAATTTGGGTTAAGCAGCGGGAGCCGGAATGCTGGCTTTGCGAGAAGCATGCAACTGCAGAGCCGCAGAGCTGACAGCTGTGCCCGCACAGTGCAATACTCCAATTCAGCCATTGGCAATTCAGCCGTTGGGTGGGTGGCGCTGTTGAGCGGGCCTGTGACCGGACCTGAAAGCGCCGCTGGCTCTGCGGCTCTGCAGTTGCATACTATTGGGATTCGTTTATCGCTTCGTTGGGAGCAGCACGGAGTCTCAAGGGACTTATTTTATTTGGAATATAATGACTGTATACGCAAAAGTAGCCTAGTTTTAAGTTCAAATATTATAAATCTACATGCCTTGAGGATGTCATTCTTTATATAGCCTGCCTATCAATTGTTTTTAAGCTCAATAAACTCTGACCGGAATTTCTCCCATTTGTCCGGCAGATTAAAATCTTGCAGGACACGGAGACCGGCAAAAAAAAAATTTGTAGCGTTTCTGCATTTGCGGTGTTCCTCCGTGCTAGCGTATCTCTTAGCTAGGCTATAGTGCAGGTGGGTGACTGTCAGTCAAACCCTGATACCGTGATATATACCGTTACCGTCTATGCTTCAAATTATACTGTGATATAAATTTTAGACCATACCGTCCACCCCTACCTGGCGTGTAACAAAATAGTTCATATCGATACTCTTATTTTGAAAATCCTGTAGCGGGTTTCATTTCCGCCCCAAGCGCAGCTCCAGTCATAATATCTATGGCTCCGGCAGCTAGCAACGTTCGGTTCATAGCGATACTCTTATTTTGAAAATCCCCACGGGCCGTGGCAACTTGACGAGTCATATCCGCCCAGTCCGTGCTGTCTGCATTAAGCAGAGCAGGGCTACACAGCAGTGCGCCTATTTTGCGACCCGAAATAAGTCTGTGGTGTTTTTTTTTTCTCACAACGGGTCAAATGCATCTAACATGCTTTGCATCGTCGCCATTCCTTTATGCCCACATCGCCCGAAATTAACGTTACGTTAGCATAAGCTAACAAGCTAATCCTGATCAGAGGCAGAGCCATAGAGAACAGCAGAAAGTGTGGACTGGGGAAAGGGAAATGGGGGGGGGGGGGGGGGCACTCTCCCTTTCTCTGTGTGTGTGCGGGCGTTTGGAAAGACGATGAAGTCACTAGTCAGGACTCAGGACAGGAGTATATTATAGTAAACTGAGGATTACTGAGGATGGACAGATAATGTTGATATTCAAATATAAAAAAGTTTCGAGAGGAGTGGAAGTTTGAAGACAGACTAGACTACAATATGATGCAGGGGTGGTGAGTTGAAACAGTGTGTGTGTGTGTGTGTGTCCCGACCCCACTTCTATGTTTCAATAAATTATTTGCATTTAAAACTATTAACGCCGACTCATTCCTTCAGTCCACTCAAAATTATGCTAATATTCCTTATGTTGTTTATGATATTAATTGAAAATAGTATGAGAGTATTATATAGTAATAATAACACATGGCGATATACTAAAAAGCTATTTATAATTTTTGGCTGGTAAAAAATCTGCCTAGCTGGTAGTTTTTTAAATCTACCAGCCAAATGGCTGGTAAGTCAAAAAGTTAATTTTGTTCCCTGTGTCAGGGTTATTATGGACAGAAGTTGTCAAATCATTACTCAGCAACTGTCAACTGTCTGCACATGTGTCAATAGTGTATTAATGTTACTATTTTACTGTAGCGTTTCTGCATTTGCGGTGTTCCTCCGTGCTAGCGTATCTCTTAGCTAGGCTATAGTGCAGGTGGGTGACTGTCAGTCAAAGCGCATTGCGAGTATGGGCGGAAAGTGGTGCACCAAAGTACTTGTTCCATAGACTCAGGAATTGTGTAAAATTGCCCAAAAAGTTAACAATTGTGGACCTTTAAGACCTTTTAAGACCACTTTCAATATAAAGTGCCATATTGGCAGGACATTTACCATGAAAGAAGTAATTCCATATGAATTGTTGGGGAGGGGGGGGGGCTGATACTAACTGCTATTACCGTACTGCTTACTTTGCAGCACGAATATTTCCCCCAAACACATTTAAACAAGATACAGACAAGTGACTTCCTAATCCAATACATTTTTGAGACCGATCAAAGAACTTTTTAAGGTCTAAAATTCTAGTTATTAAATGTAAGATGTGTTAAAGGTGACATGCATTATAAATGTCTTTTTTGAGTCTCTAGCATTGTATTATAGTAATAGGAGTTAGTATCAATGTGTTTTTGTGTCTAAATACCATATTGGCGGATTGCTCTCATTCAGCTCAGACCATTTCCTGCTCGATTTAATTAGGTCATTCTGATTTGACTCGCATCGTGACGTCACGTGGCGAGGATGGAGCAGATAGTGATCCGATTGGCTCTGTGGTTGTAGCGCACCAAACGGGGTTTGACAGAGCGAGCGAGAGAGAGAGAGAGAATCAGATAGACCCTCGCGACAGAGCACACATACACACTGTGCCGCGCACTACAGCTGCTCCCGAATCGAGAGAGAGAGAGAGAGAGAGAGAGAGAGAGGAGAGAGAGAGAGAGAGAGAGAGAGAGAGAGAGAGAGAGAGAGACCACCGTGCAAACACTCCGCGCGCAGGTCCCCCCCCCCCCCATCCCCCGATTCTGGAGCACAAGCTGCAGCGCGGCACAGCGGCAGACCCCCCCGAACGGGAGAGGGAGAGAGAGAGAGAGAGAAGGGGACCCGCACGCAGAGCGCCCACACAGTTCTCTCTCCCCCTCTCTCTCCCGCTCGAGGAAGTCCACCACCGCGCTGCGCCACAGCCCATGCTCCCGAACCGAGAGAGAGAGACAGAGAAGGAGACCCGCACGCAGAGCGTCCACACAGTTCGCTCTCTCTCTCTCTCTCTCTCTCTCTCTCTCTCTCTGTCTGCCACTCGCAGACTGTGTGGATGACTGCCACTGAAAGTGCTTATGGGCGGAGCCAGGCCAATAACAGGCTGAAATCTTGAGGCTAGAAATTATGCTTTTGAGTACTCCATTAGAAATATAAAACAATGATTTTTTTTTAAACAAACCTTACAGATGTCTTCCATAGACTCACAGGAATTGTGTAAAGTTGCCCAAATAGTGCTAGGAATAGCAATGCAGGTCCCCTGACCCTGTGGGAACCCTGCATCATCACATGACTGTTTTACATTTACTCACCCTACATCACATGACTGTTTTACATTTACTCACCCTACATCACATGACTTTGTTTTACATTTACTCACCCTACATCACATAACTTTGTTTTACATTTACTCACCCTACATCACATGACTGTTTTACATTTACTCACCCTACATCACATGACTGTTTTACATTTGCTCACCCTACATCACATGACTGTGTTTTACATTTACTCACCCTACATCACATGACTTTGTTTTACATTTGCTCACCCTACATCACATGACTTTGTTTTACATTTACTCACCCTACATCACATAACTTTGTTTTACATTTACTCACCCTACATCACATGACTGTGTTTTACATTTACTCACCCTACATCACATGACTGTTTTACATTTACTCACCCTACATCACATGACTGTTTTACATTTGCTCACCCTACATCACATGACTGTGTTTTACATTTACTCACCCTACATCACATGACTGTTTTACATTTACTCACCCTACATCACATGACTGTTTTACATTTACTCACCCTACATCACATGACTGTGTTTTACATTTACTCACCCTACATCACATGACTGCTTTACATCATAGCATCATATCAGGTGACTTTTATTACATCACAGGACTTCAGGCATCAAAAGAACTGAACAGATACTACCGTCATATGACTGGATATAACGTGTGGTGGATCATAGGACTGAATGTCATAGGAAGGCTGTGGCATTTCTGAGGCTGAATTGACCCTGTGTTCTTCGTCAGATTCCTGGGAACAGGCTGATATTTGACTACATCCTCCACACACTCTGTCTGAGGCCCTCTGTTTACTGCTACTGGGCAACATGGAGGAAATAATTACCAAAGACACATATAATGAGGGGAAGAAGCACGGGGGGGGGGGGTTGAATGGAGAAATCGAGTTTTGAAAATAATAATTACAGCATTTGGAGGTGAAATGTGAGTTTAAAAAAATCTGGGACGTTTTTGTTATCTTGTTTTGTGAGAAACTTTACATACTATTTTCTTATTAAGACAACATAAAAGTACCGCAATATCATGATATCATAAATGGTAAAAGGTGCATTTATATAGCGCTTTTATCCACAGCATTTTACAATTTGTTCCTCACATTTTACCCATTCACTCACACATTCACACACAGTCGGTGGAAGCAACCATGCAAAGTGCCAACCTGCTCATCGGGAGCAATGATGGGTAAAAGTGTCTTGCTCAAGGACACTTCGACAGGCTGCCCGGGAGGAGCGGGAATCAAATCGGGAACCTCCGGATTACCAGACGACTGCTCTACATTTCAACACAATATGATCCCATTTAAATAATAATATTGAATTGCCCAGTCCAACTTCTGAGACACACACAGATCATAAAAGTTAACTGAAGTGGGTATTGTGAGAAGGGCACCACTGAATTGGCTAGGAAGATTTGATTGGGGGTAAATAAATTAATAAGTCTGTCCCCTCTCTCAACAGCTATGCACCTCTTGACCTCAGAATCATCCATTCTCCATCCATCTGTATATAATCTGTGGCCACAGCCTACTGGCAGCCTGGCAGGCCCTTCACGTCAGCACCTGTCCCCTGACCAGCCTTCAACCCTCCGTTCACCAGCACCATGTAGTGACCCTGACAGTTAAATACCACGGTCTTAACCAATCTGACACCTGAAAAGAGATCAAATTTAGGTAGCAAAGCGGGGGTATTTAAGTTAGGAGTTTACAGTAAGGGGTTAATATGACGGGGTTTCAACCTTGCTACGAGTACAGTACATCCATCCACACATCTGTGCATCCATCCATCCATCCACCCAACCATCCATATAGTTGACCATACTGGTGGTCTCTGTGTGTGTCTTACCCAGGCATGCAGTCGTGCACACACGCGGTTACACACCGTGTTAGTAGGTCACTTATCACCTAGACTTTGCATAATAATAGGATACCATAGCATAACAACGAGAAAATACAAGCCCTGTAGCAATTGGTGGGGGGTTGCCTTGATCTGTGGTCAAGCAACCCGACTGGAAGGATGAGACATTAAGTTGTGCTTCAGTCTGAAGGAAACTGTCCTTCTGTACAGTAAACTAACTCTAAGTTACATTGTTAATTTAGTTTGTATTTACTTTTCTAGTTTAAGTTAATTCAATTAAAGAAATTGTAACTACAATTACATTTAAAACATTGTTATGCATAATAATCATCTGTTTTGTGCGCAACCGAGGGAACATGTATGCGCGTGCGCTGGCGTGTGGGCAGTTCCCATATTACGACTGCATCACTGGCCTTACCTGAGTGTAGAAGTTGGTCATAGAGGTGGTCTCTATGTCTTTCTTGCCCAGTATTTCCATTTTAACAGGAGCTGTGGGGAACTTAGTGGAGAAATACTCCAGGAAGTCAGGCAGGTAGCCGGCAGCACCGTGTACGATGCCCATCACATAGTGAGCTGCCTGGAAAACAGTCAATAGACAAGAAAACAGTGTCATCCATGTGAAGCACGAAGGAGGATTGTCGTTTATTTGTTTAACATAACTCAACGTGCAATGTCTGTGTGAACTGCCACTAATGTGTGTGTGTGTGTCTGTGTCTGTATCTGTATCTGTATCTGTGTCTGTGTCTGTGTGTGTGTGTGTGTGTGTGTGTGTGTGTGTGTGTGTGTGTGTGTGTGTGTGTGTGTGTGTGTGCGTGCGTGCGTGCTTGCGTGCGTGCGTTCGAGCGTGTGTGTGTGTGTGTGTGAAAGAAAGAAAAAGAACAAAAGCTAGCGGAAGGGGAGGATGCGGACTGGAACCGTCAGCCAATGGGAGGCATTATACACGTCATCAACATCCTGTGTGTCAGACTAGTAGACAATTAACTAGAGCAGTATGTGTGTTGAGCCAAATTATCCTTCATAGCATATTGTCCATATAAAGTAGCCTTGTTTCACAACTGTAAGGTCAAACTGATTAGCCTCCTAAATAGTGGTTGATGTGGGTTTTTCAATGGCCGATGCCGATATTTAGAGAGCAATAATAACAAATTAGATTGCTAAAGTTAAGTTCACTAATGTTAGCTGTATTAGCTAGATAGCTTAGCTGGTTGATGACTCTAGGTTTGCACTCGCTAACATTAGCCTTAAAAAAGAAATACCAAACACTGTGCTCATAGCAAACTGACGAAATGACGTATGTATTGGACACTAGATGATGGTTTTGTTTGTGTCAACTGCACTGATTCAGCCGACTGATGTTGATAGTTTTTTTTATTCTTATATGTTCAATAAATTGAACAAATTGGATTTGGTTTCCTTATTTATGCATACAAAATAAATGTCTACTGAATGGAAACATTTAGCAATTATGATTATTATTAGTGAAGGTGAGGATACATTGAGTATTTAATTTTGTGTAGAATATTAAAATACTGATATGCCTTCAAATGTCCATCCCTAGTACCAACTAGAACAATTGACCCATCTCAAACCTGCCCTTTTTTCTTAATCATCCAATCACAACTGTTGCTTCCCTCAGACAAACTTTGTTTGGAGGATGGGGGCGGGGTTTGACACAAACATTTGTTTGTCCGAGGGAAGCAACAGTTGTGATTGGAGGGATAAGAAGAGAGGGGGCAGGGTTTGAGACGGGTCGATCGATCACAAAGGATGGGGAGCATAGCATCCATACCAGGGACGAGTCTTCGCTGAACGCCAGAGTGACAAACTCCTGGGCAAAACGTTGCCTCTGGCCCGCAGAGAGGGAGGAGAGCTGGGAGGTGTAGGCGTGGGCCACCAGAGCGCCTCCGTTGGGTTGGGTCTCGATGTGGATGTAGGGGGCAAACTCCAGGCCCGACGTCCTGGGATGGGGCGACCAAGGGTGGGCTTTGGCCGGCGGAACAAGGGGGTTATCGTCGGGCGACAACGGGGACTGGAAGGCGTTTGGGACGGTGGGGTCAAAGAGGGATTTAGGAGACAGGTGGGGGGTTTTGTTGAGAAGAAGAGCGTTGACTGGGAGAGGGGACTTGAACGGAGAGGAGGAGGAGGAGGAGGAGGAGGGCGAGTGATGTTTGGGATGAGAGGAGGAGGTGGGAGAGGAGGGGGGGGGGAGGAGGAGGCCGGCACAGACGGTCTGGCTGGAGCGGTGGTACATCTTCACTCGTTTGTGCTTCTCTCCTTCTTTGTGTTTCTTTTTCTTTTTCTTCTTCACCTTCTTCATCTGCAGCTCCTCCAGGTTGATCTTCGGTTTCTCTTTTTCAACTGGATGGATGGATGGAGGGAGGGAGAGAGAGAGAGAGAGAAACCGGAGATTAGTTCAAATCAAATTGAAATAATGTATGACCGACAGATAGGGCTGTACCGAATAGTTCAAAGCTTCATTCATAACGTTGACATTCAAATTCGAAATCAACATTCGAAATTCTTATTGAAAATTTTAATTAAATTATATATAAAACAGGATACATTTTTTTTGTCTATTCATTCTGTTTAAACCAAGGCTGTCAATCGATTAAAATATTTAATCTGATTAATCGCATGGTTGTCCATAGTTAACTCGCGATTAATCGCAAATTAATCGAATATTTGTATCTGTTCTAAATCTAACTTAAACGGATCTTTTTCAAGTTTTAATACTCTTATGAACATGAGTCAACAAATGCTTGCTTTATGCAGCCATTTAACACAAAAGGATGACCCTCATGCATTGCAAATTTGCATAAAATTCAGTGATGCACAAAATAACTTAAAAGAAAATAATAATTTAAAACAATGAATAAAGTGTGCGTGAAATAATAGGGGAAAGAAAATGTTAGGAACTTGTTACATTCACCCACACAAGGGCTGAGGACTCACACCCTGTCCCCCCCCTCTCTCTCTCACACACACTCTCCCAGCTCTTTCTCTCTTGCCCCTTCCTCATCACTCTCACCCCCCCCCCTCTCTCTCTCTCTCTCTCTCTCTCTCTCTCTCTCTCTCTCTCTCGCTCTCTTACACACACACACTTTGAGTCAGAAACAAACATAGTATCAATGAGAGTATCAATAATACACCTGAGTGAAGTCTAGAAATATATATATATATATATATATCATTTTGTAGCCTATCTGCATATCATGGTTGTGTTTGGAACCCAATGTGCAGGCAAGGAGACACGGTAGGCAGAACTGAGCAAAACCCAATATGGGTATATTTAATAGGGTGGTGGAATGTACACAGGCATGGGTCGGTACATGGGGGAAATTGTGTCCAGGATATACAGGGGGGCATGAATGTCACACAGACGGGGTGAAAAGCAGGAGCAGTTGTCGTCAGCCAGGCATAGGTCAGAGCAGTACTTTGTGAACCAGGCCAGTGTCTCCAGGTCTTAGCCGGCAGGTCAGTGTCTCCAGGCTTCACCGTGCAGGCTAGGAGAGAGGATGCGAATAGAGATTTGAACAAGGTTGTGAGCAAGGCCAGTGTCTCCAGGTCTTAACCAGCAGGCCAGTGTCTCCAGGTCTTCACCTGCAGGTCAGTGTCTCCAGGTCTTCACCTGCAGGTCAGTGTCTCCAGGTCTTCACCAGCAGGTCAGTGTCTCCAGGTCTTCACCTGCAGGTCAGTGTCTCCAGGTCTTCACCAGCAGGTCAGTGTCTCCAGGTCTTCACCTGCAGGTCAGTGTCTCCAGGTCTTCACCTGCAGGTCAGTGTCTCCAGGTCTTCACCTGCAGGTCAGAGTGTCTCCAGGTCTTCACCTGCAGGTCAGTGTCTCCAGGTCTTCACCAGCAGGTCAGTGTCTCCAGGTCTTAACCAGCAGGCCAGCGTCTCCAGGTCTTCACCGTACAGGCTAGGAGAGGGGACGAGAATAGAGGTTAGGTCAAGGTCGATGAACAAGAGATCCAGGTGAACAACTTAGACAACAGAGTAGAGACAAGAACATAGTAACGTGACTAACGTGGTACGAGAGTTTACGATCCGACAGCTTCTCTACGTCTGGGGCGGGTTTATATACCCAGATGCACTCTGCCTCCAGACCATAGATCAGCTGTCTCGTGACACACCACCTGTAGTGTCGTGACTAGTTAACGATAATGAGAGCAGTAGAGTGGTAGAGTGAACAGAGAGAGGCAGGAGCACTGACGTGGTAGAACCATGACCATGACACTGCATCCGCTTGGCGCTCCATGAAGACGTCACCATCACTTTCGTACCAACCGTGCCCTTATTGGATTATTTATGTTGACGAAACTGACAAGTTATATTCATTAAAGAAAATGTATTTAATAAAAAAGAAATACTAATTTAATCAGATTAATTACTTTATTCAAATTGAGGATTTCGTTTGAGGATACTTTTTTGAATTTTGTATGATTAAATATGACGACAGACATTCTAAGCTTCATTCGAAAACTTCAATAGAAGTTTCGAATGTAGAAAAATGACATTCGGTATAGCCCTACCTACAGACGGGTTTTCTGTTTGTAAACACTGTTCTCCCGCCAATCAGCAATACCCACCGAAACATGTGACACGTGAATCATTCCTCAGGATACAAAATGCATCGTTGGCTCCTATGTTGAATGCAGGTTTTTCATTTGTATTATTTTGCTCCAAAACATATCGTAACGTGAAAATGCTAACTATGAGTGAGTTTCATTGACTGGTGTAGCAGCTGGGATATTCCACTTCTGACGTGGGCTGGAGAACTTTCAAAGCCTTTCATGCTCCATGCTAATAGCTCATACACACAATACATCATAGGGCCATGCAAAATAAATGGTTTGGTTCCGGTTGCCGACCGACCCTGCCGATTTAGGTGCGACCCAAATGAATTTTCTGAGTACATTTTTTTATTTTCTTTTATAAATTTTTTTTACAATAAAGTTTAGTTTAAATCTTAGTAAAAAAAAGTGCAGTCCATGTCAATAATGAGAATATATAAAAAGCAAGTATTTCACAATATTTGCACAGCTCTCTGACGTCAGGATATTTAGTGAGTAGTATTTAGGGGTGGCATTTTTAATACTACTACCTTTGTACATTGTACTTTTGTAGTACAGTATCTTTGTATTTTAACCTTTAGTATTATGGATATTAAACATGCTGGCAGGGTACATGCATCCATGTTGTCGTAAATTTTAAATCAATAGTCGCCGTGGGAAAAAATAAAATAAAAAATAAAATAAAATAAATTCCCTAGTACCACTACCTACCCATGGCCTTAACTGATAACCAACAGGAACAAAACAATTTATTTTGTTAGGCCTAACCCATTACGGATGCATGCTGCAGGTAAACTGTTACCCAACAAGCTTTCCAGTGTGATATATGAATAAATATGATAAACAGCAGCCTATAATCTAACGCCTGAGGAAGTGGAATATTTATTTATTATGCATAAATCTAGACATTGCCACGATTTGTTCTGTTTGTGTGTGTATGCTGCGCAGGGGTGTGTGTTGTGCAGGTGTGTGTGTGCATGCGCACGTGTACATGAGTGTGTGTGTACCTCGGCACGTTGAATACCTGCCCTTTTTGGAGGTAAGAGGCCTCTCTGTGTGTGTGTCTGTTTTGCAGGTGTGTGCATGTTTGTGTACCTCAGCACATTGAATACCTGAGGTAAGAAGAAGCCTGTGTGTGTGAAAATTGTTCATCCATAATTGAATAAATGCTACTTGCATGTGCGTGCTTGCCCGGCATGCGTGCCGTTAGCATGTAGTTAGCGTATTGACTGTATGTGTGCGTGCATAGCCTACATGTGAGTATGGATACTGTATGTCACACAGATTTTATAGCTCCAAGCACATAACTGTCTGCTCACGTGAGAGAAAGAGAGAGTGGTGTGTGTGTGTGTGTGGGGGGGGGGTTGTGCATTTTGTGTGTGTGTGTGTGTGTGGGGGGGGGGGGGGGGGGTGCGGCTTCCAGTAGACGCTGCAGCCTCAGCATAATCCAATAGCTATAAACACACACACACACACACACACACACACACACACTCACACAACACACACAGTCTACTTTGTACCCTCCACACGTTCCACACAAGATAAGAGGGGGGACAAGAGAGAGAGAGAGAAAGAGAGAGAGAGAGAGAGAGAGAGAGAAAGAGAAAGAGAGAGAGAGACAGACAGACAGACAGACAGACAGACAGACAGACAGACAGACAGACAGACAGACAGACAGACAGACAGACAGACAGACAGACAGACAGACAGACAGAGAGGGAGATTTGCAGTGCAATACCAAGGCTACTAATCCACCAGCTCTGTAGCATGAAAACACCCATCCCCCTAATACTACACACACACACACACACTCCAGCAGGCCAGACGATCGTGACCAATGTGAGGTCAGATAAGATCTTCAGACACACACACACACACACACAATGGCAGACACACACAATAACACGCACACACACAGCAGCTTTTAGTCTAAATCTGAATTCTCTGAATCCCATGACGTCATATTTATGTTCATATTCAGTACTGATGGAGAGAGACATGGTGGAATGGGAGAGTGGAGAGAGGGATGGAGCAAAGTAAAAATGAAAACAAAGAGAAAAAACATATAAAGATATAGAGGGAGGAGGAAATAGAGATGATGGGGTGAGGGAAAGAGAGGGAGTAGGGGAGGTAAAGAGAAGAGAGGGATAGATAGGGGAGGTGAAGAAAAGAGAAGGAGAGATAGGGGAGGTGATTTAAGAGAGGGAGAGATAGGGAGTAGGGGGAGGTGAAGAGAAGAGAGGGAGAGATAGGGGAGGTGAAGAGAGGGAGTAGGGAGAGGTGAAGAGAAGAGATGGAGAGGTAGGGAGTAGGGGGAGGTGAAGAGAAGAGATGGAGAGATAGGGAGTATGGGGAGGTGAAGAGAAGAGAGGGAGTAGGGGGAGGTGAAGAGAAGATATGGAGAGATAGGGAAGGTGAAGAGAGAGGGAGTAGGGGGAGGTGAAGAGAAGAGAAGAGATGGAGAGAGATAGGGAAGGTGAAGAGAGAGGGAGTAGGGGGAGGTGAAGAGAAGAGATGGAGAGATAGGGAGTATGGGGAGGTGAAGAGAAGAGAGGGAGTAGGGGGAGGTGAAGAGAAGAGATGGAGAGATAGGGAAGGTGAAGAGAGAGGGAGTAGGGGGAGGTGAAGAGAAGAGATGGAGAGAGATAGGGAAGGTGAAGAGAGAGGGAGTAGGGAGGGGTGAAGAGAAGAGATGGAGAGATAGGGAGTATGTGGAGGTGAATAGAAGAGAGGGAGTAGGGGGATGTGAAGAGAAGAGATGGAGAGATAGGGGAGGTGAAGAGAGAGGGAGTAGTGTTAGATTCTGATCAATCTGGCCAGTATCACGTCTTCTTGTGTTATCCTCTCTCCATCCATTCCTCTGCGTTGTGTACTTTTAATGGTCCTGACGTCTCATACACTGGCTGATACAATCCTTATCTCTCCCCGTTAGTGCGATCCGCAAACCATAATAATCCTCCACCTTCGTAAGAATTCGACACTTTGACACAGCGTAATACCTTTCTTGGAAGAGCGTTGTTTATTCAATAAACAGAACCTCATTATCAGATGTTATCAGATGTTATCAAATTGTATCATCCTTGCTATTCAGTCAGCTTTATAGGATCTTCGTCCTAGCAACGACGGCCCACCCCCTTCTGGTTGTCATGTGCCGCTGCCATGACAACAGCTTTAACCTTTCACACATTTCAAAACGTTTCATTACTGTTTTCATTAAGGATGTCACCCCTCTCCCTCGCTCTGTGCATCTGTTATCAATGTGTTCTTACAAGGAATGTCAACATTCGGCTCGCTCAGTGTGGTGCTCACTAACACCCTGCTCGCTCTGAACCACCTCTTCCACCACCCTCTTCTAAGGTTCTTGTTACACACAGTGTTTTTGTGCTAGTTTTTATACGTTTTTGAATACGTTTGCTGTCCCTTTTACATAGAAATGCCGTTTTTGGCGGATACGTTGTGGCCCTACTGAAAACGCTAAATTGTGTTTTCCGTTTTGGAGTAGCGCCAAAACTCGCCGACAACATGTCGTGTAATCTGCACGGAGCCGTTGTTGCGAAAACGCCCATGCGCAGTAGATACCATCTGCGTGCCCTTCCGGTGACAACAGAGCTGTCCCAAATAGCTGCAGCTACCATGTGTTGTCAAATTATTGTTATAAGGACCCCAGTCCAAGCTACAACAGTCTGCATTCCCTTAACAATTGTTTGTATTGAGCCGTATTGTATTGTACCCATTATGCAATATGTTAAATAAAGTTTACATCCATTCATTCTGCTAGCATTACCGATTGCATGAGCAGCTGGCTAACGTTAGCTATCAGACCCTGTTAGCTCAGAGCTCCTCTTTCAATCTTAACAAGCATTAAACAAAATGGCCCAGTCATCTATTCACCTTTGTTTAATACACACGGCGTTGTCTCTAATGTTATCTAGCTACTGATAGCTCCCGATATCATCAGTTTGGTGCTGGGTGGTTAACGTGAGCTAGCGTTAGCTTCTAGCCACAATGCTATACTGTTATACTGGCATATTCCAGTCACGTTAGCATGTAGCTAACAATGTAGCTAACAATCCTTGATGTTAGTTTTGTTTCATCAACAAATGAGAGGCAGAACACACAGTGAATGTATCCGTTTTGTTTATTGCACTTTTATTACACTTTGCTGAAAAAGAAGTGCTGCATTGGGTAAATAGGCAAAGATGGCGGCGCCCGCCTTGTTGACATTTTCTTTGCAGGAAGTGTATTGGCACATTCCAGTTCTGATTGGTTGAAAATTGCCTTCATGTTCGCCACCTACTGCTTTGGCAGTGTACTACATCACTGTGCTCAGGTGACAAAACGAAAGTGTGACCCGCCTCCCGCTACGTTGCGGCGAAACTCATCTGAAAACGAAACGAAAGTCTAACCGCAGCCTAAGGCAGACCATGCACATTTCGACCTCTCTGACCCGGCACCGTTAGATGTGGTCATCTTCCCCCAATCTATACATCACATACATTGAAAAACCACAGATTTCCCTCAGTAGGGAGAGGTGAAGAGAAGAGATGGAGAGATAGGGGAGGTGAAGAGAGAGGGAGTAGGGGGAGGTGAAGAGAAGAGAGGGATTGGGGGGTGAAGAGAAGAGAGGGAGAGATAGGGGAGGTGAAGATAAGAGAGATGGAGGATGAGTAGGGAGAGGTGAAGAGAAGAGAGAGGGATTGGGGGATGAAGATAAGAGAGATGGAGAGAGGAAGTAGGTAGAGCCATATGGAATCCGCGATCACGGAATCGCGGACGGAATCGCGGAATTGAGCAATAAAAATGGAATCAACTAAAAAAAAAAAATTATTAAATTTTTTTTTTTTTTTTTACCTTTTTTTTTTTATGTTGTGGGACTTGTACAGCACTTTGTTCAACTTTGTCAGTGCTGTAAAGTTTAAACCTTTTTAAATCTTAGACAAACAAAACACTTTGCTTTCATGAAATATTGTAAGCAGTCATTTGAGGCTTCATAAAAGCAGCACAATGAACACAAATCTGTCAGTGCCGAGTCCGACCTCATCTTAAATAACAAACGGCATTGCTTGTTGTAGTTAACAAGGAGAGGCAGAGTTGATTTTGCAAAAATATATATACCCTTTTATTTTTTTTAATAATCGAATTTTATTTTCATATTCGAATGAAATAAATGAATGAAGCTTCGAAGTATTTAAGACAGCCCTATTAAATGGACTGTTATATCTTATTAAATTGTGGACATTTATTCATTCCCACTTATTAGACACTATTTCTGATGGTAAAATGAGCGTACAAAGCAAAATACAGAATTCTGAAATATTAAAACGGAAAAAACGGAATTTGGAAAAAAATAAAATGGAATTTGGAAAAAAATAAAACGGATTTCATATGGCTCTAGAAGTAGGGAGAGGTGAAGAGAAGAGAGGGTGAGAGTAGACTAGTAGACTAGATCAGGGCTTGACATTAAGGCTTGTCCTATTGTAGTAAAATAAATGGTCGGACAAGCATAATACAATTTAACTTGTCCGACTGGACAAGTAAAAATGAAAAATGTAAAAAAAAGATAAAAATATATATATATATACGAATAGTAACGTTATTCCATCTGATCAGAAAGTGCCTGTCTCACAGTGTCACACTGGAAACTCTCAATCTCTGTACGTCAATATTACTTGTCCCGGACAAACGGCGAGCGTCTTCTGAGTGCTCGCTTAGTTGACACTGACAGTGGCACGAGATCCGCGAAAATATCAGAATGTTTAATAGAATGTTTAATAAAAGTTGGTTGTTTTGTTGTTACCTGTTGATCTAATGTGCCTATTGTTAAAAGAAATTATTTCAAATAAAAATACAATTATTTATTTTAATGGTGTTATTTATGGCAATAACAACTATACCGTAATAACAACTATACAACTATAGGCGTAGACCAGGGTTTAACCCCTGGTCGTCAAGAGAGAGGGGAGATGAGAAAGATGAGCTGGTGCTGATGGGGAGTGAAGATGAGCTGGATGACTGATCATACAGTATATACCCCACACACACACAGATGCACACACACACGGTGTCTAAGTTATTAAATCATAATAATTGTCCAAATCTCTTGTCGGTTTTATAGATTTTTTAATAGGCCTTTATTTTCACAAGTACATCGGACAAGTAAGTTTAGCTTTTGGACAAGTAAAATATCTGAGCCACTTTGTGACATGTGGTCCTATAAGCAGCACAGGTCAAACGCTGTTTTAAAACATTGTTTTCTCTCTGTGTCTGTGTGTATCGGACTCCTAAATGGACTAATGAAGGAACTAAACTCGAAAGGTCTGGGTTTTCCCCCTAAAGCCCTTACACACATGTATTACACATGCACACACACATGCGCAAGAGTGCACACAGAGAGAGAGAGAGAGAGAGAGAGAGAGAGAGAGAGAGAGAGAGAGAGAGAGAGAGAGAGAGAGAGAGAGAGAGAGAGAGAGAGAGAGAGAGAGAGAGAGAGAGAGACAGCTCAGAGAGGCTCAGTGGTAGTAAAAGAGGCCTTAGTGTCCACTTATTGATTTCCTATAGTGGTTCCTCACTACACTACATATCTCTCTCTCTCTCTCTCTCTCTCTCTCTCTCTCTCTCTCTCTCTCTCTCTCTCTCTCTCTCCGTCTGTTCATCGCTCTCTCCCTCTCCCTACGTCTGTTCATCTCTCTCTCTCCCTCTCCCTACGTCTGTTCATCTCTCGCTCTCCCTCTCCCTACGTCTGTTCGTCTCTCTCACACACACACACACACACACACACACACACACACCCACACACACACACACACACTCTCTCTGCCGGTTCATCTGTCTCTCACACACTCTCTCTTTGAGACGTCTCTGTCACGTTAAATTTTTATAGGTTTGCTCGTAAAACATTTTCAATGTCTTTGCTCCTCTCTCCCTCTCTCGCAACCTCATTCATCATCACGCCTCTTGAATAACATAATGCAGTGTTTCCCCTACCATTGCCTTGAAGGGGCAGCCCGCCCGCCAACGGGACCCCCGCCCCTCCTGAAAGCGTATTTTCTTTTTTACAAATATCGAATTTATTAGATTTTTATATTTTTTAAGCTCGCTTTAATCCCACTAACTTTAGCGAGTTAGCTAAATTATACATACATCGGTTTTCATATAAATCAATCTTCAATACGACTTCTCTCAGTCTCTCTCTCTCCTTCAAGTAGCCAAACATTAGGGCGGCTAGGTGGCGCAGTGGGCAAGGCGCTCGCCACCAACGCAGGAGATGCTGGGTTCGAGCCCAGCTCTCTGCGTTGTTACCAGCTTGGCTGGTCGTTCATACTAATACAATTGGCAGTATTAGGGGGGTGGGAAGCTGGTGGGTGGGGAACGGACGTTGTGGACAGCGACTCCTACAGGTCGGTTGGTGCGCCTGCGGCGCCCTGCGCAGTAGAATCAGGAAGCGACGAGGGTGGCGTGTCCCTCCCACGCAGACCCTCGCCGCTGAGAGATCGCGCTGTGCAGGTGAAAAGATGCGACGGCTGCCTCCTCGAGTACCGGAGGGGACACGTGATGCAAGGCTTCGCTTCGTCCACATTGCAGCCGGCTTGTGGGAGGCATGGCCTAACAACGTTCGAGACAGGGGAGGGTAGAATTGGGGAGAAAAAGTAGATAAAAAAAAAGTTGCCAAACGTTACACTATAAAAACTAACTGGATAGTTGACTTAAAGGTCCCCTGTCTTATAAATTGCCTTTTCCAGTGTTTATCATTGTTTTCTAGCAGTGGGGGTTTCTATCAATGGGGTCTGTGTCTCTAATTCTCATTTTGGCTCATCAGTCTAGTCTCGAGTTCACGAGATCCTCCCTCACTCAACTAAGCCATTCTTATTTGACTGTTTTGCTGACGTGAATAAGGCACTGGTTGTAGTCACCGCCCACAATCAACATTTTGCTCAACAACAGAGTGCGCGGGTGCGACAGAGACAGCAGAGAACGAGCGAGCGAGAGAGAGGGAGAGAGAGATAGAGAGAGATAGAGAGAGAGAGAGGGAGCATTTACACACAACCTCCCGTATTCCGATCCGTGCAATAATATTCACAGGGGTATATATTGTCATTTGAAACAAGTTACCAATGCATTGTCCCGTGGGATTATGCCCCCCCGTGGTGAAATTAATTAGTATCCCCTTATAATGGATTGGATTTATATAGCGCTCTTCATGACACCCCAGTGACCCCAGAGCGCTTACAAAGTCCATTATTCGTTCATACACAGTCATACCGGTGGTGGTAAGCTACAATTGCAGCCAGAGCTGCCCTGAGGCAGACTCACGGAAGCGTGGCGAATAATCATCGCCTACGGCCCCTCCGACCACCACCAACATTCATTCACATGCATACACATTCATACAAGGCAAGTAGGTTAAGTGTCTTGCCCAAGGACACAACGGCAGTGGGATGGACATGGGTTTGAGCGGGATTCGAACCACCAACCCTTCAATCATTGGACGACCCGTTCTACCCCTGAGCCACGCCGCCCCACAAATCTCAATCTCTCTATACCTCTCTCTGTCTGGCAGTGCAGACTGTGGGTGACTGTCACGGAAGTGGTCACTTCCCGGAAGGGGCGTGGCACTCAATGTGTTAAAGGACATCTCTTTGAAAGAAATTACATTTAAAACAAATGATTATTTTGTATTATTTAACTATTTAATTATTATTTAGTTATTGCACTGCACTGGCAGTTGAACTGCATTGAACTGAATTGAAAAAAAGAAAGCTCATGACTGAACTGGCACTGAATATTGAACTGCACTGGCACTGTTTGCAGATGTACTGTTATTAACTCATTGACTGCCATGCTGTTTTCCCATCTTTACTCCCTGGTGCCAGCGTTATTGACCATTTTCACGATGTTTGCAGACCCATCGTATATTCTAGTATGGCTCATTTGACAGGCACTATTTATAGTCCAACATGGACAAACCAGTTAATTTCTACATACTTTCGTTTGTGCGCTATTCCACGCTAAACATCGCCCCGTTTCAAAATAATCCAGTCTCGTTTTCTAGATAGTGAGATATGACGTGTTATATGCATATTCGCAAATTGTTTGGGTTGCTCGCCTGAAACCTTACGAAGCTGCGATCAATACAAAAGTATGTTTTAGGTTCGGTAAAATATACCTAAAATAGACCATACCTTAGTCAGAAGGTACTCCAAAATGAATAATCCCAGTAGTTCCATCGCGGTCGTCATTACCGGTATGCATTGGGCCTGGCCAGAGGCACAGAGAGACACCTTAGAGAGACAGTTCAAAAGGTAGGAGATACTGCCACCTGTCGGGATTCGATCGTCATTGCAATTTGCGAAAACAGGAAAATTCATATCCGAAAACAGGAAAAGATAAAAACGGATTTTATAGGGCACTAGTTAAGGTGAGTTAATAAATTCACTCTGAAAATCTGCTCCGCTCTGATAAACTGAGGGCTAAATCCACAAAGAATGGATTGCACAGAGCAAGTTGCACCCTTATTTAAAATTCATTATGAATTGAAAATGGGGGACCCTGATGTAAACAAGATGAAAGTCTTTCTCTAGTCTGCATCCCCTTAACAATTGTGTGTATTGAGCCGTACTGTATTGTACCCATTCTGCAATCTGTTAATAAAATGTTCATTCAATCAATCACTGTGCAGATTGATTGATTGAATGAAATTTTTAAACATTCAACATTTATTTTCTCTTTTATTTTTTCTCTTAAAGAAAAAGGAAAGAAAATTATATCTTGCAGCATATTTTACATTTTTCTTTCTTATATTAAAGTATATTTAGTTTTTAAGAATTGTAAAGGATAGGTAAAAATAAGCATGTGCTTCAGCCTATTCCTTTTTTCGGATTTTGTGTGAGCTTACTTTGAATATGTACATTTGTGATTTTTTCTTTTCCTTTTGAAAGTCCACACATGTGTGTTTTTGATTTATCTGTAAACAAAGACCGAAAATAAAACTATTCATTCATATTCATTCATTCATTCATTCATTCATTCATTCATTCATTCATTCATTCATTCAGAATAGGTACAATACAGTACGGCTCAATACACACAATTGTTAAGGGTATGCAGACCAGAGAAAGACTTTCGTCTTGTTTACATCAGGGTCCCCCATTTTCATTTCATAATGAATTTTAAGTAAGGGTGCAACTTGCTCCGTGCAATCCATTCTTTGTGGATTTAGCCCTGACTCTTCGGTCAGAGCGTCCAGTGTGCACTCTGACTCTGAGCCCTCAGAATTTCCGAACAACTTGAGATCGCTCACTCTGACACTGGTTGTAAATAGTTATGAGTGTTGTATGTGCCTCCCTGTATTGTAAATAGTTCATATGTGTGTTGTCACTACTGTATGTATAATTGTAAATAAGTAAATGTATGTGTTGTAAATAAATATTGTTAATATCTATTTACCCAATTTATGTGCAATCGTTTCATTTCAGCTCAGTGTAGAGAAATGCACCGATTACTAACAACCGCCTTACCCTGCGACAACACTAGTAGTTTCGGGGGAAAACACTGTAATCTAATGTATACTAGTTTAACAAAGGTTTTGTACACATGTACTGTATACTAATTTAACAAAGGTTTTGTACATGTGTATACTAATTTAATAAAGGTTTAGTACATGTGTGTACAAAGGTTTTGTACATGTGTGTACTGGTTTAAAAAAGGTTTTGTACATGTGTGTACTAGTTTAAAAAAGGTTTTGTACATGTGTATACTCATTTAACAAAGGGTTTGTACATGTGAGTGTGTACCTCTCTCTCTCTCTCTCTCTGTCTGTTCATGAATGGACTCCATAGAGTGTCTCTACAGTGAACAGGTACATTCTACAGTCTATTATTAATTATGATTGGCGACCCAGAGGAAGATCGCTGTTAGATTAAAGTGTATTCCCAAATGACACTGTAGACAGTGACGTGAGAGGAGATGACATTAAGCAGTCAATAGCGTAGTCAGAGAGTCCTGCACATATGCACTGCAGCTCCATCAAGACAACCAATCATGTGTGTGTTTGTGTGTATCTGACTACAAAAGGTCAGGACATCCAGTGGAGACAAACAGAGCTAAACTTCCGCAGCTAGTATCTGTTTACACGTTCATGCACGTGCACACAGACACGTGCGCAGGCACGCACATACACACACACACACGTTCTGTGCTAATGTGACTGGCCCTCTTTGCAAATAATTCACCACTGTCAAGTGCCAACAATGAAACTGGGCACCGCTTTCAAAAGGCATAACAAAACAGGACACACACACACATATTGTACACAAACACACATGTATACACATACACACACACCTGCATGTGCACACACAAACACACACACATACATACATACATACATACATACACACGCATGGACACAGATGTGCATGCAGGCACACAAGCACGGCTGAAGGGCAGTAGTGTATTAATAGCTGCAAAGTAAACACGGGCAGACTCTCATATGACGAGAAAGACAGTGAGAGAGAAAGAGAGGGGAGAGAGAGAGAGAGAGAGAGAGAGAGAGAGAGAGAGAGAGAGAGAGAGAGAGAGAGAGAGAGAGAGAGAGAGAGAGAGAGAGAGAGAGAGAAAGAGAGGGGAGAGAGAGAGAGAGAGAGAGAGAGAGAGAGAGAGAGAGAGAGAGAGAGAGAGAGAGAGAGAGAGAGAGAGAGAGAGAGAGAGAGAGAGAGAGAGAGAGAGAGAGAGAGAGAGAGAGAGAGAGAGAGAGCGAAAGAGAGAGGAGGGTGGGAGAGACAGAGGGAGACAGACAGAGAGAGAAAGAGAGAGAGGGGGGTGGGAGAGAGACAGAGAGAGAAAGAGAGTGAGAGAGAGGGGGGGGGGTATGCCATTGCCCTGACTTCTCAAGCTCCTCGTATTACTGTTCTTGTTACCAGGGGAGCCACATAATCACCCCCCCCCCCCCCCCCCCCCCCCCACACGCATGCACATGAGGCCTGATCCAATATTTGTATTTTGCATACAGCTAATACAGCTGCACGGTGCACACTTAGGATTGGAATTGGTTCAGCCTTAATATAGCCGATACCAAATATGCAGCTCCGATTCCAATTGGCACATCCTTAACCTTTACTGTAAGCAGTAGGGATGCTCTGATACCAATACTGGTATCGGTCCGATATCAGGCTAAAATAGAATATCGGTATCAGAGAATTCCCCAAATACTAATATCTGATATTAAGCCAGGGTTAGGTTGAACCAGGGCATGTTTTTAAGCCAGGGTTAGGTTGAACCAGGGCATGTTTTTAAGCCAGGGTTAGGTTGAACCAGGGCATGTTTTTAAGCCAGGGTTAGGTTGAACCAGGGCATGTTTTTAGTTGAATTAGATTTAAAGTTCAAGGAAATCCACTGTTAAAAATACAAGTTTAATGAAATGCATGATGTTTCCAAACGCAATGAACAATCGTGTTAAATAATCGTGATCTCAATATTGACCAAAATAATCATGATTATGATTTCTGCCATAATGGATCAGCTCTGGTGCAGCTGCTGGATCTGAACCAGGCTTTCAGAGGCAGAGCAGAGCGACTACAAGAGTAACTACGGTACAATAACCCAACCCTACGCATAGTACACACAGTCACTCAGCTAGCCACACACACACACACGCACACGCACACACACACGCACACACGTGCGCGCACGCACACACACACACTCGACACACACACACACACACAGTTGCTAGCTAGACCTTAAACACATGCACATAGAGGCAAGCAACTACACACATACGTCACACACAGTTATTCAACTAGCCACACAATCATCACACACAGACATGCGCACACACACACACACACAGCCAGTAGCCCAGGCTAAATATAGGCTATGGTGCAACACCATAGCTCGAGGGACCATTGTGGTCCACACTGTGAGGGTCAACCAAATGCCAGGGCTAAATACCTAAAGGAAATTGTGTAACTAAACAATCAAAACAGTATATTACAAAACACAGTCATGTCTTGGTTTTGTACAATTTAAGATTTATTATATTCAATTTCCTATTGCATTCAGGGAACTGACTCCCCATGCTTTCAATGCAGACTGACTGTGTGCTGATCCTGGTCGTCATGTGCTGTATGGTTGGGTAGTACATGTTGGGTTTGAGTGATATGGAAGAAACCAATAGCACCATAATTATACAATAATTTAGTGATAAAGATTAAAAACCACATGTTAAATAATGCATCGCATTGTACTGCAGGGTAATGTATTATGTGGCATCATACGGAAATGTTCAAATAATATTCCCACAAATACTGTATCAATTATAATTTTGTGAGAAGATTAAGGACATTGTTAAGGACATTGAATTGACAATGATATGTTGATGTCGGAATCCTACAAGTAGGAGCTTTAAAAGTGTATTGTATTTTCATCTTTGTCCATTTTGCTGCATGACAGTGCTCATCTGAAGAGGCTCTACTCAAGTCAAGTCAAGTCAAGTCAAGAGTTTTAATTGTCACGGCATACAGGTATACAATGAAATGCGGGTGGTCTTGCCCGCAACGATGTGCAATACAGTGGTACATATAATAGAATCAAAAGAAGAAAACAACATTGTGCAGTAACAGGTAGCAGGTAACATGGAGTGACAAAAATTTTCTCGGTATCTGTACATAGTTATTTACAGAGCATGTGGGACATGCTAGTTAGCTTTGGTAGTGCAATACACTGTTCCTGTTATTCTAATTTAAAGTGTCCTTTCCTTTGGCCATAAGTGTGCGTGTGTGCGACATGAGTGTGTGCCCGCTCATGTTAAAGTGTTAAGTGGCTGCTCGTGTGTGAGCGTGCACAGTGTGCGTGTCGTGTGTGTGTTCATGTGTGCTTGTGTGTGGACAGTTCAATGTTCTGAGCACTCAATGTTCATTGTTCATGGCTCTGATGGCCTGGGGGAAGAAGCTGAGCCTAAGCCGCTCTGTCCTAGTAGCTGGGGTTCGCAGGCGTCTGCCTGACCTCAGCAGCTGAAACAGGCTGTTATTGGGGTGGTGAGGGTCTTTCATTATCCTGCAGGCTCTGGATTTGCACCTCTTGTTGTATAGAACCTGCAGGGGGGGTAGTGCAATACCCGTGGTACGCTCGGCTGAGCGCACCACTCTCTGTAGGGCCTTCTTGTCCTGTGCCGTGCTGTTTCCATACCAGGCAGTGATGTTTCCGGTCAGGATGCTCTCTACAGCTCCTGAGTAGAAGGACTGGAGTATCTTCCCCGATACTCTGAACTTCCTTAACTGTCTCAGGTGGTAGAGACGCTGTTTCGCCTTCTTTACTACTGTTTCTATGTGTGTTGACCATGTTAGGTCCTCTGAGATGTGGACCCCCAGGTACTTGAAGCTGCTCACCCTGTCCACGGTAGCCCCGTTTATCATCAGTGGTGTGTGTGTCTCCTGCTGTCCTCTCCTATAATCCACGATCAGCTCCTTGGTTTTACCAATGTTCAGGAGCAGGCTGTTGTCCTGGCACCAGCGTTCCAGTACCTCAACCTCCTCCCGGTAGGCCTTCTCGTCGTTGTCCGAGATCAGCCCCACCACCACCGTGTCATCTGTCATCATGCACTCTGTGCATTCCCTGTGAAAACAAGCGTGAATTCCGCAATAGCTGCGCATGCATTCATACACACACATACACAGGGGGGGGAAATTACTTTTTGGCTTACCAGCCAAGACGGGCAGATTTTTTACCAGCCAAAAATGATAAATAGCTTTTTAGTAGTAGTTCCCAGTGAATGAATGAATGAATGAAAACTTTAACTTTATTGAACAGATTGCAGAATGGGTACAATACAGTACGGCTCAATACACACAATTGTTAAGGGGATGCAGACCAGAGAAAGACATTTGTCTTGTTTACATCAGGGTCCCCCATTTTCAATTCATAGTGACATTTATGACATACACAACATACATGACATCATGACATTTATGACATAGGGACATACTGATATACAGGTATAGTACTGTTACATTTGTGACATATATACGATATGCAAATATACAGTACTGTTACCCAGAGATCCTAACAGAAAATATATACATATGATGGCGAGGAGACTGTACATTAGGCGGGAGTGGGGGGGGGGGGGTTGGACAAATTATGGTGGCCAGTTTCGAATTGCAGCCTCCCGTAGGTGACTATCGAATAATAATTATTAATTGTATGAGTTTTGCCAATCCCTACTTCACACAAACCCTTGACCTCCATGCCATATTTACTGTAAGCTTCCTAGGGCGAAAACAACAAACAAGTAAGTTCACACTTTGTAACTCTGTGTGCAATTCAATGTTTTATCTGTGATTTGTTGTGTTTTCTTTCATGTCCTAAATGTTGCTTTGTTTCAGAGGGATTAAATCAAGTTTAAACTGCCAACAAGCAATTTGTTTGTCAATTCAAAAAGGCATTTGGCACAGAGTAACACTTACTACTTACTAGGCACACAAAGTTCCTCTGGGGACTCATCTGTGTGTGTGTGTGTGTGTGTGTGTGTGTGTGTGTACGCGTGTACGCGTGTGTGTACGCGTGTGTACGCGTGTGTGCGCGCGCGTGCGTGTGTGTGTACGCGCGTGCGCGCGTGTGTGTGTGTGTGTGTGTGTGTGTGTTTGTGAGTCAGTGGTTGTTTTGTTCAAACTAAACAAGGCAGTTGAGAGAGAAATCATTGTTTTAGCTGAAATCATTCCCTTGAATAATGAGAGAATAATTCTGTGCCATAATCTGTGTCAACAAGAAAGCTTCTATCCTCCTTTCATCCTACATCAAATTAGTCTTTTGTGCAGCAATGTGTAGGCAAGTGGGACTAGGGATAATTATTTGTAGAAAGTCATTGATTCTCAATTAGGCAGTCACCTCGTGATGATGCTTGTCCGTGTGTGTGATGAGCCTCTGTGATAACTCCATATCCCTGCTGTGTGATGAGTAGGGTTGGGTACCATTCACATTTGAACCGATACCGGTACCCGACGGTACCTTTTTTCGGCACTTTAGTGTCTAAAAATTGTATCTACCTACCTCAGTTGTAAAATATGAGTACAAACTTCAAATTATTTTTATTATTTATTTAGAACAATTTGTTAATATATATTGTGACGAGCCTGGTGGGGTTCAGACTCGCCGCGGTTCAAATACAAACAAATTAGAATGTCCACACAAGAGCAATATCAATCAATAAGAATATTTATTGAATAAGGGCAAAATTCCGTTCGATAGGCAAGAGAATGGTCGTAATACAGTTCAATGGTCAAAAACACAAAACAGGCTCTCGTACACAAAAAGGGATTGTTCAATACTCAGGGTAGTCGTCCGGTCCAGGGTCAGTACACAAGGGGGTTTTTCTCAGCCAGTCCAGGGTCCAGTACACAATGAACACCTTCTCGCCTTCACCTCTCCTCTCACCTCACACAACTCCGAATATCTCAATCTCTCTCTCTATGTCACAACTCCAACCTCACCTCTGCTCAACTTACTCCTGACTAACCTAGTGTCTTTGTAGTGTGTGTGTGTCTGGGGTGTGTGCACGTGAGATGTGGGTGAACTAATGATGCGCAGGTGTGTTCTATCAGTACTAATCAGCTACCTAATTGTTTCTACTCCTTCCGTGGCAATAATATCTCCCATCCTTCACATATCCATGAGAGGGGGATGATAACAATATATATAATATATAATATTGCAGCGAGCATTGTCTGCATCTAGCTTTGTAAAGTGTAACCACACTTGCGACCGTTTTCGGCTCGCCATTACCCCGACTGCTTTGTTGTTGTTGAATCAAGTCAAATCCTAGGTAAGCTGTATTGTGCGCGTGAACGTGTGGCACACTTCATAGGTTTCGTTTCGTGGTAAACAAAACGTTGACGTCATCGGACTTAAAAAAAAAGAATTAATAATGATAACAACAAAAAATAAATGTATTACCGAAATGTGGCACTGGTGGATCTCACGTGAATCGGTGCTCTGTAGTACCGATGTGATTCGGTCGATATCCTTAAAAGTACCGGATTCGGTACCCATCCTTAGAGCGTGCTGCCTCTGTAATAACTCCATATCCCTGCTGTATGATGATGAGCCTCTGTAATAACTCCATATCCTGCTGTGTGATGATGATGAGCCTCTGTAATAACTCCATATCCCTGCTGTATGATGATGAGCCTCTGTAATAACTCCATATCCTGCTGTGTGATGATGAGCCTCTGTAATAACTCCATATCCTGCTGTGTGATGATGATGAGCCTCTGTAATAACTCCATATCCCTGCTGTATGATGATGAGCCTCTGTAATAACTCCATATCCTGCTGTGTGATGATGATGAGCCTCTGTAATAACTCCATATCCCTGCTGTATGATGATGAGCCTCTGTAATAACTCCATATCCTGCTGTGTGATGATGAGCCTCTGTAATAACTCCATATCCTGCTGTGTGATGAGCCTCTGTAATAACTCCATATCCCTGCTGTGATGATGAGCCTCTGTAATAACTCCATATCCCTGCTGTGTGTGATGAGCCTCTGTAATAACTCCATATCCCTGCTGTGTGTGATGAGCCTCTGTAATAACTCCATATCCCTGCTGTGTGTGATGAGCCTCTGTAATAACTCCATATCCTGCTGTGATGATTGATGAGCCTCTGTAATAACTCCATATCCTGCTGTGATGATTGATGAGCCTCTGTAATAACTCCATATCCTGCTGTGTGTGATGAGCGTGCTGCCTCGTGCCTTGAAGGTGACATAGCTACAAGATGAAAAGGAAGCAGCAAACCACTGCATTATATTTGGGAAAGCAGCCATTTTTAAAGTAAAACAGCCCACTGAGGATACGTTCATTTAATCTCTTTATAAGTGCTTAATTGCAAATCCGTCGATTTAGACAAATTAAGCTACTACGAACTAAACAGAAAAAAACATTCTGTTGCATCGATTTTCATGGCCTAAAAAGCTAATTACAATGTCCTCACAAGTATAGTAAAAGTGTGTGATGTGTAGCACCTCACCAACCTTTCAGCGGCAGCTTGACCTCTCCGTTCTCCCTCTTTATCTCGTTCATCACCTTGTGTTTCTTCTTCTCTCTGTCCTTCTCCTTCACCTTCTTCTTCTCTCTCTCCTTGTCTTTCGTCTTGTCCTTGTTGGAGTGTTCTGTGAAAAGAAAAAGAGCAGGTTAGATTATTTCGGACAGTCAGTGTGTGAGACAATACTGCATGTGTTTTTTCCCCTTACGATAAAACATTGAAACTGGAAATGAGAACAAGCAAGTGCTGACTGCTTCATGTAGTGCTGACTGCTTCATGTAGTGCTGACTGCCTCATGTAGTGCTGACTGCTTCATGTAGCGCTGACTGCTTCATGTAGTGCTGACTGCTTCATGTAGTGCTGACTGCTTCATGTAGCGCTGACTGCTTCATGTAGTGCTGACTGCTTCATGTAGTGCTGACTGCTTCATGGAGTGCTGACTGCTTCATGTAGCGCTGACTGCTTCATGTAGTGCTGACTGCTTCATGTAGCGCTGACTGCTTCATGTAGCGCTGACTGCTTCATGTAGCGCTGACTGCTTCATGTAGTGCTGACTGCTTCATGGAGTGCTGACTGCTTCATGTAGCGCTGACTGCTTCATGTAGCGCTGACTGCTTCATGTAGTGCTGACTGCTTCATGTAGTGCTGACTGTTTCATGTAAGTAAGTAAGTAAGTAAGTAAGTATTTATAAAGCACCTTTCATACATGTCATGTAGCTCAAAGTGCTGTACACAAATATAGGCATATATAACGATAAAAGCAATAAAGTCACAGTGATCAGTTAAGATCAATGTTTAAAAAAAAAAAAAAAATAATAATAATAACGTAAAAATGAAAATAACGTAAAAATGAAAACAGTCATTTGCTTACCAGTTTGGGAGAACAGGTCCGCACAAACATGTCCGCTCAGTAGCAACCGGAAGTGCACTAAACCAATGCACTTGTACGGTAGGTAGCAATGTTTAGCTCTTATAACGCTAGTGTAGTTACGTTTAGAGTTGGGTCCACAGGACTTTTCCAAGTCCCATGGATCCATCAGTGGCCGTGTATTGTGTGCGTATGTACCCGTTCCCTCATGTGGTCAGTGGCCAGAGTTGGGTCCACAGGACTTATCCAAGCCCCATGGATCCATCAGTGGCCGCGTATTGTGTGCGTATGTACCCGTTCCCTCATCTAAAGAGTTGGGTCCACAAGACTTTTCCAAGCCTTACGGATCCATCAGTGGTCGTGTATTGTGTGCGTATGTACCCGTTCCTTCATCTAAAAAGTTGGGTCCACAAGGCTTATCCTAGCCTCATGGATCCATCAGGTTTTTCCAAGCCATAACTATTTGTAAGCTAGACTGTATAGGTACGTTTTTAATTTTCCTTTAAAAATGTGTATGGAGCTGGCGTTTCTGATGTGTGTTCCATAGTTTTGGGGCATAGTTGGCAAATGCCATACTTCCTATCCTCTTTTGGTTTCTGGGCGTGTCTAGTAAACCTGTAGTGGATGACCGTAGCGTTCTTGAGGGCAGATAACAGTAGGCAATTAATTTACTTGTGGATGCCTGAACACAGAATTACACCAGTATCACTGACTACTACGGCAAGCCTATAGATTATTATTATATTTAATAATAATAATTAAAAATATGTAATAATAATTATAAATATTTTTTTCCTGTTGTACCGAAATCGTACCGAACAGTGACCTCAATACCGAGGTACGTACCGAACCGTGGCTTCTGTGTATCGTTACACCCCTAGTGTGAGCGTATACAGTGTGAGTGCTGACTGCTTCATGTAGTGCTGACTGCTTCATGTAGTGCTGACTGCTTCATGGAGTGCTGACTGCTTCATGGAGTGCTGACTGCTTCATGTAGTGCTGACTGCTTCATGTAGCGCTGACTGCTTCATGTAGTGCTGACTGTTTCATGTAGCGCTGACTGCTTCATGTAGTGCTGACTGCTTCATCTAGTGCTGACTGCTTCATCTAGTGCTGACTGCTTCATGTAGTGCTGACTGCTTCATGTAGTTCTGACTGCTTCATCTAGTGCTGACTGCTTCATCTAGTGCTGACTGCTTCATGTAGTGCTGACTGCTTCATGTAGTGCTGACTGCTTCATCTAGCGCTGACTGCTTCATGTAGTGCTGACTGTTTCATGTAGTGCTGACTGCTTCATGTAGTGCTGACTGCTTCATGGAGTGCTGACTGCTTCATGGAGTGCTGACTGTTTCATGGAGTGCTGACTGCTTCATGGAGTGCTGACTGTTTCATGGAGTGCTGACTGCTTCATGGAGTGCTGACTGCTTCATGGAGTGCTGACTGCTTCATGTAGTGCTGACTGTTTCATGTAGTGCTGACTGCTTCATGTAGTGCTGACTGCTTCATGTAGTGCTGACTGCTTCATCTAGTGCTGACAGCTTCATCTAGTGCTGACTGTTTCATGTAGCGCTGACTGCTTCATCTAGTGCTGACTGCTTCATGTAGCGCTGACTGCTTCATGTAGTGCTGACTGCTCATTTTGAAGGGGTGAATTCTATTTTGTACATCACCGACACAGCTTAGTAGCAGCAATAACTGACTCTGTGTCACACACACACACACACACACACACACACACGCACACACACACGCGCACACACACACACACACACACACACACACACACACACAATTACGCACTCGCTCATACAGCTGCTGGTATATTCTCTGAAATAAGAGTTGCGGGTGGATTTGTACATCTAGCGGTCTAGACAGCCTGAGCACAAACAAGAGTTTTAGAGATTATACCGTCTTCAGTTCGCTGATTTACAACCAACTTACTGTTGCACACACGCACGCACGCACGCACGCAGAGGTGAAACCTCTAAGCATTAACAATGTTAAAACTGGTCAAAATGTTGTTTTCTGGCACAAACTGCAGCCCCTCATATCTTTCCTCCTGGACCCAGGGAGCACATGAACAAACATCAAACAAACACACACACGCTTTGTGTTTTCCTCAGTGAGGGATTCTCTTTTGCCGGTCAGCAGCGTTTTGTACTTTCTGAAGCTTCTCTCTGTATAATAATTTTTTAAGTTTAAATATCAACATTATCTGGCCATCCTCAGTAAATACTATCAAACTACTCTGACCTCATATATAATATGGTCTTTCCAAAGACCAGAGATGGGACAGGGGCGCGCACACACACACACACACACACAATACTTCGAAGCTTCGTTCGATGGGCATGGGATTCGAATATGAAAGTAAAATTCGATTATGTAAAATAAATATATATATATATGATTTTTTCTTTTTTTTTATTGCTAAATCAACTCTGCCTTTTTTTGTTAACTACAACAAGCAATGCTGTTTGTTATTTAAGATGAGGTCGGACTCGGCACTGACAGATTTGTGTTCATTGTGCTGCTTTTATAAAGCCTCAAATGACGGCTTACAATATTTCATGGAAGCAAAGTGTTTAGTTTGTCTAAGATTTAAAAAGGTTTAAACTTTACAGCACTGACAAAGTTGAACAAAGTGCTATACAAGTCCCACAACATAATTTTTTTTTTTTTAAATACAAATAAAATATTTTTTTTTATTACTTTATTTTTTTGTTTTTTTTTTTAAGCTTTGAATTCAAATCAAATCTCGGCCCTGAAGCTTCAAATTCCAAAAAAAATCGAAGGTCAGCCCTTCTCCAACAACTCAATACCTCCATCGCATGAGTTAGAGATAAAAAAAAAGATTCTCCTTCTCAACAAAAAAAATAAAACAAAGAAAGAAATAATTTTCACGTTGTCAATGTTTCTTTGGTCTTTTTTCTTTTGTTTCTAAAAAAAAGAGAAAACGTCTCCCTCTGAACTCAGTCAGAGCCGTTGTTGAAGAGGGAGGCTTGTTCTCACGATGTTCCCTCCTCTGCTGCCGAGGAATGGGAGGGTAGGAGGCGGCTCAGGGGTTACGATGATCTGAAGGTGAAAACGCTTTGATATCTTGTTTAAATGACTTCCTTGAATCTGTGGAACGTGTTTGGTAACTAGTTGTTGTTGTTGGTTCTTTTTTGGCAAAGAAACTAGACTATATCTCATTTTAACTAGCCGATTCCCTTGTGTTGAAACAGGCTGTTTTTAGTGGGTGTAAAAGCCAAGTTCAGACTCCACACGATGCAAAACATAGATGCATGGTTCAGGCTAAATATCTGGACTCTTGAGCCTGGACCCTGGCTGGGCGATACATTGAGTTTCAATTGGCTTCCCCCGATCACGGAAAGAAGATTATTGAGATAAAACGATCATTGTGCCGCATGCCGTGTTGCTCTAATTTTGTCTTGTGCTATAAATGCAGTTTCTAATTATTTTGAAACGTCTTTGGTAACTTGTGGAATAACATAAAGGCAGCCTTTGGTCGAGAAGAAAGGTAAAACGAATTCAGTCGTCATATCATGGTCTCAAATCATAGAGAGAGATGAGAGACCATTCTGCTGTAGGGCTGAGCCCAAATATTCGGACCTTCGTTCGTTAAGTTGGCGTTAGAATTCTAAATCAACATTCGCATTTTTTTTGGAAATTAAAAAAAAATTATATATATATTTTTATGTCTCTATTCATTCTGTTTAAACCAATGGGGGTTTTCTTCACAGTTGCAGATAAAGATTAGGCTACAACACACACATATTCTGGGGATGTCAGAAGCTGAAGGGGTATTGGGAGGAGATAGGGGAGGCAATGACCAGAATATTAGGATACGGGTTACCACAAACGGGACTGGTACTTTAGGGACCTGACGCACGAGGGAATACAAGGGGGGGACAAGTATTTAATAAAGATAATGCTGATATCGGCCAGAAAAGCAATAACGAGACTGTGGTACAAAGAAGATCCACCGACAATAGCACAATGGGTAGGAGTAGTAGAGGAGATACAGGATATGGAGAGGATAACAGGAAGAGAAATTTGGGGAAAGATGGGGAAAGTGGGAGGATTATAAGGGGAACGAAAACGACATCACAGAGGAGGAACCAAATGCAACACAAGAGGGCGAAGGGTAAAGGAGGAAAGAGGTTCAAAGAGGGTCTCTGAACCCGTGTCACACACCTTTGCTTTAGTTAGTTTTTTCTATTTTTATTTCTGTTGGGTATGACAATTGTTTTATGTTTTTTTGTACTTTATTATTTAGGTCTGTTGAACAGTGTTCTTTTATTGTATGTTTATATTTAATTTCATGAATCTACCCGTATGTCGATATGCTATGGATGTCAATATAAATGTTATGTTGTATGTAAATGTTGAATAAAAATTTAAGTTTAAAAAAAAAAGATTAGGCTACATTAATATTATAGTATTATACTATTATAGTATATGACTCGTCATAAAAATAAATTATATTACGTGGTTGGCACAGAATGAGTTAAGTCAAGCACTTTATTATGTTATGTTTAAGTTTAAGTCAAGCACATTGATATGTTATGTTATATTAAGAAAGAGTGCAATATTTTATTGAAAAAATAAGAATCATGTGAGAGAATCGTGATCTCAATTCTTAGAGAGAAAAATCGTGATTCACATTTTAGCAAGAATCGTGCAGCCCTAATGGACACATCTACATTCTGCTCTCAGCACATCCCATACCTTTCATGTAGTAGGCTATATATTTACTAATATAGATGATAAATCTATAGTTTATTAGCAACAACGCCGCAGCCTGATGCAAGTGGCTTGGTGAGGGTGCACAGAGCTGCCCCCTCAGTTGCACTCAGTGCACGCACACACATACGCACACACACACACACACACACACACACAATATGGCATATCTACTGCTGCTGGAAGAAATCGCTGATCGTGCACTGAGGAGTGCGGACCTATTCGCAGAGAGCGATGAGTACCTACCAAGACCTGTGCAAAACCCTGGACTCGAGCCAGTGCTGAGGAGCCGGACCAGACGCTCAAACCCTGAGCCACCACACGTCCAGGTACTGTCCACCTTGGGCACGTACGCATCAAGGCACCCTCCCCAGATGCGTTTCCATATCTCAACAGAAAGCAATACCACGCCAGCATCTCTCTCCTGTGTTTTTTTTCTTTTCTATTTCTAATTTCTCTGTTTTCTCCCCGTCCCAATTAGTCGTTGTGCCAATTCCCCCCCCTCCCCTACCTGGTTGTTGTTCGCATGTTCTCCTACAAGTCGGTACAAGGGCGTCCCGAGTCGATCGCACGCTTCCTCCGATACGTGCGGCGACAGCCAGTGACGTCTTTTCACTTGGCAGCGAGGACTCTCATTTGGTGAAGTGTAACGCGTGGGAGGGCACGCTATCTCCACCAAGTCCTGCCCCCGCTGAGCAAGCGCCGAGACCTGACCTGACGCTGTCCACAACGCCAGATTCCCACCCACCAGCTTCCCACCCCCTAATAATGCCAATTGTATTAGTATGAACAACCAGCCAAGCTGGTAGCAACGCCGAGAGCTGGGCTTGAACCCAGCATCTCCTGCGTTGGTGACGAGCGCAATCTCCGCTACGCCACCTGACCGCGGTTCTCTCCTGTGTTTTGAGAGAATTCTTTTTGACTTTTTCACTTCAGCCACTGTGCGCTCCTCTCCTGACACCACGTTAAACTCACCTGTCATCTCGTCCCGTGCCGTTTTTTTGGGTGGCCTTGTACCCGTATTGACACTACTAAATAGGGGTGGGAATCACCAGAGGCCTCACGATACGATATTAACATTCACGATACTTAAGTCACGATAAAAATATATCGCGATATTAATATTGCAATATATCAGTCTGTTCAATCATTTTTATTGCAGCAAATGGGATTTTCTCAAGTAGACAGATGTCAACACTGTAATCTGTGTTGCGTGTACCTGACAAACTGAACTGTTTGTATTACAGTCATATTCCAACTTAACTGAATGCACATGTGTGTGTGTGTGTGTGGACTACTGTACTATTACTATAAGTATTAAAATGAACAATTCAACGTCCTTATACAAAAAAAATAGTTAAATATCAAGTACTTTAAGCACTTCAATGACCTTGTGCGAACCCTGATGTAATTATGACGACGCAGCAAGGACAGGGAAGAGGGTCGAATCTCTATTATATGGAAAATTATTGACATCCTGGAATAAACAAGGACACACAGCGTCACAGAAGCACGAGGGGAGATTCTGAGCGTGAGTCACTAGGGACAGAGTGAATAACTGAGTGAGTGAGTGAGATAACAATGTGGATCTATGTACTGCTGCTAGCACACATCTGTCTAATGTCCAGGGACGGAAGGACAGAGGGGGGGGGGGGAAAGAAGGATGGAATGAAGAAAGAAAGAAAGAAAGAAAGAAAGAAAGAAAGAAAGAAAGAAAGAAAGAAAGAAAGAAAGAAAGAAAGAAAGAAAGAAAGAAAGAAAGAAAGAAAGAAAGAAAGAAAGAAAGAAAGAAAGAAAGAAAGAAAGAAAGAACATTTGTACTTTTATTCTTAAATGTTTAGGTGGTGCGAGTGGTTAGGTACGGTTAAGGTAACTGGTAATTTTATAAACAACCTTTTAGGTGAAAATGATGATTTCCCATGGAAATGTCATTCCGGGATATGGGATCGAGTCACTATGATAACACCAGTGATAACATGGTGTTTAGCTTTCTGCTCTCCACCCACTCTCCTCTCTATTGTGTTTAATCTAACAAATCAGCTTGGACATCACCCCAGAAATAATTTATGTTGGTACAATCCGGAACAAACCAATTCCAATACACTTTGCTGTTCCCTCCCCTGCTTTCCATAATACAATTTTGAGGTACACTGATACCTGCATACAATCCTGCAATACACCTGCATAACACATATAACTCTGTATCTGTATAGCATGTAGAATAATGCTGTACATACCTGCATATAATCCTTTTTACATATATGTAGATACTATATCTGTACATAATATCTCTAACCTACTCTTACTCAGGGCCAGATTATAATAAGGGCAATGTATTTTGTCTTGTGTGGTGTCTGTGATAATATAATTTGTTTTTATTTTTAGGTTCTGTATTTATTATTTATTTTTTGTTTTGTTTGTTATTTCTACTGTCATTCTATTATTATTGTATTATGTGCCGTCATGTTTTGTTTTATATTACATGTGTTTAAATGTATTAAAAAAAATTGTGAAAGCAGCAGTACAAGTGGATTTAGCGGGAGAAAAAGAAGAGAGGGAGGCGTTATTGATAAAGAATGTGGCAGCAAGATGACGGTGACACCGTGACAGTGTGCAGGTGCTGCAACAACGCGCTAAACGTCGGCACTTAGCTAGCAGCAGCTTGCCAACACCACCACCCATGGAGCTACCACCGTCAGCACCTACACCTGACAACGTTTACATTATTAACGTTAGTGTTACCAACGCCACGACCTGCTGAGCCTGAGGGTAACGTAGCTCATTGACTAATTGTGCTAATTGACAAGAGGGTCTGATGCCTTCATAACCGAAGTTCCAAGTATCCAGCCTCAACCCGGTAAAGGCTTAAAATATATGGTGCGCTCCCTTACAAATTATATGTTGACCTGCCCTCATCCAAATGGGGAAATAGTTTCCAGAGACTAGGCTATATATTCACCTTCCACAGGTAATCGTTTTTGTTGCCAATTTGTTGGTGTTTTTTCTGATTGGAAACACCCCAATCATGTACGTGAACATGAGAAGAGCTCAGACCACTCAGACTGCATGTTAGCAGTGCTTCAGCGCTCATCCACTACTGGGAGAGGGACTGTGTGAATGCTCAGCTGGTCAACAGTTGGAGGGAGAGAAGAGGAACTGGTGGGAAGTGCTCAGGCGGGTTGTAGCTGTTTTTTTGCCACTCACATCGCCGCAACAACCAGAACCTGCAGATTCCTCCTGAGCAACGTCAGAAGGATCCGCCCCTTCCTGACAAAAGAAGCCACCCAACTCCTTGTCCAATCAACAGTCATCTCTCGCCTCCACTACTACAATGCACTTGCTTGCTGGTCTACCGACCACTGCCACCAAGCCTCTTCAACTCATTCAGAATCAGAACGCAGCCGCCCGCCTGATCTCCAACCTACCAAAGTCAGCCCATGTTATTTACTTCTTAGGGACCTGCACTGGCTCCCCATCTTCAAGGTCCTCAACCTGGCATATCGCGCGGCAAAGGAAACCTCTGGTCAATGGTCTCTCAAGACCCCTCCGCTCTACGTCTTCTGGCCGCCTTAGACCCACTCCTATCTGAGCTCCGGGAGGGTCATCAAAGAGAAGCCGCCTATTCTTGGTCCTTGCTCCACAATGGTGGAACGAACTTCTCACCACAGTTAGGACAGCCAAAACCTTTTTTTCTAAAAGAATATTAGAAAAATAGCCTACCTCTTCCTAATACATACACTTGACACTGCAGAACTCAAGTTTGAACACTTTTATGAACAGCAAAGTATGTTTCTGGTATCGTGGATACTCCTGATATGTTACATACTGACCAGCTTTTTTCATTCATTTTCATACATTTTTAGATTTGAGAGTAAATAGGGGGAAATTATTGAATGCTTTGTTGGTTTTTAACCCATTGAGAGTCACACAGGGGAAAGTCTGGCTGATACTGAGGGCTATGCTTATTGCGTATTAACACCTCAACTGTCCCAATTCTAGTTAACTGCCTACCCAGACACCCTCTCTCCTTCCTCTCTTACTCTGGCCCCCTTGATCTCTTTACAGACAAACTTAACGCCGCCCTTCGTAGCACGCTCAACATTGTCGCTCCCCTTAAGCCTAAACGTGCTCCGCAAAAACAAACTCCCTGGTTTACGAATGGCGTTCGACCAGGGCGCCCAAGTGGCGAACCATGTAACGCGCTGCGTCGCGGCACGGCCGACCCGGGTTCGATTCCCGGACCCGGCGTCATTTGCCGAATGTCTTCCCCCCGCTCTGTCTCCAGCTCTTCCTCTCTCTCTCTCTCTCTACTGGACTGCCCAGTAGCAAAAAGCGATAAACGCTAAAAAATAAATCTTTAAATGGCGTTCGACCAAACTCTAAGTATTCCGCCTTGCCTGGAATGATAGTTTACGTAAAAGGCACTCTCACTTGCCAAAACCTCATATTCTTCCAGGCTCATTAACGAAAACAAAAACAACTCAAAGTTTCTGTTTGACACAGTTGCAAAACGTACTCAGAAACAACCAAGTGCCCTAAACCATGCGTTCTCGGCTAACGAATTCATTAAATTCTTTACCAAGAAAATTGATCTCATAAGAGATGAAATTGTTGGCTTACTCAACAATCAGAGTCCCTCCCAACCTCTGATGGGCTTTCTCATCACGTCTAGACTACTGTAATGCACTTTTTTCAGGCCTACCTAATTCAAGCATCAAAAATCTTCAACTCGTGCAAAATGCGGCTGCACGGATACTAACTAAAACTAGATAATTTGATCACATCACACCAGTTTTGTCCACCCTACACTGGCTTCCTATTCAAGCCCGATCTGACTTTAAAGTGCTACTCCTCACCTACAAAATTTTGAATGGGCTCGCACCGCTCTATCTATCCGATCTCATCTCTCGATACTCGCCCGCTCGTGCTCTGCGCTCACAAAATGCGGGGCTTCTATCGATTCCTAGGGTTAAAAAGAAATCCGCCGGCCACAGAGCCTTTGTCTACCGCGCTCCCTACCTGTGGAACAAATTACCTGCCGTCGTCAGGGGCGCCTGCTCTGTCGAAGCTTTTAAATCCCTGCTTAAGACCCATCTTTTCTCTCTCTCCTTCAACCTACCCTGATCTCACCTGGTCGGGGACTGACCCTTAGATTAATCTGTCTAGTTTAGTTAGTTTAGTCTATTTGCTCCCTTGTCTGCTTTTCTGCAGACATAAGAGAACCGTCTTCTGTCTGGCCTGCAGTGCTGAACCCTCTGAGTGACTTCTCCTGCCCCCACAGGGCATACGGCCCTGAGCTATTGTCTTGTATCTCATCCTGTATCCATACGCTTGCAGTAGTTCTATCTATTACTCTATTTCACAATTTTCTTATATACTATGATTCTACTGTCACCATGTATGCATATGCTCACTACATGTATGTATTGCTCCATCTCCGCCCACTACAAAGTGTTGCATTTATTTATTTAGCATTTATTTAAAAATGTTTGGACCTTATGGTGTTCTTGTTTTGTTCTTGACTTATTGTGATGTTTCTTCTTGACTTGTTTAAAGAAGAAGTGTACGGCCCATGGAATGTGTGTTGTCGGGCCTTACAAATAAATTTGATTTGATTTGATTTATGCTTGACCATTTAAACCTAGATATCGCAAACTGTCAGAGGCCAGGCTTATGATAATGGTAGTAATATGTCGGGCTATTACAACAGGCAGCAGGCTTACCTGAAGAACAAGAACCCATTACATTCCCTATGAAGCACATTCTCTTAATTTGGTGGGTGTGAACAGTATAGAAGGTACTAAGGTAGCTGTCAAGAGGCTAGTAGTTTATTTGACCTTATTCAGTCTCTGTATGCTTTTTATGCTGGTTCTACTCATACATGGAACAAAGTCTTCAACAATGCTGAACACAACACTGAAATCGCTGTCATCCACACGTTGGGAGTTGCTGTGCAGATGCATCTAAAGTACTGTGTGAGAATTATGCCCAAATAAGAAATATACTAATAAGATATCGACTGATACAGGAGAAAAGCATGTTACATGCAACGAAGCAGCAGCACTGTCTTTTAGCACATTTTTGGGACAGTGTCAGTGTGTTGTTAAACTGATTCAAAGTGACAAGTGAATCATGACAAAAGGCTGACATGGATCTGATTACTGCAGTTTGTCTCCTAGAGTCATTGTGATCATGGGTACTATTTTCACTTTGAGACAAGTTCGAAAGATCTGCCAAGAGTGTTCCGGATGTGTGCCAGTCATACAAAGATTAACTGCAGCCGGCCGAGCAGCGCACTGTGTTTTCAGATGATTATGCGGATTGCGGAGCATGAGGGAATGCTACAAGGCAGAGAGCGATACAAGGTAGAAATATTCAATGTCATTATTGATAAGTCAGTCAGCTGTTTAGACCATAGATCAGATGCATACAGGAAGGAACATCACAGACCACCTTGGGGTTCTACCGATCATGGAATCTGAGGATTTGTCCGCAGTTCGTGAACAGGCTGCAGCACGATTTAGATCTGAACATTGCAAATTCAATTATCCAGTTCAGATACAGAATTGGCAGGATATGTCTCCTAAAAAATGCTGCGACTGCTCTTGAAACATAGTCTGCAATCAACTTTCCCCAACATGTTTGTAGCCCTCTGTATCTTCTTGACTCTTGCCAGTAACAAACCGTGAAGGTGAAAGATCATTCTCACAGATGGCAAGAATAAAAAATGAACGGAGAACAACATAGAAGCAACAGCGCCTCAGTGCGTTGTCAGTCACTGATGGACATCGAATCTGAGCTTGTCAGGGACCCGGACTTTGATGAAGTTGTGACTGAGTTTGCTAATAATAGGAAAGCCCGGAAGCAGTCTAAGGGCAACTGGAGAAAGGAAAAGAAAAGACAGGCAGACAGAGGACAAAACGGGACAAACAGTACAGACAAGAGACACAGAGACCCTGGAGAGCAGAAGAGGGCAGGAAAGAACATGATCAAAAGCAACTAGAGAGAGGATCAGCGGAGAGGATCAGCCAGCTTGAAAGCCAAATACCCTGATGAGCAGAGGAGTAAAGGAGAGAGAGAAAGGCGTGTCTAAAACTGTGCCTAAAATGTGTACCCAGTTTAATCACCTGTACATTGCATATTGCACTTCCACTACTGTTCAATTTGCACTCTGGTCGGATGCCAAACTTCTTTTTGTTGTCATGTTCTTTTGGGGGGTTGAATCAGAAGGAGACGAGGGAAACAAACCAAGCAACATTTTAATCCTTTCAGTGGGGATGGGGGGAAAGATTCATACAGCAATATATTGCGATATTTTGCAAGCCGATATTATATCGATACAGTGACGCCAAGTATCGATATAATATACCCTACCTTTCAGGTGGATGTTTTTTTGGAATGTTTTCTCAGAATTCTACCGCTCTACAGCTTACAATGGCCAGTAGCCATTATCAGACATTAGAATGTTCAATTCTAATGTTCAGAAAAGTGTAGTTTATAGGTAACTACCAATGGTATTCTAAAACAATTACGGTATGAATTTTGTTAAACTACCTGGAAAATACAGGTATAGTAATTGAACATGTAGTTAACTACTACCCATCACTGCAAAGGCGTTCATGTATCTACCTTTGAGCCAATCTGTTTTCCTCTGTCCGTCCTGGACTGGCCATCTGGCATACCGGGCATTTTCCTGGTGGGCCGATGCATATTTGGGCCGTTATGATTTGATTATAATTTTTTTTTTATTCATTTGGTCAACGACCGGCCCACTACTAGGCTGGGACAGCGGCCCATTGGTACAGACTGACACTGGGCTGGCCCAATCACATATCTTACTAAGCACCCCCCCGCCAGTCGTGCAGGTACATGACTGAGAGGGGGGCTGGTACATGACTGAGAGGGGGCTGTGGTACATGACTGAGAGGGGGCTGTGGTACATGACTGAGAGGGGGCTGTGGTACATGACTGAGAGGGGGCTGTGGTACATGACTGAGAGGGGGCTGTGGTACATGACTGAGATGGGGCTGTGGTACATGACTGAGAGGGGGCTGTGGTACATGACTGAGAGGGGGCTGTGGTACATGACTGAGAGGGGGCTGTGGTACATGACTGAGAGGGGGCTGTGGTACATGACTGAGAGGGGGCTGGTACATGACTGAGAGGGGGCTGTGGTACATGACTGAGAGGGGGCTGTGGTACATGACTGAGAGGGGGCTGGTACATGACTGAGAGGGGGGCTGGTACATGACTGAGAGGGGGCTGGTATACATGACTGAGAGGGGGCTGGTATACAGGACTGAGAGGGGGCTGGTACATGACTGAGAGCGGACTGGTATACAGGACTGAGAGGGGGCTGGTACATGACTGAGAGGGGGCTGGTACATGACTGAGAGGGGGCTGGTACATGACTGAGAGGGGACTGCTATACAGAACTGAGAGGGGGCTGGTACATGACTGAGAGGGGACTGGTATACAGGACTGAGAGGGGGCTGGTACATGACTGAGAAGGGACTGGTATACAGGACTGAGAGGGGGCTGGTATACATGACTGAGAGGAGGCTGGTACATGACTGAGAGGGGGCTGGCTGGTACATGACTGAGAGGGGGCTGGTACATGACTGAGAGGGGGCTGATACCATGTATTGTGCATCATTGTAGGTCAAACCATTAAAAAGTCCACAGCAGGCATTTTGGATTTTGGTCTCTCACAAATTTCCCTGCCTTTTTAAAAAATACACCCCGGCTAAATTTGTTTATGAACCCTCCTAGATGACAAATCCATTGAGAAACGAAGTGCCACAGATAACCCAACTACTAGGTCCATATCGTATCATCATAAAAAATCATTTGCCTAGGACAGGGGTCTGCAATTAGGGTCTGCAAATTTTCCCCAAGCCATTGAATGGCGGGCCAGGACCAAAAACAATGGCTAATTTAATATAATGATAGTGAAAAATGCAGCACTGCGGCGGGTGCATACACATAATAATAATAATAATAATAATAATAATAATAATAATAATAATAATAATAATAATAATAATAATAATAATAATAATAATAATAATAATAATAATAATAATAATAATAATAATAACTTTATTTGTATATAGCACTTTTCATACAGAGGTTGCAGTTCAAAGTGCTTCACAACAGTAAAAAATACAGGCATAAGCGAGCATGATGCACTCGCAAATGGGGGACCCTGATGTAAACAAGACAAACGTCTTTCTCTGGTCTGCATCCCCTTAACAATTGTATTGAGCCGTACTGTATTGTACCCATTCTGCAATCTGTTAAATAAAGTTTTCATTCATTCATTCATGAACAGCAGATCAGCTGTTGCAGATCACCGCGGCGAGTGCATAATAACATGAACAGCAGATCAGAATGCATGAAAACACGACTCACCATAACTGCCCTGGGCTTGTTTCAGTCCTCCAAAATCCCTGCTAATGTTTGAAACATGTCAAATATCCACTCGCCGCCCTCCAATTCCAGATTGGCGTTGAATGCAGCTACTTTATCTGCCAACTTGAACACAGTTGTCATCATTGCCTCGTTTGCTATCTTGTCGCCACATATTATGCAGAGAGGACCTCGGCACGCAAGAGTCACCTGTTGCGATAAACCATTTTTTTTTTTTTTATTTATTATATCTTTCCCCCCCTCCATTTTCCTCAGATTTTTCTCCATCCCAATGTTAGTCGTATGCCAATTCCCAATCCCCTTCCTGGTCGCTGCGCACTTACCCCCCACAGTCAGATCATCTGGGAGAGTGGAGGCTATCACGTGCTTCCTCCGACACACGTCCAGCCAATCAACCGCTTCTTTTCACCTGGCAGCGCGGATCCTCCCTGAGAGGGCGTAGCGTGTGGAAGGATCACACTATCCCACTCAGGTCCTATCCGCGCTTAGCAGGCGCCCCGACCGAACTGTAGGAGTCGCTGTTTACAACGACCCGGACCCACCCCGCCAGCTTCTCCCACCCTCTAATACAGCCAATTGTATTAGTGTGAACGGCCAGTCAAGCTGGTGACAACCCCGGAGCTGTGAGCTGGATTCGCCTGTTCGAACAGGCGAATCCAGCTCACAGCTCCGGGGTTGGTGACGAACGCAATCTCCGCTACGCCACCTAACCGCCCCCGATAAACCCGTATTTTAAGTATGACTCCTGTTTATTAAAAGAAGCTTTATGTGTCTTGGAGGTCGTAGGCTCCTCTTCTGGCTCCTCAGTTGGTATTTCCCCGTTGCAAAGAAGCTATCCAAAGACGTTTGTTTTGTTTTTTTTAACACATTTTTGCTAACGTTAATCGCTCGCATCCCGAACGCGGAAGTGAAAGTGCGTTAGGGAAAATATACACGCGGCCCGGTGGGACTATTCCATTGGTTTTCCCAGTCCACGTGACCAAAATAAACTGACGGGCCAGAAATTATTGCTGGCGGGCCAATGTCGGCCTGCGGGCCGCCTATTGCCAACCCCTGGCCTAGGATAAGGGTTCCCTTGATAAAGATGCATGAAAAGGCTGTATAATATACAACACCTGTAGCTCAACTGCAAAAAACAGCTTTTTTTTTTAATTTGATTAGATTTGTATTTGGAAATTAAAAACACATCATAAAAACTAATTATCTTGACCAATTTGTATTCCTGAGGATATCACCTAAAAGCATTAATTAAAACACTTATTTACAAGGTGGTCCTCGATGGAAGACATAAAAACACAGCACATATAGCCTACTAGTGTTGTCACGATACTGGAATTTCGAACTTCGATACGATACCTTGAAAAGTATCGATATTCGATACCATTTTTGATACCACGGGGAAAAAGGTTAAATCTTAAAAATGTAAAAAAAAATATATATATATAATGTTTTGCTTTTGTTGCTGGTTGATTCTCCTCAGCTTCTCTCTGGTACTATATAAGAGAAGATAAATATAACACTTTTAAAACCCTTTGTTTATCTTTAGATCACACATTTAAAAATAACTGTTCATCTCACTTCAATCATTTTTATTCCAGAACATGGTATTTTCTCAAGCAGACAGATGTCAACACTGTGTTGCATGTACCTGACAAACTGAACTGTTTGTATTACAGTCATATTCCGACTTAACTGAATGCACATGTGTGTGTGTGTGTGAACTACTGTACTATTACAGGTATTGAAATGAACAATGCAACTTCCTTATACAAATATATATATATATATTTTTTTTTATGAATAATTAAATATCGATATTTCGGGAAAAGAGTATTGAAACCGTTTTAAATATTCAGAATCGATATGTATCGATTTTTCGATATTTTTGACAACACTATAGCCTACTCAACTGCAAATTTTTGCTCAACTGCAAAAATGTATGCCTACTTATGTATTAGCCTACAGGGAAAACACATTCACAACAGGCAGCAAAGTTTATTTTCAGCCAAGTATGGTAATAATAAGGTAACTATTAGGATATATATGGTATGGATTACTTACTCTTATAACTTATTACTATCTGTGGTAGCTCTAGTCTCCACCTACACAAATTGTTTTTGTGCTGTCCATTGATCATGCACCTTCACATGGTAGGCACATTAACTGTAGGTCAAACTCCCCAAACAAACAAGCACACCATTGATTTAATTGCCATATAAATCACATACAAAGATCTAACTATTACTCCTCTCTGAACATGAATATAAAACAAGAAGGTGATCTATTAACTGTGTAAACCTTATGCAATATTCATCATTGATATTTGAATACTTGAAATCTGTATGAACTGAGTAGTTAGTATCAAATGAAATAAGATGGAACAGCTCCATGCATTCATTGAATAAACAACTATTTGCTCATTACCAGTATGGTATTGTTTAAATTGTACAGCTTTTTGCACATCTTTGTCAGGGAATTCCAACTATTCTGGACCTGAATGTACCAGTTAATTGTAATCATCTCTCTCTCCTTATGTCTAGTCAAGCCAGGTTGTGGAGGAGAGAGACAGGGATGAAGAGGCTATAGACTACTTTGCCCATCCTGAGCCTGCTATGATGCAGGTGTTTTTACATCACCACCCAAAACAAGATTCAGCCAAGAGTGAGTGAGTACACTGGTCCACTTGCACTGGTACACTTGTCCATGGCACTTACTACCCAGCTTTGTAGTGGTTTGGGGGAATAGTACAGTAGGTACGCATATTTAAGGGGACGCAAGGATGGTGTACTGGTGGGTGGTGTCCGACCGATTATGGTGGGCCGGTCTGGGCAAAAAATGTCAGGGCCGATTTTTGGTCCCAGTCCAGCCCTGATTATAGCTCACTCACTGTCTACATAACTCTGTCATATCTGTAGGCATCTGCCGACACCTGTACAGTAGATATGTCAGTATGTAAATAGGATTCCGACTTGTGCTCCTACCTATTTACACTATCTCTTTAATTATATATATATCTTATTTTGGCATCACTACAGACGATAGTGGACTGCAGAACAAGTCACAATGACCTCTTAAACTGGCCAAGTGGAACAGACACAGGATGACATCATTCTGAGCTCTCTCTCACACACACACACACACAGTGATGCTTCTAGTCTTTGCCCACATTCAAATGCACAAACCTATGTACATTTGGTGATGCTGCTAGTGTGACAGTAACAAATACATGTGGAAGCTCTCAAACACACACACACTAATATACTAATATATATATATATATATATATATATATATATATATATATATATATATATATATATATATATATATATATATATATATATATATATATATATATATATATATATATATATATATATATATATATTCATTCATTCATTCATTCACTCTTTGGATGGCCCATGTATTTGCAGTTGTAACGTCAATCCAAATCAGTGTGAATGTGATATATCACCAGAATGTACTCAACCTCTACCGTATTTATTTATAGCCTAAATGAAGATAACACTCTAACTTACCATCTTTAGACAATATAGTTGGAAAACATTGGACTCTGAAAACTTGAAGGTACTTTGTCTGTTCTCAGTTATAACAATAATAATAATGTCCTTGAACATAATTGAGAACATAGTAGGCTAAACTTTCATGGCATGTTACTATATAGGAAAATCAATAGCCTGCTCTGTAATATGCAGTTATATAATATATACACTGTATGTAACTGTTCACTGTTGAGTATATCTGCTTCGTACGCTCTCTCATGCATACTCTGAAAGTTTCAGTGGTCATCTGTACACTTGTAGATTAGATTATGCATGTATTTCTGTACATGGTCTAAATAGTTCTGTTCTGTGTATGTAATTATGTGTTATTTCCTGTAGGGAAATCTATTTTATTTATCATCTCTTTCTGGTTCTTATTTCTGTAAATGTCTGTAAAGTGCTTTGTATTATTATTATTATTATTATTATTATTATTATTATTATTATTATTATTATTATTATTATTATTATTATTATTATTATTATTATTATTAACCTTTTATTATTATTATTATTATTATTATTATTATTATTATTATTATTATTATTATTATTATTATTATTATTATTATTATTATTATTATTATTATTATTAACCTTTTTATATAGGCCTATTTTGTGTATTTACTGTAGGATATGTCTTGTATAGGGAAGATATTATTTCCACCCCTACAAATACTCCATGTAATAATTTTTAATACATGAAATAGGCCTAATATATAAATGTATATTCTATTTATTACACTCCTATAGCTGTATATTATGTACAGCAGTGACACTACCATCAGATTATATTTTTAACCCTTCGCTCCACTGCATTTGCACAATACCTCCCATCACTTATCAATTGACTGACATTATTGTATTTTACTGCCATTATTTATTATTTATACTTACTATGTACCACTGCTGCTAAAAAGATTTGCACTAAGTTCTCTTTTACCTCCTATATTTATTTCACTCACATTCATTTTTTAAGCTACTGTTTATATTGTGTATAGTCCTGTATATTGTGTGTACATCATGTCCCATATGTGTTACTTTATGTTATAGTGTCCTATATGTTACTTTATGTTTATATTAGATATTTTTTACATACACCGTGGGGAGGGGGAAACGCAATTTAATTTCTCTGTATGTCTTGCACATTATGAAAAGCGACAATAAAGCTGACTTTGACTTTGATTTCCACTTGTTTACATTTTTTTTTTCTATTTAAATTCATTGCTATATTTCTTTTTATATTATTCAACACATATTGTTTTCTTCTTCTTTGTATGAACAAGTACCAAAGCCGACTTAGTTGTACGTGCAACGTTACTCATCAATAAACATGATTCTGATTTCTATCACATTTGTTGCTGTGTGCAGTGCAGTCATCAAACGACAACACAATTCCACCTCTGGGACGGTACAGATTTTATCTTATCTTCACACAAAGATTTAGCGTTCATCCATGATACCGTGCGGCAATAAACGCAGGGGGCATAGGCGTCGCGTATATAAGGCTAGGGGGGGCTATGCCTACCCAGAATATTATGCTCGGAATCTTGAAATGTATATAATATATGCGCAGGCTGCTGGCTATTGTGTGTGTCTTGTGCTGCAGTCGGCTGGCCGAGGTGTCAACGACGAAGGTGTCAATCGGTGGCAGCGTTTAACATTCCAGGTACAGGCAGTAACCAATCACGCATAGGCTCAGGTTAAATAATGTAATTTAGAAGCTGCACCGGGCTGGCCCTGGGCATAACTACCGATCACCTGAGGCTGTATGTTGTTTTATCTTGGCAAACAAGGGCTTGCTCTAAGAGGACATGATGAGAGTCCGAGTTCATCAAATCGTGGAAACTTTTTAGAGCTACTGTATGTACATTGTTTTCAAAGCATGATGAGATCTAAATTACGAAAAACGTTCACTTCATTGCAACTTGTGATTCAAGTTGTGGTCACGGTCTTTCTCACCAAGACGAAACGTCGCATTTATCTGCATTAAGGTAAGACAATGGTTAATATATTATTGGATGCCTTCATTTTAACACTTAATTTGCACTATATATAAATGAGTGGGGCTCGCTGTAGTATAGCCTAGTAGTGTGTGTGTGTATATGAAATCAGAACCCGGACAGTTTGCGTGCAACCAAAAATAAAAGGTCAAATTTTTCGCGCTGCACGCGGGGCCGTTGCCTTTACAGCCGTCCTACCCCCAAAGCCGACGTGCCGCCTATAGCAGGGGGGTTATTTGAGAAGCAATGCAGGAGAACGAGATCCCCCTTGATAAGCACAAATCAGCCGTGTGATCAGGAGGAAACTATAACGACAGACGACGCTATGGGAGGGGCGGAGAACAGGACACCACATCAGAAATTTATAGGATTTGTGTTTACAAAAAGTTTTAAATCCCCCAAACAAACTTGAAATTACCTCCCCTCCCTTTGGTTACAATACAATAATAACTATTTGAAAATGTGTGTGTGTGTGTGTGTGTGTGTGTGTGTGTGTGTGTGTGTGTGTGTGTGTGTGTGTGTGTGTGTGTGTGTGTGTGTGTGTGTGTGTGTGTGTGTGTGTGTGTGTGTGTGTGTGTGTGTGTGTGGGCTGCCAGTCATTAACCTGCCTAGGCTAACAACATAGTATAGTATTCCTATGGGCTTTAGCATAGAAATAAGCCTACCACGTTTTCTAGTGATCCATTGTAGTATTACACTATAGGGCTTGTGAAGTGGGTGGGAAGTTAAACATTTTTTACAGAGGCCGCCATCTTTGGAGGATCACGTTAGGACTGCAACAACTAATCGACAACAAATCAATTATAAAAATGTTTGGCAACTATTCTTATATTATAATGGATTATTTTTTATTTTTTTAATGGAAGAGTTTTTGGTTTCTCCTGTGATGCGCATGAGTTTCTGTAGCAGCTTTTCACACAATAACGTCCAAAACCATCTTTTAACCCAACAATCCACCTGTCAGTGTCAACACACAGTCAATGGGAGTGATCCTCTAGCCTTGATATATTATTAAAAGATTGTATAATTGGCTGATATGAACATAGATAATGTATGTAAAAGCTAAATAGTATATTATGCTGTATTGTATTATGAATTAATTATGAGTAGGTATTATTGTATTGTATTATGAATTCATAAGGCGCATATATTGTTGTATTGTATTATGAATTTGATTAGGGGTTTTATTGTTGTTTTAATTGTCTGTATGACATGTGAATGTTGTGAGTGTATAAGTCTGTAACTGTATTTTACGTGTTATGGACCCCAGCACTGCTGTGGCTAATGGGGATCCAAATAAACTTAAACTTAAACCCTAGAAATGTGATGTCAACTTCACATTCCCTATAGTATTTGGTGCATGTGGGGGGGGGGGGGGGGGGGCACAAGAATGCTATAATTACTATAGTTCATTTTCATATGGGCATGTTGCATTAGTTGGACAACTATATTGATGTGATCAGATGGGCCACCACAAGATAATTTATGGAAAACACTGCTATTACAAGACAACCAGACATTCTTGTTTCACCGCTCAGGACAAAAAACGTCACACGAAAAGTAGAAATACCCTTGAAATGTCAACATGTCCTATATCCATGACGTCCTATGCTGCACTGATGGTGCAAACATACAATACAATCAGATATAAAGTACATTCTATGGTCTCTCTCTCCCTCTCTCTCTCTCTCTCTCTCTCAGCTCTGGGTTGGAGGGGGGCGTGGTGCTGCTGTACCAAAACAACATTTGCCCTATAATGGCGGGCGACTGTCATATTGTTATGACAACAAACGTGCAGTTTGAACACAAAACACCACTTTGGAAAAAGACTGCTCGGTAATAAAGTAATAATAAGACAAATCGTTCAGTACACAATCATTGTATCGTAACCCATATTAGCCAGTAATTAAAAGATTATAGCGTGTTTATATGAATGTGATCCCCCTGCTCTAGCTGTCAAATAAAACGTTACAACAAGGTAACATAGTGGGATCGTGGATGTTATATAATGTGGCAACAGCAACAAAAACACAGGCAGCCATAACCAGCAAGAAAATAAATAACGCAGTGATCTTGACTGTAAGAACCGAGAAAACGGTTCTTCTTATGTATTCGAATTTGCATCATAATAATAATAATATAAACAAACAATCCAAATAACTGCCATTTGACAACGTTGAAGAAACATAGCAGTCGTCTCTAGAAAATGCGACTATAGTATGTTCGCCGTGGCCCGTGCATGGCACAATGTGCGAGGAGGATGTACAGTATGTACTGAATGTACTGTCTATCTGTATGTCTGTTAATAAAGTTTTCAATCAATCAATCAAAGGCAGACAAATGCACTGTTTGGACCATATGTTAATAATAATTCGCCCAAGTGACTGTGAGTCCATGACAAGCTCTCATCGTTATTATAGCACATGATGCCAGAAACTTTCTATGGATGCTCAATAACAACAATAACAAGTGTGTTAGTGAGTAGCAGCGCAAAGGAACAGTCTATATTTATGATGAATTGAAAATGGGGGACCCTGATGTAAACAAGACGAAAGTCTTTCTCTGGTCTGCATCCCCTTAACAATTGTGTGTATTGAGCCGTACTGTATTGTACCCATTCTGCAATCTGTTAAATAAAATGTTCAATCAATCAATCAATCAATATAAATAGGCGTAAATAGTACCTTTCTGTGCCCGTCTGACCTCTCCGTTTTCCCTCTTCATTCCCGGACTAGAAACGTCGCCGAATCCGCTGATGATGGTGTTATTATTAATATTATTATTATTATTACTCCCTGGACCAGCAGTCAACAGCTTATGTTTCTTCTTTTCAACCCCCCCTCCTCCTCCTCCTCCTCCTCCTCCTCTCTCCTTCTCCCTCTGTTTAGGCGCTTTGTGGAGGAAGAAGTCTCTCTGTCTGAACACTTTGTGACCGCTGACGGGCGGCTGGGAACCAGCGGGGCTGTCGCTGCTGCTCGCCGCGGCCGGACTGAAGCTCCACAGAGCCGGGTCGCCATAGCTGGGCTTCGGGGGGGGCTTGTCTCCGCTACCGCCGCCGCCTCCCGCTTCTCTGTTGACTCTCTTCTTGTGTTTCACGCTCTTCTCCTCCTCGCTTCGGACCTTCTTCTTCTTGGGCGGCGGCGGAGGGTTGAGTTCCCGCCGGGAAGACTGGGCGCGGTTGTCCGGGGCTCCCTTCGCCTCGGTCGGCTTGACGAGCGGACTCTTGACCGCGGCCGCCGCCGCCGCCACCGCAGTAGCCCCGCTGCTGAAGCGAATGGAACCCAGCGAGTCAGCCATCTTGAGGCTCCTGTCTCTGTTTACTCTCTCTCTCTTCCCCGACGGCTGCTACTGCTGTTGGTGCGCCGAGGCAGTGAGGCGGGCTGGAGGGGGGCGGGGCGGGGGCCTGACCAGAACCACCGACAGAGAGGGGGGCGGGGCGGGGGCCTGACCAGAACCACCGACAGAGAGGGGGGGCGGGGCGGGGGCCTGACCAGAACCACCGACAGAGAGGGGGGCGGGGGCCTGACCAGAACCACCGACAGAGAGGGGGGCGGGGCGGGGGCCCGACCAGAACCACCGACAGAGAGAGGGGCGGGGGCCTGACCAGAACCACCGACAGAGAGGGGGGCGGGGCGGGGGCCCGACCAGAACCACCGACAGAGAGGGGGGCGGGGGCCTGACCAGAATCACCGACCGAGAGGGGGGCGGGGGCCTGACCAGAACCACCGACAGAGAGAGGGGGGGGGGGGCCCGACCAGAACCACCGACAGAGAGAGGAGCGGGGGCCCGACCAGAAACACCGACAGAGAGAGGGGCTGGGGCCTGACCAGAACCACCGACAGAGAGAGGGGGGGGGGGGCCTGACCAGAACCACCGACAGAGAGGGGGGCGGGGGCCTGACCAGAACCACCGACAGAGAGAGGGGGGCGGGGAGGGGGCCTGACCAGAACCACCGACAGAGAGGGGGGCGGGGGCCTGACCAGAACCACCGACAGAGAGAGGGGGGGGGGGGCCTGACCAGAACCACAAACAGAGAGAGGGGGGGGGGCCTGATCAGAACCACCGACAGAGAGAGGGGGGGGGGGGCTGACCAGAACCACCGACAGAGAGAGGGGCGGGGGCCCGACCAGAACCACAGACAGAGAGGGTTTGGTCAGTTTGTAAGCCGATACACAAACAGGGGGAGAGACTCCTGGATGAAACCTAGTAAACTATTAAATATTTCTCGTTTTTATAATCTCTTTTGGATGAAAGCACTTGCGTGGATAGGTCGTCGGACGTCGCGTGGTTTCATCAAGATAATCACAAAAATCGTCATTGTTTGTTTACAAACAGTAAAATAGTGTATAGAAGCTCCTCAATTGCTGCCCCTCCCTTATCTCAAATGAATAGTAGTTATAATACCCTCCATAATATGAGAGGTAGGCCTACATGGTAATCTAAACGTGTCGATAACAACGGCAGTGGAACAATTAGCCGTGTAGCCCATTACAACGTTCTATGGCTCTCAGTTTGACTGACAGACAGGCACGACTCTCAATGGGCGGGGTTTGGTACCTTTCTATGTAGTATTTTGTGGGAGGAGACAGGAACTCCGTGCAATGTCGCGGGAACCAGAGACAGTCGGGGAAACTACTGTATATTATTAGGAGCAGCCGAGCAGGCTACTATGGGGGGAAACATGCATTCGATATTATGCAATATTACAAAATATCTATGAATCTCTTTCTCTCGCGCTCTCTTTTATAGATATGTGGTGTGTGTGAGTGAAAGAGAGTGGCTGTAGGATGTGATTACGTCTTTACAATAATAAATTAATGTGTGAAAAAGAGAGGGAGAGAAATACAGAGAGCAATCAAACGTTAGGCCAGCATAATTCTCTGTGTCAAGTGTAGTCATTTGTAATAACAGATTATATAACAAGGAGACGGATCACTGTGGTAGATTTTATGAATGGAGAAATCCATAAAACTAAACATAACATAAAACATTTGAGTTTAACATCTCTGCTAAAAGGATGGGAAGTGCACAGTGATTGCCATGGTTAAGAACTCTGTGTAGAGGCTGGTGTCTAAGTGGGGCGACAATTTCTCTATAATTTTGTGAAAATGTTGATCAAACTAACTATTCTATGTTGTCAGTAATATATTGTCTTTTATTTTACAGTACTGTATATTTGTATATTTTGTATGTCATAAATGTCTGGATGTGAGTACTGTTTATCTGTATGTTGTGTATATCATAAATGTCATGATGAATTGAAAATGGGGGACCCTGATGTAAACAAGACGAAAGTCTTTCTCTGGTCTGCATCCTCTTAACAATTGTGTTTATTGAGCCGTACTGTATTGTACCCATTCTGCAATCCGTTAATAAAAATGTCAATCAATCAATCAACGCACATTGGTGCCGTGTAGGAACTTTCAGTTCGGCCGACATTGAGTTAAATGGTTATCAAGATGATGTAAGAGTGAACCAACTTCTCTTCAGACAGACTTAGGTAATAATAACATAATAATAACACATACATGGCATTTGGATGACAAGCAGATTGCTGTCAGGCGATTAAAAAAATGTATCTAATTAATTACAGGATTTGTAATTAATTAATCAAATTAATCACATTTTAATCGCATAACCATTTTATGCCTGATATTCTATATTCTATAATCATATTTCAAATTGCATGTGTCCGGATGGCAGAATTCAGTACTGTATCTACAAAACCTTCTGTTTAATCATCTTCCATCTATTAATTTTCTTAGATTTTTCAGGTCTGGTCAATTTGAGCATGGTGTTATTCACAGTCAAAGATAAAAAAAAATGTATTATATTCTCATTTGGTTCATTACAATTTAAATCAAATCAAATCAAATTTATTTATAAGGCCTGACAACACACGTTAATGTCCCCATGGGCCGTACAAGTCTTCTTTAAACAAGTCAAGAAGAAAACATAACAATAAGTCAAGAACAGAACAAGAACACCATAAGGTCCAACAAATTTAGAATAAATGCAAATAAATGAAAGAATGCAAGCACTCCCAGACATACCCCACGCGAAGGTAAGGAAAAACTCACTAAAACCTAACAATAGGGAAAAATGCTCCACAGGCAGTGTGGAGGAGAGAAACCTTAGAAGGGCCATTCAAGGGGGGATCTCCCTTCTTAGATGTCGGTGATAGTAGTGTTGCAGACTAACAGTTGGTAAGCATGCACTCAAGTGTGTAGTGAAACACAGATGAGTGCATGCAATAGCAACTGAACATTTTGAAAGATTAAAGATAGAGCTGATAGCGATAGCAACTGAACATTTTGAAAGATTGAAGATAGAGCTGATAGCGAATCTATTTGAGGCACAGGGGCGGTGCAAAGAGGGTCGCGTCCTCCCCGTCTTAATCACGGGACATTCAACACTCCGGTCATTGCTCAGGGACAGCCGGAGACAGGGAGATAGGGGGCGGCGCAGAGAGGGTCGCGAACTCCCCGACATCATCGCGGGACGTCCGGCACTCCGGTCACCACTACGAGACCTCCGGAGACAGGAGGGCACGCAGAGAGGGTCGCATCCTTCCGGCCTTCATCACGGGACGTCCGACACTCCGGTCAGCACTCCAGGACAGCAACTCACAGGGGGACAGGGAGACGGGACAGGCGTTAGACAGCTCATGTGATTGTAGTGGGCGGACATAGCAATAGATACAAGTGGTAAGCATATATGTGAATAGAGTAGATATATGAAGTAAGCATATTACAGACGCAGCGCTCAAAAATCAAACCAATTCTGCTGCCTGTCTGCTGCTTGTTGCTGCTTGTGTGCCACTTAAGTCTACTCAGGTGTTAATTTTCCGGGGGTGTTGGCTGGGGGAACAAAGGGAGGGTAGTTAACTTAAGTGCTTCCCCAGGGAGGGGGTCGGGGGCTACTGCCCTCAGACCCCCAAAATAATTTTTATATGGGCAGTCTGACTTGGGGTACTGACCATATATTAGTGTTGCAATGCATGATAAGTAAACAGTGAAAAAAGCTAAGAAATCTGATGGGGCTGGGACATTTGGGACGAATAAAAATGTAAGATGAAAATCTGCCCAGCCTGTGGGAGGAAGTGGAGGTGTGAAATCTGGCCCGGTCAAGAACAATAGAGGAGTGGTAGAGAGTGGTAGAGAGGCATGAGAGGTTTGAGTTTTGAGTGCTGTATCTGTATGTGAATAGAATAGAAGTACTTAACCCAGCAATGAAACCGCGTTGACACATCAGTTGACAGGACCACGGACAGACAACGGTAAGTAACTGATCCAAGGCCTCGGTGGTGCATGTAGAGCAGTCACTGCAATCTTGGCCAAGACCCCGAGGCATCCATCACCTTAGTCAGCGCTAGGAGACGGGCACTCAGAGAGATGGGGGAGGGAAATTTTCATTCAACCAATCACCGCGCAGATTGATTGATTGAATGAAAATGTTATTAACAGATTGCAGAATGGGTACAATACAGTACGGCTCAATACACACAATTGTTAATATAAGTATATCATTCATTCTTATGGAATGAATGAGACAAAAAAAAAATATTATTAAAAAAGATATTTTTTTTGTAATTCATTTTGAGTTAATTTTCATAACGCGATAATTTGCTGTGTAATTAATTAATCTAATTAATGCGATAAACTGACAGCCCTAAAGTTGCAAGCTGATGTGAATATGATAGTTCTATGTAAAATACCATACTGTAGTTAAACATTTAAAAATAAAGAAAATGTACACATGTTTTGTGAATATGCTTATTGTATTGAATGAGTGAATGAGTGAAAACCTGTGTGTGTGTGTGTGTGTGTGTGCATGTATACACTGTATGGCAACGTGAAAAAGCTTATTATGAATGAAAATGTCACTCAGTGTGTGTGTGTGTGTGTGTACACTACACTATACAGAAATGTCAACATGAAAATGTCACTGTGTGACTGTGTATGAGTCACACTCGATACAAATTGTGGTTCACCATGAGTTGACAATCTTCCCATGAACTGTCAGCTAAATCAGGGGTTCCCAAACTTTTCAGGCCGGGGCCCAGAAAATAAGGCGTCAGAGAGCCGCGGCCCAATGCACATCGTCTGTTTTTTTTTTTTTTTTTTTTTTTGCCAGACGACCGATTTTTTAAGCCAAATATCACTTCAATCCTATTAAGTTAGTTCAAGTTAGTTATTCATTTATATGTGCTATTTATGAGAGGGCTAACTTGTTGCAAAATAATAATGATAATAATAATAGCCTCATTAAAATACTATTGTTTCTTCGGTTGTTTTCAGCGTTTTATGTGCATAATCTGTTATTTAGTTTGAAATGTTCGTTGAAATAAGTAGATTTTTCGTTTTTGTTTATTTATTAAGTTAATATAAAACCATATAGTCACATTTTAGAATACAATAGAATAGAATTTTAGAATACAACTAGAAACACTGTCCTGGCCTGCTTCTAAGTTCAGTGGCCTGACAAAAAAAATTAAAATAAAAAAATAAAAAATAAAAAAATATATTTTTTTATTTTTTTTTATTATTTTTTTATTTTTTTTAAATCATCTCGCGGCCCACCCGTGGCTGCTCGCGGCCCACCTTTGGGTCGCGACCCCGACTTTGGGAACCACTGAGCTAAATAAACCCATGCAAAAGCAATGGACCTGTTCCAAACCTACAACAACAAGCTGGGTGACTGAATGAATGAGTCATGCTGGGTCTGACTTCAGTGAAATGAGCATGTGTGTCACAGTGTGTGTGTTTATGTGTGTGGTACGATTTTAAATGGAATGGATCCCATCAGGGGTATGACTATGATTGGATAAGCTGATCCCTCTCACCCTCTCATACACACACAAGATATACTGGTAATGTAGTTTGTCCCTATATAACATCGTCAACAACAGGGTAGTGTATGGATGTAGTGCCTCCATATAACACACACACAATAGTGTATAGTGTATATGAATGTACAGTATAGTCTGTGCCAATATGCTACACACAAACATGATACAAATGTATATTCAGTTTCTACAGATATTTTACACACATGCACACACACGTTTAGGTAATCATACAGCAGAAGGCCAATCTGTGAGGGAGACGAATAAATAAATAATAAATAATTGATCTATTATTATTATTATTATTATTATTATTATTATTATTATTATTATTATTATTATTATTATTATTATTATTATTATTATTATTATTATTATTTTTTATTTTTTTTTAAATGTAGTGGTGTTTTCTTTCCCTCATTTGAATAAAAAGATAATGCATGAACAGCGTCATCTGTAAAGTGGAATAAACACATAACTACGGATTTAGGAAGGAACGTGATCCAAAAGCAAGCAAAAGAGAGCACTCACATCTTACATGACTGAATTTCATATTGACTTGTAGTCAATCCAGCATTACTGAACCGTAATAATAGAGGATTAAACACATAGATGTGTAAAAAAAAAAAAAAAAAACACACAATTGACTGAATCTTTTTTGCAATTTTTCAGCACAACCTAACTTGTTTGAGTTTGATTCATTATAAAAATCATAATATAGGTCTGTTTTATTCCAGTGTTACAAGATAGACATTTTAGAGCCACAAAATACAATACTTTTATAAATAAATTGTTACCTGTAGTGTTAGTTCTTGTATCTAGAGCTCAGTCAATCACCTGGAGGATGAAAATATGTCTACATTCCATTCCATTCTATGTCTTATTTTGGGTGGTGGGCCCACAGATTGTGTTTATGTTTGTGTAGCAGGGTGGATTATCCCTGCTTCGTGGGAACGGGTGTGCACAGCCACTGGGTAGCGAGACACAGTAGATCTCTGTCTGACTGCACCTCCGTCTTTGGGTCTGGAGCATCAACTGGAGGCTGGCAGTGGGAGTGAATGGGGCCCGGGATTTACCAACCTGGTCTGGTACTCTGGTCTTCCTCTCCCTTCCAGGGCGGTCAGCAGTACTCCCCAACACGCTCTCACTTCCCCCAATTACTCCTTTAACCCTCCCACACCTAGTGACTGAATTGTAAATAAATAACTTGGTTCCCCCGTTACCCACACCAAAATGGCTAATACTGGGCACAGGAATGGACACGCACACAGAACCCCATTTAAGCCTTTATGTTAGTTGGTACTATTCGGTTACAAGGATTTAATAAGAATGGTCAAATAGAATGAAGTCCTACTATTACTCCGTTTGTAACTCACGACCTTATAGACTCTTATTTACACCCACCTCTGGGTCGGTACCAGGGATAATATATTCCAATGTGCTCGACTCATCACCCACTTCTGGGTTAGTACCATGTATAATACCTCTATCAGCCTTTAATTATATGGCAAGAATAATACCTCTCTAAGGCTTTACTTATGATGCACCAGGTCTGTAACCTCCCCACAGGGAAAGGGTTAATTAAATGGGAATTATTATTAAAGAACCAACACGTTTGCGGCTACGTGGCGTAGTGGGCAAGGCGCTCGCCACGAAATGCTGGAGACACGCTGGGCTCGTCAGTTCGAGCCCAGCGCTCCACATTTGCTTTCAGTTTAGCTGGTCGTTCATACTAATACACATTGGCCGTATTAGGGGGTGGGAAACTGATGGGTGGGGATCGGGCGTTGTGGACAGCGACTCCTACAGGTCGGTTGGTGCGCCTGCGCAGTAGAATCAGGAAGTGTCGGGGGCAGCGTGAGCCTCCCACGCGTTACTCCTCGCCACTGAGAGATCGAGCTGCGCAGGTGAAAAGATGAGACTGCTGTTACCTCAAGTACCGGAGGGGACTTGTGCTATGTATGACTTAGTCCACATTGCAGCCGGCTTGTGGGAGGCAAGAAACAGCGTCCGTGACAAGGGAGGGTTGAATTGGATGATACGAAATTGGGATGGAAGAAAATATAGAAAAATGGGAGAAAAAGTGGATAAAAAAAAAAAAAGAACCAACACGTTATCACACTCAAAGGAAATCAAAAATGTGGGCCCACTGTACCAGAACAAAAGTCCTATGCTAATGCCGGCATGTAATGTTTATGGGGTACCCCTATGAACTGTAGTTAGCAACCATTAGCTTCGTCCGTAGGCCGCACCACACTGTGTACTGTGTAATAGATCCGGAGCATCGACGCTCGATTGTACTCAACCAAAATGGCGGCATCGCCGTGCCACCACCGTCCAGGTAGCAAGATGGCGTTGAACGCTCTCGTCGCGGGCGCTAGCAAGCGGGGCTGGAGCAGAGGAAGCAGTAGCGGGCTGTGAGCGTGTGCTGGATGATGGCGCCTCTGCTGGACGGGAAGAACTCCCGTGCTGGGCTGAAGACCGCCGGTGCGGAGCAGACATCCACGCCTGCGAAGACTGGTTGTTGACGGCCGGTGCTGGATAGACGCGCAGCCATACACTTGCCCTACCTTACACTGAAGCTACTCTCTGGGTCCCAAACAGCCCTCCTGCTAGCTGTGATATATAATGACGCAGGGTGTCTCTAAACACCGGTCCTCTTCAGGCCACGCTGGCGGGGCACCTCACTAGAGGGAATATCTTTAACTTAAGCCACACTTGGTTATACCGCACTTCTTCTAGGATAACTCGTGGTATCACTAGGGTTATTCAGTGGGGAAAACATGCAACGCTCCACTACGGTTACTCTTCTAGGATAACCCGTAATATACTCAAGTTCAATACTGTGTTGATATTATAATACATAAGATTGGTTCCGCCCTGTTGTGGTAGTACCCGGACCGAGGACCGGGGTACAGGAACAGAGACAGTGCCTAGATGTACGGATAGACAACGTAAATAAAAGCCAGTAAAGAAACCCTAGCCTAGCCTGTTTATTCCTAGTTAGGAATACTGGAAACAACAAACATAACATGGTGTCAGATAATGGAACTGGCGACGCGGAGTTGAATCGACGTCAAGAAGGAATGTGCTGGATTCCGAAGGCACAAATGTGCGCACTGCTAGCGAGAGGATCAGCATGCGAGCATGTCTAGTGAAAGTGAAAGTGATCAAGCTAACAACGTGAGTGAAAACTTTTCAACCAATCAAGAAGGAGACCAAGAAAATCCTGCACCCGTAGTGTTTCCCGTCATGGATAAGCTCAGTCCTCCCACACCCATGCAGTTCAGTGGCAATCTTGCTGATAATTGGAAGAGATTTAAGCAGAGATTTAGTATTTACTTGGCTGAAAGTGGGGCGGGGGGAGGAGATGAGAACAGAAAAGCGGCTATATTTTTGCATGTAATAGGAGAAGATGCATTGGATATTTACAACAGCTTTCAGATAGATGAGGGAAATATAACATTGACTGAGCTAGTGACAAAGTTTGAGGAGTACTTTGTGCCCAGTAAAAATGTCACTTTTGAAAGATATACGTTTTTCTCTGCCAGTCAGAAAACAGGTGACAGTTTTGATCAGTACTTAACTGAACTACTTACGTTGAGCAAGTCATGTGAATTCGAAGATTTAAGAAACTCATTAGTCAGAGATAGAATAATATGTGGAATTCCTGATAATGGGCTCAGAGAAAGATTACTACGTGAACATGATTTAACGCTAGAGAAAACAGTTCACATGTGCAGAGCAGCAGAAACCACTCGTGCACAAGCAAAGGAGCTGCACACGGATGAGTCGGCAGCAGTGCATGCCGTAAAAAGAGAGGGACAGCGCCCAAAACAGTTTGTAAAACAAAAGCCTACAGAGCAAAGTCCCAGGAGTCCAAACAGTAGATGTGGAAGATGTGGAGGCAAGCATATGTCTAGGGCATGCCCTGCTTATGGGAAAGTCTGCCACAAGTGTGGGAAGGATAACCACTTTGCGAAGTATTGCAGAGCTGAGGCTTCAGGGATGAAAGTGAACACAGTGGAAGAAGAGCCAGAGGAGTTCTTTGTGGACTCAGTAGTACAGTCTAGCACGGCAGAGGCGGCAGAATGGATAGTCCCATTAACTGTGAATGAGACCATAATTCCATTTAAGATAGACACTGGTGCACAGGTCAACCTGTTGTCCATAGACGATTACAGGACCCTCACAGTTAAGAGCAAAATACACCCTGTGAAAGTAAAAGTGACTGGTTATACAGGAGAGACTGTTCCAGTTAAGGGGTGTTGTGTAGTGACTCTAAAGCACAAGGGACAGCAGTTAAGGGCACAGGTGCTCATAGTAGAGAAGAGCGTACAGCCAATCCTAGGTCTGAGTACCTGTGAAAAGCTTGACTTAGTGAGGAGGGTGTTTGTAGTGAATTCCCAGACTAGCACAGACCACAAAGCAGTCATGCAGGAGTACAGCGATGTCTTTGAAGGACTAGGATACTTGCCGGGTGAGCACAAGATATGTGTGGATGACACAGTGACTCCTGTAGTGCATGCGTGCAGAAAGATTCCATTTGCACTGAGAGACAAACTCAAAAAGGAGTTAGCCCGCATGGAGAAGATGGGCGTCATAAAGAAAATAGATGAGCCAACAGATTGGGTGAGCTCACTAGTAGTATTGACGAAGACAAATGGATCTCTACGCACCTGTCTCGATCCACGGGATCTAAACAGGGCTATAAAGCGTGAGCATTTCAAGCTTCCAACAAGAGAAGAGATCATGTCACAGTTTGCCGGTGCTAAATGGTTTAGCAAGCTGGATGCGTCAACAGGCTTCTGGCAGATGAAGCTGGATGAGGCAAGCTCAAAACTGTGCACGTTCAATACACCAGAAGGAAGGTTTCGCTTTCTGCGTTTACCTTACGGTATTCTGTCTGCGCCCGAAGTTTACCACAAGACAATCCATATGATCTATGAGCACATAGAGGGAGTGGAGACCATGATGGATGACATCATCGTGTGGGGATCCACAAGAGAAGAACATGATGCACGGCTGAGGGAAGTACTGGATCTGACACGCAAGTCCAATCTGAAATTAAACCGAGACAAGTGTGAGTTTGCAGTGAAAAGCCTTACCTTTGTGGGAGATGTGATTTCAGAGCAAGGTGTCAAGCCGGATCCAAGGAAGACGTCAGCCATAGTGAACATGGAACGACCACAGAGCAAAGAAGATGTGAGGAGATTTCTGGGAATGGTCACATACTTGGCTAAGTTTATCCCCCAGTTGTCTGCCCAGTCAGCACCACTCAGAGGGCTTCTAGAGCAGAAGAACGAGTGGGAATGGTCTCATGAGCAGGAAGAATGCTTCAAAATGCTGAAAGAGATCTTAACCAAGGAACCAGTGCTCAAGTTTTATGACCCAGAACGGAGCACTAGGATATCGGCAGATGCTTCTCAGTACGGACTAGGAGCAGTACTGCTACAGATGTATGACAACAGCTGCCAGCCCGTAGCCTACGCATCGCGTGCATTGACAAGTGCTGAAGTTAGATATGCACAAATAGAAAAGGAACTTTTAGCCAGCACATATGCATGTGAACGTTTCCATCAGTACATATACGGAAAGGCTTTTGAAGTGGAAACAGACCACAAGCCCCTAGTATCAATAATGGCCAAGCCCCTCAATGATTGTCCTCTGAGGATTCAGCAACTGTCAATCAGACTGCAGAAATATGATGTGAACATGGTCTATACACCAGGAAAATTCATATTTACTGCTGACACGCTCTCACGCGCAGTCAACAAAAATAGAAGGTATAGAGATAGAGGTATAGATAGATAGAGATAGAGGTATAGAAATACAAGCCTATGTTGACATGATTGTCACATCACTTCCTGTGTCTGCTGAGCGAACAGAGAAGATCAGGAAAGCAACTGAACTAGATGACACAATGAAAGAGCTCAAGAAGACCATACTGAAAGGGTGGCCTGAGCAAAAGCGTGAATGCCCGGGTCAGATCCAAGATTACTGGGCATGCAGATCAGAGCTCTCAGTTGCTAATGAAATTGTTTTCAAAGGAAGCAAGTTTGTCATCCCGGCATCCATGCGCAAGGAAATGCTGCAGAAAGTGCATGAGGGACATTTGGGTGAGGAAAAATGTAAACGTAGAGCGCGTGAAGTAATGTACTGGCCAAGACTCAACCAAGACATCAGCCACACCACAGCTGCATGTGAAATATGTCTCACCTACAGGTCTAAACAACAAGCAGAGCCGCTCATGCCCCACCCTGTACCTGATCGCCCGTACCAGAAGGTCGGAGTCGATTTGTTTGACTGTAACGGTAAAAGCAACATTGTAGTCACAGATTACTACTCCAACTACCCGGAAGTTGTAACACTGCAGTCAACATCCAGCAAAACAGTCATAGCCTACCTGAAAACAGTCTTCGCGAAACATGGAGTTCCCTGTGAGCTGTTTTCAGATAATGGGCCACAGTTTTCCAGCAGCGAGTTTGCTTCGTTTGCAGAGGACTGGGGTTTTCACCACGCCACCTCAAGCCCGAACTACCCGAGATCCAATGGGCTCGCAGAGAGTTCAGTCAAGATCGTCAAGGCCCTCATGAAGAAGGCTCAAGATGGACAGGAGGAGTTCCAGAGGAGTCTGATGATATACAGGAGTGCCCCATTGGAAAATGGTTTGTCCCCAGCCCAGATGCTGATGGGAAGGCGCTTACGCACTAACCTTCCTATCCATGAGAACCTGTTGACACCAGAAGGAGCGCACAAAATCAGCTCAAGGAAACAAGAACAAAAAGAGAAACACAAATTGCAACATGACAAGAAGGCAAAACACTTACCAAGCCTCAAGCCAGGCGATACAGTCCGTATCCTGGATCACACAACAGGCACATGGAGACAAGGAGGACGCGTGCAAAGAGAAGTTTCACCACGCTCATACCAGATCCAGACAGACCATGGTGCTTCTCTGAGACGAAACCGTGTGGATTTGAGACCACAGGTGACAGTCCCAGAGACAGACTCTCAACAACGAAGCACTGCAGAGGTGTTAGATGCTCCCAGGAGTGAGCAGTTTTGTCAGAGTTCCCCAGACCGCAGTGACTCTGTCATGCCAAAAGGGGGCAGTACGCCCTCTGAGACCTGCTGCAGGCCTAAAAGGACTGTTAAACCTCCTGAGAGACTTATTGCACAGTGCTGAAAGGCATGTGGACTGTGGACGTGGATAGGGTAAAGAAAAGAGGACACTTGATGATGAAGGTTAAATGAAAAAGAAAATGTAAAAAAAAAAAGAAAAAAAAGGATTGTAAAGAAAGATTTGATGCATATGCTTATTGTTTGAATGCATACGTTCATGTTTAAAATGTATGTTTATTATTGGAATGTACAGGTTTAAGAACAGTCGGAAACAAACGTTTTGTTATAGACGACTACAGGAAAAGAACAAGTTGTTTCTGTTTAAAAGAAGGGAAGATGTGTTGATATTATAATACATAAGATTGGTTCCGCCCTGTTGTGGTAGTACCCGGACCGAGGACCGGGGTACAGGAACAGAGACAGTGCCTTGATGTACGGATAGACAACGTAAATAAAAGCCAGTAAAGAAACCCTAGCCTAGCCTGTTTATTCCTAGTTAGGAATACTGGAAACAACAAACATAACAAATACGTTCGCCCGTGTGCTCCACAACGGGGGCTCTGTCGAGACACGTCTGATCACATCAAAGTCCAAACTCGAAGAGGCTCGTTCTCTTCCTTCCGTCTCCATTCACCTGCTTCTTCCCCCGTCGCTCTCGTACGCTCACTGCCTGCCACCGCCCCCTGCTGGTCGCCAACTAGCCACACAGGGAAAACTGGATGGGTGAATATGATCCAGTGATACTGCTTATAATCCATATTCCAGCCGGTAGAAAAGGAGAAGCCCGCGTCATTGTCCGAGAGAATATTAATGGAAACTAGTTAGTATGTCTTGGTGCACCAGGGGAGATAAAAGGCAAGTCAGCACTTCTGAATAATAGCCATATTTTCAGGGTGCTACATTTGGATCACAGATCCAGCAACATTCCCCCACCCAGGCCACAAGCAGTGTGGTTACTGCACAGGCTGCACCCCATCAGTCATATTAATAATACCCCATCACATACAATTTAAACTGCTCCATGGCTAAACACTGATGACCCATTTTACACCGCAGCTCAGGGAGTGGTTCTTGTATAGTAAACAGATGGATAGCAAGCTAGCATAAGGACACATAGTATAACTGTAGATTGTATAGTATAGTATTGTATAGTAGTGTACATAAGACCCAGTGCCTCATCCGTAGCTAACAGTGTATTGCACTATCGCAGGACCTAGCATGTCTTACCATGCTTTTTGTAAACTTCATGTACATATACCTGTTATGTCTTATTCTTATTACTTGTATTATTGCACAAATGTCATATTCTCATCCTATTGGATTCTTATTATTGCATTATTGTATTATTGCACAATCGTTGCGGGCAAGACCCCCCGCATTTCACTGTATGCTTGTATGCCGTGACAAATAAAACTCTTGACTTGACTTTACATTGTCATGTGTGTGTGTTATAGACAGATAGATATATTGATAAATACTAGTGTAGACAGACAGATAGATATATAGATAGATATCATATAGTTATTGAAGACAGCCAGATATACAGTATATAGATAGACAGACAGGCTCCACAACAGTGGGCAGGGACTGCTGCCAGACATCCAACTAGAACTAATAGGAACCCAAGGAGGACAATAACACTACATGTGCATACTGCACCTTATGTGAATACTGTGAATTCTGTATATTTCAGTTAGTTAGCCTGTTAAGCTGTAGCCCTATTTTCAGAAATCTCACCTAAAGGTACATGCCTAAGTAAATGGAATATTGCTCCACTTCTACACGGTCAATTAGCATGTTCTTGGTATCTAGGAACATCCAGGGACCTGGGGGTATGTATTTCCAGTGTCAGAAATATTGTGTCTGTTACTAAGCTTGAGTAAATTGTAATGAAAAAAGGGAGAATATAAATTATGATTTATTTTTGCATCTGTGCCGGTGAATAACACCATGAAAACATTGAGGTCCTACTAATTTCGCTCACTGAACTCATTCAGCACCTTCTTGAGATCAAGTGTAAAAAAATTCTAAGCAAATGAACAAAGGGAAGATGATTAAACAGAAGGATTTGTAGATACAGTAATAAATGATAATCGATTTTAATTATGAATTCATATTTGACCTTGAACTTGACGTTATTATGGCTTAAAAGGCTCCTCTTTCCAATGGCAGGGTTGAATCTGGATTTTGTCATTTCCTTGCGGTTTTACGATAAAAGAGATATAATTAGCATTTTTCCGATGAATTCGTATTTCCGATTAATCGTATAAAACATCGGTAAACATGAAAATATACACTTTGACTACTGTTTTGATAGGGTTATGGTCTTTACTCTTGGCTAAAAAAGAATAAAAATAAAAAAACATAATCCTCTTAACATCCAAGGGCCCACATGTGGGCCTTCATGAGGACGATTCGCGATGCCACTTTGCTGACCTCTAGTGGCTCGGGTGTGCATATTTTGTAATACAATATATATATCGAATTGAAGGCTTATTCTTTGCCTGTCGATAGCCCTTTCACGTGACAAAATCCGTTCAGTGGTTCTCGAGTTACATGCCGATATGTGAGGCGTGCCCCAAAGTACGCAAAATTACACATTACCACTCCAGACTCCCGGGGCTCTAGCTCCGTCAATCATTTGGCGATCTCGAAAATGTTTGGACAGGGTTGTAGTCAATGAGTGTGGCTTTCCAATGATACCCCATGATATGATAATTGGGGATCTAATATGGTCTCTATTGATCGATTTATGATAAAGAAAAGCAGGGACCTACGGACTTAACAGGTTAGACAGTAAATTATAACACTACCTTATGCATACTGTATATTTCAGTTAGTTAAATAGTCAATTATATTGACTTATTTGTGTACACTGCTTGTGTTGTTTTTACTACCTGTACCCACCCCCCCCCCCCCCCATGATGCTATGATGCCTGAATTTCCCCAAGGGGATCAATAAAGGAATATCTTATCTTACAGCGAGATATATATAGATAGATACTGTAGACAGACAGCCAGCCAGCCAGATAGACATACTGCAGACAGATAGATATACGATAGACAGACACAGTCACCTCACAGCAAGAAGGTCCTGGGTTCGATTCCCGCTTGAGGACCAGGTTGCCGCATTGCCAGGTACCCAGGTGGGGTATCTCCCGGGCCTTTCTGTGTGGAGTTTGCATGCTCTACCCATGCTTGCAAGGGTTCCCCCTCCGAATAAGATAAACCCAATGGAAAAACATGCAGAACAGATCGCTAACGCTGTCGCATCTCTGGCGAGGACGGACAGGAGCACTTGGATTGGTCCCCGGGCACGGCCCACGCCGCAGCCCATGTCTGCTCCCGGATGCCCTTGGGGGGGAAGGATGATGGGATGGGTCAAGTGGAGAAAGACATTTCATCGGCAACTCAGTGCATGTGTGTGTTCCTGTGTGTCGCCCATCTCACATGCATGTGTTAATCTACATGACAATTAATTACTATATATAGATTTAACTGAGTGCAGACACACACACACACACGATTACAATCCAATAAGATAATGGATTAGTGAGAGTTAACAGAACCTAGTTTGACTCTGCCAAATGGCGCTAATTGACATTGATCATAATTAGCAGTTTGCTTAATGTATTTTTAATCTTTAAAAGTAAAAGTCAGTAATGTCTGTTTCCCAAATGAAAATATACTGGACATTGTGTCATCGTAGAAGTAGTCATAGTTATTCAACCAACAGAAGGACCATGGAATCTTTTGAATTCAAAACATTAAAACAACTTATTTTGGGTGGTGGGGCCACTCATTCTGTTTAGTTTGGATCACAGATGGGGCCTGTAAAGGCAACATTCCCCCACCCAGGCCACAAGCAGTGTAGTTACTGCACAGGCTGCATCAGTCATATTAATACCCCATTACATAACATTCAAACTGCTCCATGGCTAAACACTGATGACCCATTTTACACCCCAGCTCACTTTACATTATGTCAAGTGTGTGTGTGGTATACTGTATAGCCAGAGAGACTGCTAGACAGACCGATATATTGTAGACAGATGGATAGATATAACGATACTGTAGACAGATGGATATATATAAAGATACTGTATATATATATATAGTATATAGATACTGTAGACAAACAGATATATAGATACTATAGACAAACATATACAGTAGACAGATATATAGATACTGTAGACAGATATTGTAGACAAAACAGATACATAGATACTATAGACAGATAGATTTTACTCAGTGCATATGCCTACATTCACACACTCAACCCCACCCCCCCCCCCCCCCCCAGACACACGAGGTCTTGATTACAATCCAATAAAATAATGGATTAGTGAGGAGTTACCAGAACCTAGTTTGTCTCTGCCAAATGGCACTAATTGATATTGATCATAATTAGCAGTTTGCTTAATGTATTTTAATCTTTAAAAGTTTTCAGTAATGTCTGTTTCCCAAATGAAAATATACTGGACATTGTGTCATTGTCTCCATACTTACATTAACCTTCACATATAGTGCAGAGAGAGAGAGACACACACAGACAGAGAGAGACAGGAAAAACAACTTTTCCACCAACCTTTTGACTTCAAGAAAAAACTAAAAAGGACTTGCAATTGTCCACATGACACAGTCGTTATAATTGTAACAAGTGTAAAAAATGTACACACAAATTATAGATGTCAGCAGCAGGCAGTACCAGGATAGTGTGTGTGTGCCCACCCGCAGAGAGCAAGTGTGTAAAATGAATGCAAATATTTAACCCTCAGGTCTGTGCAAACCACCTGCTGTGAGTAATTAATTGTCATGTTAGCACGTCTGTATGTGATCATGTGTAAGTGAGTTGTGTATGTGACTGTATGTGTGACTGGTACGTAGGTGTGTGTGTGTGTGTGTGTGACTGATGCGTAGGTGTATGTGTGTGTGACTGATGCGTTGGTGTATGTGTGTGTGTGACTGATGCGTAGGTGTGTATGTGACTGATGCGTAGGTGTATGTGTGTGTGTGACTGATGCGTAGGTGTGTGTGTGTGTGCGTGAGATCCTTCGGGTGTGAAATTGGATCCCCTGCTGTGATCACTTCCTGGCGGAATCTCTTGGATGGGACCACACACGCAAACACTCTCCCCTCCTCAAACTCACCCCCTTTTGCTCACAAACTCACTCTTAAACTCACACACTTCTCTCACACATGCATATGATCTCCCTCACTCACTCTCACACATACACTTTCTTTCTCTCTCACATTTGTCCAGGCACACTCTCACTCGATCTCAGAATCCTGCTATTTCCCCTGCATCTCACATGTAGAGTATTTACACGTGCACAACATGCCCAACACTCCTTCTCTCTCACTCTCTCTAGAACAGAGGTTCCTGACCACTAAAAACAGAGGGACGTCTGTTCCTGACCCCTAAAAACAGAGGGATGTCTGTTCCGGACCCCTAAAAACAGAGGGACGTATGTTCCTGATCCCTAAAAACAGAGGGACAAATGTTCCTGATCCCTAAAAAGAGGGACGTATGTTCCTGATCCCTAAAAACAGAGGGATGTCTGTTTGCGAAAGAATGGTGAACTTTGACACAAAATAACATGTAAAAAATTATAAATCAAAATAATGATCACTCAGCGATTTAGAAATCGATTCTGCATTATTGCATTAATATGGAAGGAAAAAAGCACCTCTACTAAAAGATTATAAACATGACAACGTATTTGACGACTACCCGGAATCATGTCACGGCCCCCTTGGGTTGAGAACCACGTCCCCTTATCACCTCTTTTCTTGATTCTCCTCCAGGAAAAGAAAACACAAAACAGAATGTTTACTTGATGACTTTCTTCTTTACTCATAATTTGATTGATTTCTGCAACATACAAACACGTTGGTGGGGTGTGTGCGTGTTCATGTGTGTGTGTGAGGAAGAGGAAGGATATGAAGAGGGTAAGGTCGGCAGAGGGGGGGGGGGTGTGGTGGAGTCCCACAGACGGCGATGGGAGAGGCGCAGCGAATTGCATCGCTCACTCTCTCCCGTACCGCTAATGATGATTGTAGGAGGGGAAGGGGGCTCTCTCTCTATAAAAGGCACAGGTGGGCTCTGTCTGAGTAGAAGGCTAGTGGTAGAGAGGGGGGGGGGGGGGGGGGTAAATAACAGGCAAAAAGAGTGCGAGTGACAGAGAGGAAGAGTGGGGGGGAAAGGAGTGGGAGCAGAAAGAGAGGGGGATAGAAATAAATATATATATATATATATAGAGAGAGAGAAAGAGGGAGACACTCTCCCCGTACACATCATGAGTTTGATGTCCATTACATTTGAGCCACACAGGAATCCAGTATACTAGAAACCAATAGAAAAACAACCATTCAAAAGAGTTCTTGCTCAGCTCAGCGCTTTGGTCAATGAAGGTTGTTTTCTTTTACTTTATATAAATAAATTTGACTTGACTTGAAGTCAAGTACCCCAGGAGCAAATGAGAGGGAGAGAGAGATAATGAATGAATGGGGAAGAGGGGAATATCGAGACAGAGAGAGGCAGAAGGACTAAATTAGAGAAAAAAGGTGAGACACAAATAAAGAAAGGAAGAGAGAGATGGAGAGTGTACGTGGGCAGTGGACTGTGACAGGGCCGATAACCAGCATATACAAAAATAACCTTTAAAAATACCATTTACAAAAAAAAACATTATTATTATCATTATTACAATCTTATTAGGAGACCGTTGTAGACATTTTAGGAAGAGGAGGGGGGGGGGGGGGGGGGGGGGGGGGGTGTTTGGCTGGCAGTCAACGTCGTTTCACCAACCAATTATTAAAAACCTTTTTTTCTTAAAAATCTTTTAAACATATAATTCCAACAACAAAAACAAAAAAATATATATAATAAAACAACAACCCTGAAATATTTGCTAGGAACACAAATGAAAAAGGGGCAGTGGAATAATTTACACCTGGGTGGGGAAACATTGTGAGGAAGAGGGGGATCATCATCATCATCATCATCGTCGTCATCATGCACAGACTTTCTTACATCTTCTGTTAATAAGAATATTTAAGAGAAAGCAAAACAACTTTTTTTGTTGAAATAATATATACCTAAGTCGCCCTGTACATTTTTTTTTATAAAACAATGCATATATACAATACGGTAGCTATTGGAGAGAGGCTAACGGATAGATAGAAACAGATAGAACCAGTAGTCCTGTTCGTCTGTGGCTGTCAGGTGTCTGAATGGATCATCATCATTTAAGTTGACAGGAGCAGGGAAAGTAAAGTTTGACGTTTATATAGACTTGTTTCATCTCGACATAAACATAAACATCCCAAATGGACCCACATTAAGTTCCTGTTGCAGTGTTTGCTAACGTCAACAGTGGACAGAAAATACACGCGGGTCCGAGCTGTTCCCCTGAACGCAACGCAATTCCACTGAAACCTGTCTATTATTGGCCCATATTCACACAGCGGCGCGTTTGCTCTTATGTCACGTTCGCTCTTATGTCACGTTCGGGTTGGGGTTAGGGTTTCTGTCCACTCTGCTCCTAAGGTGTTCCCAACAGGGTGGAAAGGAATCCCAACCTGAGCGCGACGTGACAGCAACACGGCCCGGCCGTGTGAATAAGGTCATTGGGAGGGAGGGAGGGAACGGAATGGACACTTGTGTGAGGCTGGGGTCACAAGATGCGTCTTGCCAGCGGGCAGGAGCAGTGAGGTGCATCGCCCAGCCAAGTGTCTCCCCCGAGTGGGAGGGTGCGGGAGAGACACAGAGTGGAGTCCCATGATGACTGGTTGTTGTTGGATAATAAAAAAGAGACAGAGAGAGGCTTGTGGCCCCAGCAGTGTTGTCCAGAGCCATGGAGATAAGAGAGTTAGGCCGGAGACGGAGAGTTAGGCCTGCTTGTAATGTGGCTGCCAAGTTTGCAGCCACAAATAAGTGGCAAATATGTAATATTATCCCATGGTACTTAAAAGTGAAAGGGTTTTGTCAATGGTTGCCATGTATCCCATAATTATTTGCGTTTTTTCCAGATGGCGTCCTCTGAATGGGGATCAATGCGGCAGACACTGAAAATCTGAATATCCAAGTGTAAAATATCAACATTCGTGACGAATATCAGCGTGCTAGTTTACGGACAAGCGGTGTAACTATTTAGAGACTCTTTACTTAAACGATGTAGTTCAAAAAGACCTACAGTACATCAAAGTTAATTCCTTAGCCGTTAGCTTTAATGTCCAGCGTTGATCTCCAAACTAGTCCCGCGAGTTTAATGTTGGAGAGCTTCTGCTATCATGTCAGTCTAGACCTCTCCTCGCCACGCTCAGGATATCCAACGTTCTAAAGATCAAAGGACACAGAATCACCACTATAGGCAACACCCAAGGGAGCAGGATTGTGGAGCAAACATGGCTGCCATGAGAAAACCGCAATGGCCAAATGGTCTACCTATGGCTCTGGTGGAACGGAGGTCTGCGTAGAACTAGACAGGACTAGAATGGACAACATAGAGATGAAACCGAGAGAGGAGCCATTGCAGTTATTGGATCATCATCATTCTATAGGACAACATTTCTGTAACATTTTGGTTTTGGGGACGGCCCAACAGCTGTCTCTTCGTCATGGGGACCAGCAGGCATTATCATTCAAGTACAGGAGTTTTAATGTCTATGTAAACCAACCTATTTATAATAAACAGTGTTCAGCAACTGAGCTCACAAACACAGTTGGAAACAGTGAAACGCATTCAGCCCGGGACTCCAATTGCATTCAGGATGCGTTCACACCTGTTTGTTTGAAATGGTCCGAATCAAAAGTTAAATTGTTACTTTTGTTGCAGTTTTTATTGGTTCAGATATGGTTCATACATTGCCAAAACGAACCAAACTTCCTTTAAAAAAAAAAGAAAGAAAAGAATACAAATAATAAAAAGAGAATTGTCAGCCTTTTATTAGACATAATTTTGAATCCCATACCTGGCAACATTATGCTGTGAAAAAGGAGCTTTACACTTGCAAGAATATTTATTTTATTTTGGTAGTTTTGTCCTCGTCAGAGGTTGATTGCACACAGGCACAGAGGACATGTACATTCACTCTGGGTTGCCAGGTTGTGCAGGAATAATTACGCGTAAAGTATGAAGAGGATACGACTAATCTGACAACACATATGCCCCATACAAAGCCCAATTTCATTCATGTCACTATACAACTTAATGAAACTTTTTTTGGTTAACAGGAGCTTATGTTACTTATTACTTAAATGTAAACTGTGTCTTTCTGTTCTATAAATTACTTTTTGTTTTATGTTGGACCACAGTAAGACTAGTGGTCGCTATGGTGTCAGCTAATGGGCATCCCAAAAAAGACTATTCTATTCTCTATTTCTATTCCGATTGGCAAATCAGAATAGTCCAAAAGATGAAGTCCCAAAGATGGCCGACACTGATACTATGGTGGGGAGGGCATCAGTCCGCTCTAGCCCTTCTAGTTCTATGATCAGATCATTTGTAATGTAGCACCAGTACAAAAAACAACAACAACAAAAAAATAAAAACAGAGAGAGCACCCTGGCAACCTGTACACACCCAGCAGAAAAAGTGTACCATGTTGCATCGTGGGCAATAGATTATCTTGATTCGCTTTGAAGATTGTTGTTGTTCATTCAGCTCCGTGGTAAACATGTCCGTTAGCACCGACTTGAGATCAGTTTCTCCTATCGGTCAAGTATAATTTCAGTTTTTTGAACGTTTTTTTTCACTAGATAAATTCCAGGCAAAGTACAAAGTATTGTTGTTGATTTAAGATCATAAGACCATTCATCATTAGCAATGGCTGACTTTTGTCACCAAAGAACCAAACCATGAATTCCAGTTTCAACTGGTTCTTGACTACTAGAACCCTCTGAAGCTCATGTGAAAAAAAACTAAAAACAGGTATTACTTTTTGACCATTAGTGAGGAAATAACTAACAAACTGACCTCAGGTCAGCGCATCTCACAACTCAGGGCCTGTGAGAGGCTTAAGAAGTGGCGGGTTTTATACCAGAATGCACAAGCCATTCATCCAATCAGTGTTTAGGGGGGTTAAGAGAGTTGAGGAGATTGTGGAGGTGGCACAGAGATCCATAGAGGAGTTGAGGAGATTGTGGAGGTGGCACAGAGATACTTAAGAGGAGCTGAGGAGATTTTGGAGGTGGCACAGAGATACATAGAGGAGTTGAGGAGATTGTGGAGGTGGCACAGAGATACATAGAGGAGTTGAGGAGATTGTGGAGGTGGCACAGAGATACATAGAGGGTCTCTATGTAAAAATGTGCTGTCTATGTAAATCTATGGGCTTGGAAAGAGGACAGCCTGGTGGGTCTGGAAGAGTCCATCTCGTGACAGTAGAGGAGGGGAGGTTGGTGGGTGGGTGGATCATTCCATCATGTCCATTCCACAGGGGGGTCCCGGGGGCCTTTGGGGTGAGTGCAGCGGTTACCGAACCCTACAAAAAACAACCAAACATAAAAGTGAATAGTCTGTTAGCATGTCTCTGAAAAACCACACCACCACCCAAACAATCCTAACTTTTTGACAGCATTGTTAACATAACATTAAACATTCTAAATGGACCCACGTTTATTTCCTGTTACAGTGTTTTCTAATAACAATAACTTTTCACTGAAACTATCTTATAGAAAGACTAAAATGCTACTGTTTTTGTTCTTCAGAAACATGCCAACACATCCCCTCGACTTCCACTAGCATTGCTAACAAATGCTGATAAACATGCTAACACATCCCATTGACTTCCATTGGTAACAAATGCTAATAATCATGGTAACGCATCCCCATTGACCAACATTAGCATTGCTAATAAATGCTAATAAATTCTACTTCCAATATCTCAAAAAACAAAATACAGGTAGCATTGAATTTTGTGATAAATCAGGTTAACGTTAAGTTTCTTAATAAAGCTGCAGTGGGTAACAAAATGTAAATTACTGAAAAAGGTTAATCTCATCTCAACTTAAATTATAATGAGACATTCATATGAAAGATTTCAGTTAAAATGTGATGATACAGATAACTCTATACGTATAAATGTCTTACAGTAAAATGTTAATTGCCAAATGAGGAAAGCATTGTGATTGGAGGATCAAGAAAAGAGGGCGGGATCTGAGATTAGAGGTCACTTAGAGGAAGTTACCTGCTGCAGGCTTAAACTTAAGCTGAACTGAAGTGTTCCTTTAACTCGAGTCTGAGTGACATACAGAAAGTGACAGAGATCACACTCACCCACCCAGGTCAGCTTTGCTCTCTGCCGTGGCGTTGCTAGGGTGACCGTCAGCCTGCGTCTTCTTACTGCTCTCTAACACGTCTACAAAACACACACAGATAAAAGTGAATGGATGTACATTGTAGGTTTTGATCATCAATACACATCTTATATATGTGTACATATTAGGGCTGTCCCCGACTAAGGATTTGGATGGTCGACTATGATTGGCAAAGATTTGCCGTTAGTCGACTATTGGTAAAAAAAAAAAAAAAAAGTACAATATTCTTTTTAATTTTTTTATCATTCCATTTGGGCTGTGGGGGGTGCTTAATGTCTGAAGGAGTCGACTGAAGGCTTCTTGTCCTCTGCAAAAGCATGCAATTGGTCCACTGATGGATACATCTTGATATTTGTCTAGTCTAGTGTGTTCATTAGATGGGTGAAATCCTCTTTCAGTGCCTCTGTGCCTGTTTTCGTAGGCAGTTAGCCTCTGTTATGCGTGCCATTAGCGTTAGCTACGCTTCTAGGCCTCTTTTCTTTTGGAAAGAATGATACAAAAATAATAAAAAATATTTAAATTGTTTTATTTTTATATTTGACTAAGAGGTTGGCTAGTCGACTACGGCTCCTTTCGACCGATTAGTCGACTAATCGACTAATAGGGGTCAGCCCTAGTACATATACACAGACAAACACACACAACAGATACAGAAAGACAGATAGCTGTCTGTATGATAAATGCTGCCAGCGGTATCGTGTTCAGAGTAATTTGTGCAACACTGAAGGCTTGTCGCCTATTTTACTCTGTTGACAAACGACTGTAGAGACAACACACACACAGAAGTTTGTGAACAGAACACAGTCAGACACGAATAAATAAAAGAGACACACACTCACACAGATACGGTAAATAAACACAGACACATAGTGTATACAGACATACGACATACACACTGACACACAACTACCCACCCACCCACAAATCCCCCCATAAACACACAGCTACCCCCACACACACACACAGCTAACCCACCCCCACACACACACCCACAAGCACACAGCTACCCAGACACACATCCCTACTATACCTCTGGTTTTGCTGCTCCACTCTGCTGAGGCCTCCGCCGGGTCTGATGGAGAGAAGAAGAGAACAAATGAAGAAGTGAAATAAGAAGTGAGGAGAAGAAGAATAAGAGAGAGAGAGAGAGAGAGAGAGAGAGAGAGAGAGCTAACTCTACCTAACAACACACAGACACACGCGGTAGGTCTGGGCAATATTATGGAACATGTGAATATCTCCAAAATTATTAGGGATTTCTGTCTCTCTCTCAAAATAAAATAATTTACAAATAAATCACGGTATCTGATCAGGTAGGTGAAATAAATGTGTTAAATAATCTCATTGAGGTCCACTGTATTGAACTGCATGACATCATAGTCAAAGTATTCGATCGCAGACATCTTGGTCACAAACAGGTGTTTGTAATCAAATTAGCAGGTGATTTGTCGCATGTTGTTGTATGACAAAACGCGTCACGAGAATACTACGACTTGCGTGACCTCAAGTCAAAACCCTGTCATTTTGATACAAAAATAATACATTTTATAAAACAAAACAAAGGACTATAGGGAAGAAACAAGGACAATATTTAAATGTAATGTTTGCTTTTCATAAATTGGACCGACAACCAGAATTGTGTATGGAAATACTGTAACACTATAATTCCATCTCCACGTCATACCAGTGAAAGACGATAAAACCGTAAAGTTGAATTATTGCCCCGGCCTACCGCACAATAACACATAACACTAAAACACAGAGACACATGGCTCATTCTCTCTCACACACACACAGACTCAACACTCACAAAGAGCCTATTACATGGAACAGTATGTGTTTTCAGCTCCTTTCAGCAACACGTGCCATGTAAGAAGCTACGCACAAAGACAGTATGTGCATTTTCTTTCCTTTTTTTCTCCAATTCCACAGATTCTCTCTATTCTGACAGAATGAACATCGACATCCTCCTTTTCAAAGCACATCCCTTCCGTCCAGCTGCCCGTCACTTCATACTCGCAACAGAGACGCTTGGGCTGACCCCTATTAGTCGACTAATCGGTCGAAAGGAGCCGTAGTCGACTGCCAACCTATTCTATTAGTCGAATATATATAAAAAACATTTAAAATAATATTAAGTATAATTTTTAAAAAATGTATCATTCTTTCCAAAAGAAAAGAGGCCTAGAAGCGTGGCTAACGCTAATGGCACGCATACCAGAGGCTAACTGCCTAAGAAAACAGGCACAGAGGCACTGAAAGAGGATTTCACCCGTCTAATGAACACACTAGACTAGACAAGATGTATCCATCAGTGGACCAATTGCATGCTTTTGCAGAGGACAAGAAGCCTTCAGTCGACTCCTTCAGACATTAAGCACCTCCCACAGCCCAAATGGAATGATAAAAAAATAAAAAAATAATACTTTTTTTAATTTCTTTTGTCTACCAATAGTCGACTAACGGCACATTTTGGCCAATCATAGTCGACCATCCAAATCCTTAGTCGGGGACAGTCACGGATACGGCATCCTTCACCGAACAAATCACATGTTCCCATATAACTCCATGATAGCATGTACAATAGTGCTGTAGATACCGTATGATATATTTATTGCATATATATATATCCATATCCGTCTGAATATATACCTGCATACAATCCTTCTATATACCTACTTATACACCTGCATATAACACATATGCCAGTCTGTGGAATGCTCTCCCTGACCACCTGAGAGCACCAGACTGTGGATGCTTTTAAAAAGGGCCTCAAAACTCAGCCTTTTGTTGATTTTTATCTAGTTTTAGCTCTACACACTTTAGCCCTTATTTTATGTTTTTTTTTTTAATCTTTTACTAGTTTTAGTCTTGCTTATTTTATATTCAGTTTTACTCTCTTGCTATTATGTTCTTTTACAATGTAGCGCTTTGAGATTTGTTCCACAATTATAAAGTACCCTACAAATCAAATATATTATTATTATTATATACCGGCGGTAACTCTGTATGATAGCGTGTACAATAGTGCTGTATATACCGTATATATCACATCTATATATTTATATTTACTGCATATATATACATTCATATATCTGTCTGAATATACCTGCATACAATCCTTATATATACCTACATATACATATATATTTATTCAAATTTCTTACCGTATATATCTATCCACACCTGTCTGTACATACCTGAATATATGATCGTCTTTAAATATCTGTAGATACTAGGGCTGTCCCCGACTAAGGATTTGGATGGTCGACTAGGATTGGCCAAAATTTGCCGTTAGTCGACTATTGGTCGACTTAAAAAAAATGGAAAAGAAAGTATAATATTAATAATTTTTTTTTTATCATTCCATTTGGGCTGTGGGGGGTGCTTAATGTCTGAAGGAGTCGACTGAAGGCTTCTTGTCCTCTGCAAAAGCATGCAATTGGTCCACTGATGGATACATCTTGATATTTGTCTAGTATAGTGTGTTCATTAGATGGGTGAAATCCTCTTTCAGTGCCTCTGTGCCTGTTTTCGTAGGCAGTTAGCCTCTGGTATGCGTGCCATTAGCGTTAGCCACGCTTCTATGCCTCTTTTCTTTTGATTTTTTTTTTATAAAAAAATAAAATAAAACATTATTTTTTTAATTATATTCGACTAAGAGGTTGGCCAGTCGACTACGGCCCCTTTCGACCGATTAGTCGACTAATCGATTAATAGGGGTCAGCCCTAGTAGATACTATATCTATATCTGTACATATCCCTTACCTACTATTTACTAGCTCTGGCCAGTATGGCTTACTATACCATAGTGTCTTTATACCTATATCACTGTACATATTAATACTACAACTCTGTACATAGGTCTGATTAGCACTATACTCAGTAGTACTAATTTATATGATATGTTATACCCAGTTTAATCACCTGTACATTGTATATTACTATTTACATTACATTTGCACTCTGGTTGGATGACAAACTCTTTTTGTGGTACTGTACTTATGCTTTATAATGACAATACATTTTAATCTAATCTAATGTTACAGCTGTGTTGAAATACAACATCTGTTATAATAGCAACACGGTTTGTGTCATTTCTTAACATAATATCTCTAACACACATGTGTATGTGTTTAGTTTCAAGAGCAAGACATCCTTTTATAGAGTGAGCCAAAGTTGAGACAGAAATGTAGTATAATCTTTTAATGATGTCTTGAATGTTGCCCAATGGCGCCCCCTTGTGTCAAGAGTCCTGACAGCCAACGTTTCTCCCACAAGCCCATGGCTGCATCCCCATCGGCTTCAACTGACACTCTTTTGTGACGGGGTGAGGAGGCGGCGGCGCTGCAACCAACTGAACTGAGACACCCTTTGCCACAAGTACGTGTAATAAGCACGCACTTGAAAGTATTCCTGAACGCAAATGGGTTCCACCGGACCTTTGTTCTGCACACTGGTACAGTACAGAGCTAAATGTAGACTGATGAAACGTCTGGGAGCAGAACAATAGTGGGATTCCACCTGACACTTTCCCAAATCAAATGACATCATCAACAGTTTCAGTGGTGCAGCCCTCATCAAAGTGTCATGGTATTTATAAAAGAAACACAATATATATATATATATATATATATATATATATATATATATATATATATATATATATATATATATATATAAAAGAAAACACAAATACAGTATATATATATATGGAATTTCCATCTTCTGTTCATTACATTGTGTCATTGTGGCAGTGACCACAAAATGACGTAAACACCATGATATTACCATCGGTGTCATGGTTTAAATTGGATTATAACCATGGTAGTACAAAATTGTCAGTATAAGATCAATTACGTAAATGATGACCGGTACTATGGTAAAACTGAAATGATCAAACTACTACGATACCTCTTTTGTAAAGGAACCTGCATTGAAACCCAAGCTCGGAGCATAAGAAGGAGTAACGTGGAGAGAAGGACCACATGACCACCACTATACTAGTATAGAACATGAAACACTGAAGTACCTCTACTCTCTACTGGCTTCATACACCACAGCATGTGACCACTCTACTACTGGCAACCTTTTCCAACAGGCTGAATGCTCCAGTCAAATCAAACACTACAAGACAGGATTCTGGACCAATGGGAACACACCTGTGTCAGCCACGTAGGAAGTGTAGCCGTATGAATATTGACCAATAGAAGATACCCCTTGTAGCCGAGAGCCAATGAAAACACACCTGTGGCCAGTATGAAGGCCTGTGGACCAAGTAACACTTCCCTTGTAGGTGCAGTATATACAGTATATATATAAAAACATGTATCTGTAATTCACACAGCCAATCAAATCTACCTGCTGTGACCACTTTAGGATGAGCTCTGGACCAATGAGAAAGCCGCACCTGTGGCAGAGAACCAATAGGAATGAAGACGCACCTGTGGCCAGAATGAAGGACTCTGGGGTTCTCGCGGGGAGGGGGGGAGGGGAGTCATCGCTGTCCCAGCAGTCTGGGGCAAAGGTCAGAGGTCAAATAAGAACCACCATTAATGGCTGACCCTTGACAGACAAGTCGGCAGGTGCAGCCTACTGGATGAATCTCAAAACGAGTGTTGTTTTCTTGATTCCTTGTCTCCTTTCAAAACAGATCAAGATTCACTACTGACAACTTGAGACAATGCAGATGGGTAATATTGCTTGGGACACGTATGATGTCACCAGGGACCTGCTGAGACCATCGGAGATGGCAGAGACTCCACAACAACAAAGGGACATTTGTAGGGCAAGCGTGGGGGTGTGGGTGGAAAGTCTCCACGCAGTAGTAGTAAATTATCTTTGATTTGCTGCTAGTGATGTTTACAGATTACCAGCAATAAGACAAGAGTTTGTCCGATGCAATTTCTTTTTTTTTATCCACTTTTTCTCCTATTTTTCTCCCATCCCAATTTCGTGATTCCAATTCTCCCCTCCCCTGTCTTGAACGTTGCTAGACTATGTCTCCCACTGGTCGGCTGTAGTTGAGGATAGAAGCCTTGCATCACGTGTCCCCTCCGGTACACGAGGAGGCAGCCTGTCACATCTTTTCACCAGACAGCTCGAACTCTCAGTGGCGAGGAGTAACGCGTGGGAGGCTCACGCTGCCCCCGATACTTCCTGATTCTGCTGTGCAGGCGTCATCCAACCGACCTGTAGGAGTCGCTGTCCACAACGTCCAATCCCCACCCACCGGCTTTCCCACCCTCTAACACTGCCAATTGTGTTAGTATGACGGCCGGCCAAACCGGTAGCAACGCAGAGAGCTGGGCTCGATACCAGCATCTCCTGCGTTAGTGGCGAGTGCCTTGCCCACTGCGCCACTCAGCCGCCCTGTCCGATGCAATTTCAAAACATTCTCAAGAGATTAAGGTTTAGCCATTAGCGACTAGTCTAAGTCTAAAAAAATTATATCATATTATGGAAAAGAGGCAATTTGGCCAATGAGGGCAGAGGGGGCGTGGCTCAAGCCAGTTCGTCCCCTTCAGCACATATCTGTGTGTCGTGTCGCAGAATAGCTTTACTCAGCTTAATAAACGACAGAACCAGCTGGCCATGACTTATTCATATTTGGGCTATCTTTACATCCAGCATATTCCTCGTTTGTCTCCGTGTAATGGACTAAATGGACACTGTGGGTCGCTACATGGAAAAACAATTCTGTAGTTTCTTTGAGACCGGCCGGTGTCTCTCTCTCCGTTTGGCATGCTTGGCATACTGCTGCCAATGTTTAATGTTACTGGCGTTAAAAAAAAAAACAGTCCGTAGAAAGAACTAAATATTGGGTTAGGCCCGCCTCTAATGACCTTAGTCAGTAGCCCAATGACTAGTGAGTAACATATTTGGCCTCGATATATGGGGAACTGAATAATTGGAGAGAGAGAAGGGGGGGGGGGGGTTGTAGATCAAAATAGTGGGCTATAAGGAGCAGTGAAATATAACTGTAGTTGTCAGCAAAATTACCAATCCATATCGTCTCATAAGTCCTAATGTTGTCAGTGTATCAGCAGTGCTTGTGGCTTCCTCTGTAAAATAAGGACTCCTTTCTTTCTACAGAATGCTTAAGAGAAGGAAGCAAGGAGAGGAGACAAGGAATCAAAGGAACATTGAACATTCAGCCCGGTGGCGTCTATTCGAATACCAACCGTTTTGTGCGTTTTGCGAATCTGATTGGCCACTGCCGTTTCTGGTCATGTGACATGTGCGCCCAATTGCGTGACGAGCTGTGTCTTTGCCCATTTCCGCGTCGAACAGCCTGCAAACTACCTAACGACTAGTTTATCACTGGTTAAGCTTAGGCGACTCTTTCGAAGTTGGTTACGGTTAGAGTTTGGAATCAGGGCTGGCGTTCTATCGCCCTGCTCTAAGACAAACTTCGAAAGAGTGCCTAAGCTTAAGCGTCGAAAGAACTTGCCGTCACACGATTGGTGCACATGTCACATGACCAGACACGTCAGTGGCCAATCAGATTAGCAAAACGCACAAAACGGTTGGTATTCGAATATAGGCAGCCCGGTGAGACAATACAAGCGCATCATCATGTAGCAACCAGCACCGCACAGCACACCCAAACACCCAAGCTCAGGAGCCCTACAAGCCTCGGGGAGAGAACACCCAGGTCATATTAACAACCACATTATTCAGCCAAGTTTGCCACACAATAACCAATCAAGCGGTCATAAAGCGTCTAGTGGACCAATCAAAAAGCAGCCACGAGTGTCTCTCATGATTGATGACCAATCAAACTGCAGTCAGTAGCTTCTAATTACGACGAATCAAAAAAGCAGCCACAAGCATGTCACAAACCAATGAAAAAAGCAGTCAATTGCTTGTTATCACAAAATCACAAAGTGTGACCCCCCAGCCCACATGGATACAGTACCATAATAAAGCCAAGCAGACCGACGTCAAACATTCCATTCCAGGCCGGGGGGCAAAACAACGCACTGTATTTTAATAAAATACGTTAAAATATTCAAAATAGCTGAGGAGTTCTGTGGTTCATCTGTGGTCGATGCTTAAAAAGTACAATATTGTGCCTTTTGTCATTTGGGGACATATAGGGCTAGACAGATGCATAGATCTGCGGATATTAGCAGATGATATTAGCCCTAAAAAAGAACAGTAACAAAACATACAATATTGTACTTTATTTCTGCAGACAAGTTGTATTGGAAATCAGATAAACCAAGCATCCGTCAACTCTCTAAATATTTGAAACATAGTCCCTGGGCTGATGTCACAGACATGAATTAAGCTTAGACGTCGACTAAGGATTCTTCCTTAATGGAAATCCTCACTGAAAGCCTTTTTTCTTTTTATATATATATATATATATATATATATATATATATATATATATATATATATATATATATATATATATATATATATATATATATATATTTGTTGCTAGTACTAGGCTTAATCCACACCCATGCAACTGACCCAATAAGTCCTATGTTTTATTCTGGCTTAGTCCCAGTCAAGGTCAATGTCATTCCAAGCCAAGTCAGGTCCACTTCCGTCCTGTTCCTTGCCAGCTCCAATCACAACAAGAGGAAGAATTCACAATCAGAGATCATAACAGTGGGCATGTCATTCCTATGATACTTGACGTAAGGTCAAAACCACATATCTTCACTGCTGTGTGATTGTCAGGCCGCATTAACAGCAGTTAGCATGGACCGGTTTGCAATCTTCCAGCATGAACGTGCACAAAGAGGCTGAATGCATGTAAATAAACACGAGTGGCATGCAATGTTGATCCGTCACCACTGGACATGCATGCTCACACATACACACACACAGATACAAAAACATAGTTATTCTAGACAGACAAACACAAAAGCAAATAAACGGATACACACACAGAAATGACCACAAAACCACAGGGAGTTTCTTTCTCATTTGCACATGCACTCATACACACACACACGCATCTCTCTCCCTCTCTCATACACACACAAGCCTCTCTCGCCCTCTCTCGCTCTCTTTCTTTCATACACGCAAACATCTCTCTCTCTCTCTCTCTCTCTCTCTCTCTCACACACACAAACACAGAAAGCAGTTGTTTAAACAGATGTTTGCTTGTAATATTCACAGCATTCCCTACAAATCAACAGATTAGTCACAGTCATGCTGTTCATCTGCCTATAGACTCACTGTAGGCTCACTTCCTCTCTCTGTATGTGTGTGAGAGAGAGAGTGTGTGTGCGTGTGCGTGTGTGTGTGTGTGTGTGTGTGTGTGTGTGTACATAGACAAAAACAGCCTGTCATTACAGTGTGGTCAGTCTGTCTGTCTCAGGCCAATGACACTGAAAAAGCCTCTGAGACAAGTGTGTATAGTTGTACGCCTCTTAACTGACCCTGAAACAGTCCCTGCCCTATAGAGTGTGAGGGTGTGTGCATACATGTATGTGTGTGTCTGTGTGTGTGTATGCGCATGTGTGTACAAGCAAGCAGATTTGCATGCAGTTTTATATGTGTCTGAAGAGACTGCGTTAAAACTTCCCTCACTGCATTCCACAGTACTGGAGAGAGCTGGGTTAGCCTGGACTAGATTCATCTGAAGTGAACTGGGTTAGACTGAACTAGATTTAGACTGGACTAGATTAATCTGAAGTGACAAACTTGCATCGTTTATTTGTGAATGTGAAATCTGTTCCAAAGCTCACATGGTATTGGGGAGACACTCAACTGAACTGTTCATTATCATAGGAGTAACGTGAATTATGTTTATAGAGTACATGTTCACTTTAAATAAATTGAATAGAGTCTCTTGTCAAAAGCAAACTACTCTTGTTTTGTTTAAATGGTTACTTTGTTAACTTGGCAGTAACAATAGTCAGTCTGTTAGTCAAGCAGTCAGTTAGGTTAGTGTATTAGTTTTGTCGTTTAACCCGATCACAGTAACCATAGCAGCCGTGTGACATACTCGCTGTGGTCGTCGTGGCGACGTCGGGGGGGCTCTGCCCGGCGATGGACATGGACGTCACCCTCCTCGCCGGCTGCTGGTCTCCGTGGTGACACGCCGCCGTTACCGTGGCCGTCGCCGTGGACACGCTGGAGCGCCCCCGGAAATCGTCCCCTCCCAGCAGGCCCCCGCCCCCCCCCTCGCCGTCTGAGTTGTCGGAGTGCAGAGGGTTGGTGAAGCTGAGGGCAGTCCTCACCGGGGTGGTGGAGGAAGAGGAGGAGGAGGAGGAGGAGAGGTGGGAGGAGGAGGAGGAGGAGGGAGGGATGTGGTCAGACGAGGAGGAAGAGGAGGTCTTTGGCGGCTTCTCTGGACTGGAGGAGGAGTGCTGGGACCACGCGGCGTGTCCCGCTCTCTCTCCTCCCCTCGACTCCCCCGTCTCCCCCCCCTTCAGAGGGAGGTGGTTGGGCCTGGTCGGGAGTGGGTCGGCTGCACTCCCCCCTCCCCCCTCTGT
>NC_140179.1:46869116-46903868 GCF_963971535.1 Notolepis coatsorum
ATGAAGACATTATTACTAACAAACACCTAAGAAGAAAGTACTTCAAAATAAAATAATAATAATAATAATCACTTTGTAAAAAAGTGCTGAACTTAAAGATGTGTGTGGTAGTGTCTGGTAGTATCTTGCACTTAAAACATTCATTTATTTGGCGCATGTCAGCTACTGTATGTTTTGAAGAAGGCTGCTGTCCAAACAGGCCAACATGTGCCAAATAAATTGAATACTTGCACTGAAGAACCACATAACTCTGTTTTGAAAATGTGTATATGCAGTTATAAAATAACAGAAAGTAATCCAGCCTCTACTGGAACACTCCAACTTCCCATATTTAGATAAGAAAGTACTCAACCTCTACTGCCTTTAACTATGAATGAAAACAACACTCTTAACCCTTTAATCGCCGTTGATGCTTTTCAGCGTCATTCCCCGCCATGCTTATTCTGCCGATGACGCTGTACAGCGTCATTGATATCAATACTTCAAATTATATGTACTGGTGAGCCCCTGTCAACTCTCTAACGGTTCAAGAGCGCCATCTGGTGGCCGATCGGCAGATCGCCCAGGACATAAACAGGGAAGTGGACGCTGGTGCTCATTTCAATTTGGTCCGATCACTCGCTATAGGTCCCGGGACTCGAGCTCGACACAATGGATATCGATCCGTTGCCAATAACTCGATAAACAACATGATTTGGATGTATATACTATTATACAACCTGGAAATGGATCGGGTATTTCTATATCCCATAATAGAAAAAATTCTGTTCCACGCTCATCTCCCAACGGCGCGAGGAAGCTACGGTGAGTTTCAGCGTTATTTTGTAATGTCTTCTATACTAACTGCTCCAATGATCATATCACCCACACTAGATGAATGATATAACGTTGCCCACGGAATTATAAACGACCCCCCGCCCATCATCAGATCATACGTAGATCATTCTAGAAGTACGTCCATTTGAAATTTTTTATCTCGCGCCGATTGCTATCAAACTGTATACAATCATCAATATAATGCATTTGGGGCTATAAATCACGTTCTGGAGAAAGCTGCAGAAAACGATAAAAACATACTTATACTTTAGACCGTATTTTAGTGTGAATATGTGAATGAAAAAGTATAACGTTGCTACACCCTGAACAATAGATATAAGACTTTGAATGGGCCATGGTAATGTCAATTTAGCAATACAATTTAAAAAGTTATAGCCCTGCAAAGAAGGGGAACTTCTCCATGTTAAATATGGCTGGCGAGGGATGGTAAATTATGAATTTAACCCCGGCGATCAAAGGGTTAACTTACCATATTTATATAATAAAGTAATCAACCTCTACTGTCTTTAACTATAAATGAACATTACCTTGCAATCATGAAATATTGTATTGCATATCAATCTGTAAACACCAGCGTACTATGTGTAGACAGGGACCCCCAGATTGCCACAGGGTATTTTTCACACTTTCAGCCCTAGGCAGTGGCACTGGTGCTCTAGGAAGATGGTCCTCATTAAAACGATCCTAGAAGCCTGCTGTAGCTTGTAAGACAACAGGATACTGTAGTGACAGCCATTGCTGAGGGAGAGAGAGGAGTTCCCATGAGAGATTCCCTTTGGGAAAACAAGCCTTATTACAAATAATAAACATTCACTGCTCAGCCAGGCCTAGCAGAGCCTATCGCAGGGTTTCCCCTACAGTTAATACCAGCGAATGACGTGTTACACGTTCCCCCGCAGAGAGCCTCCTCTATGAAAACATCCATGAAAACATCCCTGGGCGACTAGCAGTGATTTAAGACGTACATGATGAGTACAAATGCTCCCATAAGAGAACAATACCACGGTCGTCTCTTTACGAGAGATGTGTCGAAATGACACCAACCATGTTGACCCCGACTACACACAGGGTTCAGGGACTATTATTTTGACACATCTAATTTTAGAGTGGATTTCTATTATTATTATTATTATTATTATTATTATTATTATTATTATTATTATTATTATTATTATTATTATTATTATTATTATTATTATTATTATTATTATTATTAATTATTTTACTTTCAGTTTTTCAATCTTAACACTTTGGTTGCCTTGGGTTAAATTCATGATATACCATAGGTTGCCGGCTCTATTTGTCTATGGAGAAGTACCCCTTCTTTGCATGGCTATAACTTTTTAAATTCTATTGCTACATTGCCATTATTAGGGCCCATTCAAAGTCCTATATGTATTGTTCATTGTGTAGCAACGTTAAACTTTTTCATTCACATATTCATAGTAAAGTATGGTCTAATGTATAAGTATGTTTTCATCTCTTTCTGCAGCTTTCTCCAGAACGTGATCTATAGCCCCAAATGCATTATATTGATGATGCAATACAGTTTTATGGCAATCAGCGCGATATAAAAAATTCCAACTAGACGTACTTCTAGAAGTTACTACACGTCATCTGATGTTGACCGGATGGGCTAGGGGGGGCGTTTATAATTCCGTGGGCAGCGTTATACCAATCATCTAATGTGGGTCAAATGTTGATAATAGCAGTTAGTATCGAAGACGGTAACGTTACACGCTAAAACTCACCCCAGTCTCAGTGCGCCGTTGGGCGATCATCGTAGAGTAGAAATCTTATCATTATGGGATGTAGATTTACCCGGTCCATCTCCAGCTTGTATAATGGTATATACGTCCAAATCATGTTGTTTATCGAGTTATTGGCAATCGATCACTGTGTATTGTGACGAGCTAGAATGCCGGGACCTATAGCGAGTGCCCGGAAGTAATACGGACGTCCAGCACAACCTCTATGCCACTTCCTGTTTAAGCGATTGCGCCGATCGGCCACCAGATGGCGCTCCTGAACCGCCAGAGAGCTCAGTGGGTCCTCCTGGTGGATCTCAGGCCAGCGGAGGGGACATATCCGATCGCAGATTTTTGAAATATTGATATAAGGACGCTGTAAAGCGTCCTCCGGCAACTTGAGCATGGCCGGCAATGCCGTCTAAACACGTTTCCTGGCAGCCAAAGTGTTAACAGAAATACACACTCACTACCCCCACCATCAAAGGGAAATAAATTCAAAACAGGACAAGACACTGAAACAAAAAAATAAAATACTAGCAAACCAAAATAAATAATAATAATAATAAAATGTATACAGGACCATCATCTTGAATGAGACTATTAGGCAGGGTGGGTTAATGACTGACAAATACCATTTGTCCAGATTACTGCAATCAAATTGCGAAAGACATGCGTGTTGACAGAATAATAAACACATAATCTCTCCAGTAAGTGACTACCAATAATAGCAAACAGCTAGTAGCATGTCAAATAAGGGACAGTGCTTCCCACGAGGGGTTCCCTTTGGGAAAACAACTTTCTTTATAACTATAAACATCCCCATCTTGGATTAATACAGGGTTAAGGAACAATTATTACAGTATCATAGTGTAGCAGAGCAGAGCCACCAAGTGAAAGAGTTTGGACACTGGTGTTGTCAGCTTTCAAAAGGCCAAATCAGTGGGCTGAACAAAAATGAATGGATAGTCCCCACCATTAAAATAAATAAATATTGAAAGAGAGATGTTTTAATTTTCTAGTTGATTGCCTGAGCTCCATTTGGCATATTCTCAATCTACAGATGAAATGTATTCAAGGATGTATACTGTTGTACGTACGGCTAGACGACGTCCATACGGTCAAAAGAATCCTTTTAAAAGTTTGCTAATATCAATAACTGAGGGGATATAAACTTGGGTCCAAGCTGTTCCCCTGGCAACACAATTCCAGTGTTCAACTATAAACAACATGGCGGGCCTAATGTATCACAGCCAAAGCGAGTGCTCCACTTTCCGCCTCCTGCCCTGAAGCGTAACGAGCACTGAGCCCTGATGCTCAGACATGTTGGTGACACCGTTACAGGCCATGTACAAACACACACACACTAACATTATGCACACATGCACGCACACAAACACTCACAGGCCCACTGCATGCGCAAGTGATTCAATTATGCTTGCACACACACAAAATCCAAATATGCGCCCAAGGACAGAACACACACACACACACACACACACACACACACACACACACACACACACACACACACACACACACACACACACACACACACACACACACACACACACACACACACACACACACACACACACACACACACACACACACACACACACACACACACACACACACACACACACACGACCCCATCCTCTTCTCATTATTCTAGCACGATGGCTCTGCGCGGTTACAACGTTAGAATCATCAGCACTACCGCAACTATCTTCATGGCTGTCATCATCATCAATCATGCTATTTGAACAGATCATTGTGTGATGTTGTTTTTATCATCATCAGGAGATAGAAAGTCATGATCAAACTAATCAAGTTGAATCAAGTAATCAGGTAAAAAATCTCTCAGGAAGTCATATGGACCACACCCCGTCCTGCTAGCATGACTCAGGGATTTGTGTGTGTTTTGATTTGCTTTGCATGTCAAAAAGCAGGGTAGCCGGACCAGCACTCACAGGTTCAATGTTTTTTAATGGCAGCCTGAATAAATAGCAGACATGTTTCAGACAATGTCCTTCTTCAGTGATATGGCTAGTGAAGAAGGACATTGTCCGAAACATGTCTGCTATTTATTCAGGCTGCCATTAAAAAACATTGAACCTGTGAGTGCTGGTCCGGCTACCCTGCTTTTTTCATATACTGAACTTTATGGGATTACAGCACCCAGTGTGAGAACTTGTGAGCGCGGTCTAACTTGACTATATTGATTTGCTTTGCTTTGCTAAATCGGTCTCATCAGTGAGTCAGGTGAGGCCAGATGGCATGTGTGTGTTAGTCATCTTCATATCAGCTTAACATCTAACAGCAACATTATGTTTGACAATCAGTAACAGTCAACCAGCCACACACACACACACACACAAAATGCAAATATGCATTTAGACCGAAACATACCCAAGAATGTGTACTCAATAGCACTCGCATAACATAGCACTCGCATAACATATACAACACAGAACACACAATCATAACACATACTTATAAAACACACATAACTTGTATACAAACAAAACGCACATACACTTAACGCACACATACACAAAACAGCGAGAAATGTATTAACATAAACAGCAACATGAAAGCATACTCGCTCACACACACACAGTGCACCGTGTCCTCCACAGACGAGCCTCTGAGGGAGCGTCTTTAATGAGCGGCTCCCGCTGGGACCTGCAGACGGATCTGGATCTTCTAACAAGAAGCAGGAGGACGAGGGACACAAGCGCACGCCGCCGCCGGTATGTGCCCCGGCACGCTGCACCACAGGGTACGCGGCGCGCCTGTGAGCAGACGCCCAGGAGGAGCTCTCGCTGCAAACGGGGCAGAGTGAGAGAGGTTCTGTGATGTTCTGTGCTGCTGACCCCGTACACAACAAGGGTCTTATGCCGCCACAAAGGTTTTTGGTCAAATCCAATGCGGAAGTCAACAACCGAGTCTGGAGCGTCGATGGGGACCCTTCGTTCTAAATGTTTCATTCACTTAAAATAGAATTCTGGTCCCAGTGCTGCCATGGCGATGTCCTGTGGAGCGAGGAATTTCCGCATTGTTGTCAAGGAAACATGGCCAACGTCTCGGTATTTCTTTTCACGTGTGTAAATCTCAGACCGTCGTCAAAGATTCCAGCATCGACTTTGTTTGTGGAACAATAATAAATATCTCGGAACAGTCTGTGACAATAATCTGAAACTTTAAGAAGAGGCAGCAATGTTTGTACTTTCTTAGGAAGTCAAATGCTTTTAATGTAGATAGGAACATGATGTAATTGCTTTACAAGTTATTGATTGCATCTGATCTTACTTTTTGATTTCTTGGTACACTAACCTGAACATCAGAGATAAATTACCTTAGCAGTAGTGTGAAGGTGGCTGGTGAGGTGATAGGTGTCCCACACACTCCCCTGATGGTTATCTTTGACCAGCAAGTTCTCTGCAAGGCCAGGTCTATATTGGACAGTTTAGAGTACCGTCCCATTCACTCGGAGTTTGAGACTCTTCAGACTCTAAAGAGTTTAGAGTACCCTGGTTTAAGTGCAATAGGAGTAGGGAATCCTTTGGAACAATGTTCAAATAACCCTGCTCAATTTACACATGTAATCTAGCACTTTAAATATCGTTCCCTGTGCAATAACCCCTTGTGCATTCCACCCACTGTACGCTATAGCGCCAATTTCAGCAACTAGTGGTCAAAAACAACTATTAATCAACTATTGTGATCTTAAAAGATCCAGTCCTATAGGTACGCTATAAACAAAGGCTTAATTACTTTACTTATGTGAATTGCAGTTTCAATTTCCATTTAGAATAGAGGGAAATGAGAGGGCTTTGACTCTGACCTTGGTTTCCATATAAGGCATGTGTTCTGAATGCAGGACAGGGACACTGAGGGAGGGAGGGGGTCCCAATGAACCAAAATGGCGGAGCATGGAGAGGATGTGATTCGTTATGGCTGTGGAGAGGATGTGATTCGTTATCTGCATATGGCTCGCTGATAACAAACTATCATTACACATGGGCAAAACAGAGTCCATTCTCTTCGGTTCAAATAACAAACTCAGCAAGACCGACGGCTTCTCAGTTACAGTGGGTGACAATATTGTCACAAGGAAAGATGAAATTACCTACCTGGGTTCCATCCTAGAGGCTAATCTCTCCTGTGACAAAATGGCATCCAATGTAATAAAAAAAGTCAACCAACGAACTCGATTCTTGTACCGGATCTCCTCTCTGGTAAACAAGAATACCCTGAAGACTCTGGCAGGAGCACTCATTCAGGGGTACTACGACTATGCTTGCACCTCATGGTACCAAAGCACCTCAAAGGCGCTAAAAACAAAATTACAAACATCTCAAAACAAACTGGTCAGACTACTGCTTGACCTTACTCCTAGAACCCACCTCACCCCTGCCCACTTTGACAACCTAGGATGGCTTAGAGTAGATGACAGAGTAAGATAAGATAAGATATTCCTTTATTGATCCCCTTGGGGAAATTCAGGCATCATAGCAGCATGGGGGGGAGGGGGGGAGGGGTACAGGTAGTAAAACAACACAGTATACAGGTAGTAAAAGACAACACAGGCAGTGTAAACAATTTGATCAATATGGTCAATATAATTTACTATCTGACTAGCTGAGGAATATTCACATTATTCACAGTGTCACATGAGGTGCAGTATGCAGGAGGTAGTGTTATAATAATTTACTATCTACTGAGTATACATTAATCAAAGTACCAGGGTAGTCTACTTTGTCCCCCTTGGGTTCCTATAAGTCCCAGGTCAATGTCTGGTAGCAGTCGCTGTCGCTGCCCCCTGTTGTGGGGCCTGGAGGCTGCTAGTCGCTGCCCACTGTTGTGGAGCCTGATGGCCGCTGGTATGAAGGACTGTCCGAGGCGGTTAGTTGAGTGTCGGGGGGGGGATGAGTCTGTGGCTGAACGAGCTTCTCATCTTGACTAGCTCGTCGTAGAGGGGGTGGTAGGGGTTCTCCATGATGGCATCCAGCTTCCTTATCATCCCCCTCTCTACCATCACCTCAAGTCTAGGTAGCTCGACTCCCACCACAGAGCTAGCCTTCCTCACCAGCTTGTTGAGCTTGTTGGTGTCCCTTGAGTTGATGTAGCCTCCCCAGCATGCCACAGCATAGAAGAGGATGCTGGCCACAACAGACTGGTAAAAAGACTGCAGCAGTTTGTTGCACACATTGAAGGACCTGAGTCTCCTCAGGAAGAACAGCCTGCTCTGTCCCTTCCTGTAGAGGGCCTCTGTGTTGTCCGACCAGTCCAGTTTATTGTTCAGGTGTACCCCAAGGAACTTGTATGAGTCCACCATCTCCACATCCACCCCTCGGATGGAGATGGGAATCGGGGGGGGCCTCTTCTTGCCCCTCCGGAAGTCCACCACCAGCTCCTTGGTCTTACTGGTGTTGAGTTGGAGGTGGTTGCTGTCGCTCCACCCCACGAAGCTCTCCACCAGGGCTCTGTACTCCTCCTCATCATCGTCGGTGATGTAGCTTACGATGGAGGAGTCGTCTGAGAACTTCTGCAGGTGGCACCCGCTGGAGTTGCGGCAGAAGTCTGAGGTGTAGAGGGTGAAGAGGAAGGGTGACAGCACAGTTCCCTGGGAGGCGCCGGTGTTGCTCACCAGTACGTCAGACTGACTGTCCTTTAGTCTGACGTACTGTGGCCTCTCAGTGAGGTAGTCCTTGATCCAGGCCACCAAGCCGTGCTCCAGCTGCATCGCAGAGAGCTTCTCCGCTAGCAGTGACGGCTGGATGGTGTTGAAGGCGCTGGAGAAATCAAAGAACATGATCCTCACTGAGCTGCGCGGCTTTTCCAGGTGCGTGTACGCTCTGTGGAGCATGTAGATGATGGCATCCTCCACCCCGATGTTTGCCTGGTATGCAAACTGCAGGGGGTCGAGGGAGTCACGCACCATTTACATTTACATTTACATTTAGTCATTTAGCTGACGCTTTTATCCAAAGCGACTTACAAGTTCTGTACGACAAGCCATCAGGAAGGGCACAACTCTATCAGCTGAGCAACAATGTTCATCAAAGTGTTGAGTGCTACAGTGTAGGTTAGTTTATTAGGACAAGTGCATGACAGTACGGTTAGTTAGGGTTAGATTTTTTTTTTTTTTTTTTTTTTTTTTTTTTTTTTTTTTTTTTTTTTTTTTTTTTTAATTCAGATAATGGTTGAAGAAGTGCGTCTTTAGTCGACGGCGAAAGATTGGACGTGATTCGGCTGTCCTAACTGGGGTGGGTAGTTCATTCCACCATTGTGGGGCAAGGACTGAGAATAGGCGACTTCTCTTTGATGACCCTCCCGGAGCTTGGATAGGAGTAGGTCTGAGGCGGCCAGAAGATGCAGAGCGTAGGGGTCTTGAGGGTGTGTAGTTAGAGACCATTGACCGGAGGTAGGCGGGAGCGGTTCCCTTTGCCGCACGGTATGCTAGGTCGAGGGCCTTGAAGCGGATTCGTGCAGCAATGGGGAGCCAGTGCAGGTCCCTAAGAAGTGGGGTGACATGGGCCGACTTCGGTAGGTTTGAGATCAGGCGGGCCGCTGCGTTCTGAATGAGTTGAAGAGGCTTAGTGGCAGTGGCCGGGAGGCCAGCGAGCAGTGCATTGCAGTAGTCGAGGCGGGAGATGACTGTTGATTGGACGAGGAGTTGGGTGGCTTCTTTTGTCAGGAAGGGGCGTATCCTTCTGACGTTGCTCAGGAGGAATCGGCAGGTTCTGGTCGTCGCTGCGATGTGAGCAGAGAAGTTCAACTGGTCGTCGAGGACAACACCAAGGTTCTTGGCGGTCGGGGACGCAGTCACAGCTGCATTCTCGACTGTGATTGAAAGGTCGGTTAGGGGGGAGGATTTGGCCGGCAGGTGGAGCAATTCTGTTTTGCTTAGGTTCAGTTTGAGGTGGTTGGACGTCATCCAGGCTGAGATGTCGGACAGACAGGCCGAGATCCGCACAGAGACGTGGATATCTGAGGGAGGGAAGGAGAGGAAGAGTTGAGTATCGTCGGCATAACAATGGTAGGAGAAGCCATGAGACGTGATAATGTTACCCAGTGATTTAGTGTAGAGGGAGAAGAGAAGGGGTCCTAAAACCGAGCCCTGGGGGACACCCGTCCGCAGGGGGCGGGTGGCCGACAGGGTCCCTCTCCATGACACTTGGTAGGAGCGGTCATTGAGGTATGATGACAGCCATGTCAGCGCAGAGCCAGCCACTCCCATTCCTGCGAGGGCCGCAAGGAGGATCTGGTGGTTGACTGTGTCGAAGGCTGCAGATAGATCTAGGAGAATCAGGACAGAGGAGAGGCCTTTCGCTTTTGCTAAGTGAAGTGCCTCTGTGACCGCAATGAGGGCTGTCTCTGTGGAGTGACCAGTCCTGAAGCCTGACTGATTAGGGTCTAGGAGGTCATTCTGTAAGAGATAAGTAGTAAGTTGGTTGGATACAGCACGTTCAAGTGTTTTAGAAAGGAAGGAGAGAAGAGAGACAGGACGGTAGTTGCCTATGACAGTAGGGTTCAGGGTTGGTTTTTTTATGAGCGGCGTGACTCTGGCTTGTTTTAGGGAGGTGGGGACCACCCCCGAGTTGAGTGAGGAGTTGATGGTTGCAGTTAGGAATGGGAGGATGTCTGGTGCTATGGTCTGGAGGAGTGGGGAGGGTAGCTGGTCCAGCTGGCAAGTAGTCGGACGGTTTGACGTTACCAGTGTCAGGGTCTCTGCTTCTGTAATGGGAGAGAAAGATGACAGAGTGAAGGATGAGGTTCTCGATTCAGCATTTGGAATGGGTGGGGGTTGGGAGAAGGAGCTGCGGATGTTCTCCACTTTTTCCTCAAAGAAGATCGCAAAGTCTTCGGCAGAGAAAGATGAGGGAGGGGGGGGTGGGGGGGGAGTGAGGAGGGAGGACATGGTAGCATGCAGTTTGCGAAGATTCTTGGCAGAGGCCTCGATCCTATGGTGGAAGAAAGAAGCTTTGGCATTAGTGATGGTTTTGGAGAATGTTAACAAGAGGTTGTGATATGTGTCGATGTCAGCAGTGAGGCGTGACTTTCTATACTTCCTTTCAGCTGCTCTCAGGACCTGTCTTTGTTCTCTCACTGGATCTGTCAGCCATGGACTGGGTGGGGAACGGCGGGCAGGTTTCTCAACGAGGGGACAGAGCTTGTCGAAGGAGGTTGCAAGGGCTGAAAGGAGGGTGGAGGTTGCCATCTCTGTGGAGAGAGCAGAGAAGGTGTCACTCAAAGGTAGAGCGGATAGTATGTCAGAGGAGAGGGTGGAGGGGGATAGGGAGGGCAGGTTGCGTCTGAGTGAGACTGTTTGAGTTGGGGTGAAGACCTTTCGGTTAAGCATGAGAGTTAGTGAGAAGGATATGAAGGAATGGTCAGATACATGTAGGGGAGTTACCGTGGTGTTAATGATGCTGGAGTTACGGGAAAATATGAGATCCAAGGAGTTGCCTGCTTTGTGGGTGGGAGGCATGGGAGTGGGAGTCAGGTCAAACGATTGTAGGAGGGAGACTACTATGACTGACTGAGATGAGTCAGGCAGGTTGAAGTCGCCCAGTAGAAGGAGAGGGGTACCATCTTCCGGTAAGGAGCTAAGAAGCATGTCCAGCTCATCTGTGAAGTGATCGAGCGGACCTGGAGGGCGGTAGAGTGTAACAATGGTGAGATTGAAAGGATTAGAGACAGATACTGCATGATATTCGAGAGAGGAGAGTGACAGTTCTGGGAGTGGTGTTACGTTTGTAGCCCATGAAGGAGATGTCATGAGGGCAGTGCCTCCACCCCGTCTGGAAGGTCGAGGTGTGTGAGTGAAGTTATAGTTTGTAGATAATGCTGCAGGTGTTGATGAGTTATTGGGGGTTATCCAGGTCTCAGTTAGAGCCAGGAGCTGCAGATTTAGACTATGGGCGTAGGCAGTAATGAAGTCAGCTTTCTTGACTGCTGATTGACAATTCCATAAGCCTCCCCGTACTGTGACAGGTGTATTAGTGGCTGTAGGAGGGTAGGAGAGATTAGCCGGGTTACTAGCAAACTGGCGTGGATGGGTAGAGTCAGTTCTGGAGGAGCAGATTGTGGATATAGGTATGAGACACATTGTCTTGTCGAGAGTGGCAGGGAGGAAGTAGAGAAATAGCAGTGTGGGAGGGAAATATAGGATTATGGTGTACTTAGCACTGGGTGGATCACTCGGCGGTGAACTCCAGGATAACTCCTCCTCTTTGTCCCTCTTCGTTTCTCGACGCTTCGCTGACGCTACACCAGCAAGCCTTTAAATCACTATCACTAATTAGTGTTGTCTTAACACCTGGCCCTTAATGGGGGCACTTAACTAAACAAAATGGCCGTTTTAAACACGCCCCTTTAATCAAGTCAGCTGGTTCCTCACTTTTAAGATTCACTAATAGACTTAAAATGGCTTACCCTAGTTTTCAGTATAAAGCAATGTTTCTCAGTGAGAGTGTCCTGTCCTTCCTTAACAGAGCCCAGTACAGAGTGACTTCAACACAGTGTGGACCTCTGCTTTTAAACAGGGCAGGCTCTTAATGGCTCACTCAGCAAATCAGATGCTACTAGTAAACAGGAAACAGTCCCTTAATGGGGGCACTTAACTAAACAAAATGGCCGTTTTAAACACGCCCCTTTAATCAAGTCAGCTGGTTCCTCACTTTTAAGATTCACTAATAGACTTAAAATGGCTTACCCTAGTTTTCAGTATAAAGCAATGTTTCTTCAGGGGCACCAGGGGCTTGAGGTGTTGCAGGACCAGTCTCTCAAACGTCTTCATGACGTGTGACGTCAGAGCGACTGGCCTGTAGTCGTTGGGGGTGCTGGGACGTCCCTTCTTGGGCACCGGGACAATGCAGGAGGTCTTCCAGAGCTGGGGCACCCTCTCCAGCCTCAGGGAGAGGTTGAAAAGATGCTGGAGCGGTGCTGCCAGCTGCTCTGCACATACCTTGAGCACCCTGGGATTGGTGTTGTCCGGTCCTCTGGCCTTGTTTACATTAATTTTGGAGAGCTGCCTACTGACCTGACTGGTTGTGATCGTCAGGGTTGGGGGTGGTGGGCAGTCTGCTGGTGTTGGGGGTGGGGTGCCGTTGCTGATGGGTGTGGGGGGGTGGGGGGTGGGGGGGCTGCTTTGTAGGTGTGATCTGGTGCTGGTGTCGATGGGTGGGGGGAGGGGTGTGGGGAGGCCACTCTGGTCAAAGCGGTTGAAGAACGAGTTGAACTCGTTTGCACGCTCTGGAGGGCCCTCCACAGCTGTGCCCTGCTGTTTGAAACCAGTGATCTTCCTAACCCCCGCCCACACCTCCCTGGTGTTGTTGGCCTGTAGTCTGCCCTCCAGCCTGTCCTTGTAGCTGACCTTGGCTGCCCTTAGCTCTTTTTTGAGCTCCCTTTGGACAGCCCTGGCCTGCTCAGTGTCCCCTGCCATGAAGGCCCTCTTTTTCCTGTTTAGCAGGTGTTTAATGTCCTTGCTAATCCAGGGTTTATTGTTTGAGAAGCAGCGTACCCTCTTTGTGGGTACGATGCTCTCCTCACAGAACCTGATGTAGTCTGTGATGCAGTGGGATAGTCCATCAATGTCATCACCGTAAGCCCTCTCAAACATATCCCAGTCTGTCGACCTGAAACACTCCTGTAGCTCCTCCTCGACGTCGTCAGACCACTGTGGGACAGACATGGTGGTCGTAGGCTGTCTCTTAATGAGAGGCGTGTATGTGGATACAAGCCTCACAAGGTTGTGGTCTGACTGGCCGAGGGGGGGCAGGGAAGTCGCACTGAAAGCCTCCTTCACGTTAGCATACAGGAGGTCCAGAGTTTTGTCTCCCCTGGTTTTGCAGGTGACATACTGGGTGAAGTTTGTCAGGGTCTTGTTCAGTCTGACATGGTTGAAGTCCCCATTGATAAAAATAAATGCATCCGGGTGTTTTGTCTGAAGCGCCGCGACGGTGGAGTGTATGACGTCACTCGCCTGCGCCGCCGCCGCGCTGGGAGGGATGTAAACAGTGAGTACAGCAACTTGCAATGGGCCTGGTCTACAAGATACACTACACGACCAAGGTACCCATGTACATGGCAAAATACTTCCCAAAGGTCAGTGAATACCACGATCACAACACCAGAGGGAGCTCCACAAATCATGTTAAACCCAGATTCGGCTCAAATAAGGGACTAAACACGTTTCGCAATTATGCCACATCAATGTGGAACGCCCTACCCAAAGCTGTAAAGGAATGTGGATCACTACCCACTTTCAAAACCTCTCTCAAGAGACACCTACGGGAGACTGCAATGCAACACTGGCCCCTGTAAATATCCTAACCCAACCCCCTCCAATGTACAGTCATTTACCTAGTATGGTCTTGTCAATAGTCCAATGTACAATTTTGTTTGTTTGTACAGAGTCCCCCCCCCCCCCTCAATGTACAGTTTTGCTTGTTTATACAATGTGCCCCCCCCCCCCCCCCCCCCCCCCCACCCACCTCCAATGTAAATTACCCAGTATGGTTGTCAATATCCCAGTGTACCCAACCCCCCCCACCCAACCTCCTCCAATGTACAGTTTCTACGTCAAATGTATATACTCCCTTTTCTTTGACTCCTTCTGTATCACAAACAGTACTGTATTTGCAAATCTGGTATGTCATAAATGTATAGATGTAGCAGTACTGACTATCTGTATGTCATGTATGTCATATATGTCCTGATGAATTGAAAATGGGGGACCCTGGTGTAAACAAGACGAAAGTCTTTCTCAGGTCTGCATCCCCTTAACAATTGTGTGTATTGAGCTGTACTGTATTGTACCCATTCTGCAATCTGTTAATAAAGTTTTCAATCAATCAATCAATCAATGGGGTGTGGCGCTGTGTGTGTGTGTGTGACTCACTGAGTGTGACCTTGATGCCAGCCTGTGGAATTCCTGTGGTCTCTGCGACACCCACATGCTTGCACACGCACACTTTAAAACACCCCCCTACTCACAAGCGCTCTCTCCCCAACACACAGAGAACATTTCCCAACACACACTTACACCATTCCAGAAACACAGGGGGTACCACTATACCCAGTGGTATGTAGACTTTGTCTTTTAAAAATAACCTCTAACACACACACACACACACACACACACACACACACACACACACACACACACACACACACACACACACACACACACACACACACACACACACACACACACACACACACACACACACACACACACACACACACACACACACACACACACACACACACACACACACACACACACACACACACACACACACACACACACACACACACACACACACACACACACACACACACACACAGTCTATGACTGCTGGGGTGACCAGAGGTAAAAGGTCTGAAGTGGTTCAGTTCAGTCACAGGAAATACTTGAGTCCGAGGAATGTCAGACAGCAAACTGACACTACAACCCTTTCAACTGTTACACTACTAATACTGACCTAGATAGATAGATAAATAGATCCCTGAAAATATACCATATTTAAACGTATCTTCTAAACCACAAATGTAGTTTATTTTCTAAACATAATTGCATTCAGCTGCTGCCACCTGAACATCAGCTCAGCCCACTGATGCATCCTAAAGCCAAGGACGGTATCCGTGGCAACAAGGACGGTACATGTGGCAACAAGGACGGTATCCGTGGCAACAAGGACGGTACATGTGGCGAAGAGAGCGGTATACGCAGCAACGAGAACGGTATCCGCGATAACAAGGATGGTATCCGTGGCAACAAGCACAGTATCTGTGCAACAAGAACAGTATCTGCGACAACAAGAATGGTATCAGCGGCAACAAGAGCGGTATCCACGACAACAAGGACGGTATCCGTGGCAACAAGGACGGTATCCGTGGCAACAAGGACGGTATCCGCGACAACAAGGACGGTATCTGTGCAACAAGAACAGTATCTGCGACAACAAGAATGGTATCAGCGGCAACAAGAGCGGTATCCACGACAACAAGGACAATATCTGTGGCAGAATACCACGACAACAGGGACGGTATCCGCGGCAACAACAAGCACCATCTGGTCCCCCAGCGAGGTAGATGCTTGAATCCATGGAAAACAAGGGGACTAATTGACCGACTTTTCTTGATTCTTCAAATCACAACTGTTGCCAACATTGTTTGTCTGAGGAAAACAGTTGCGATTGGAGGATCAAGAAAAGAGGGCGTGGTTTGAGATAGGTATCGGTAGGGGTGTCCATAGGGGTGTCCATATAGCGAGCGAAGAGAGAGAGAGAGACAAGGAAAAGAATGATAGTGTGTGCATGTGTCACTGTGTCAGTATATGTGTGTGTGTGTCAATGTCAGTGTGCATGAGAGACTGTGTGTGTGTGAACAAAATTCACACAAACTATTACGATTTTAATTAGGGATGTCCGATATTAACGGCCTACCGATATTGGCATAAAAATGTGATATCGGAAAATATCGGTATCGGTTTAAAAAATATATATATATATATATTTGTTTAAAACATTTATTTAACCTTTATTTACCCGGCAAGCAAGTAAAAACAAATTATTATTTTATTTATTGTCAAAGTATGCATAATGTTGTGTTAATTACACGACAAGAGATATGTAATGTTAATTACCTGAAATTATTACGTTTTTTGGGGGGGGGGGGGGGGACCCTGCATATATCGGTATCGGAAATTAAGAGTTGGACAATATCGGTATAGGTAAAAAAGCCAATATCGAGCATCCCTAATTTTAATAGAAAATTTTACAATAGAATTTTATCATAACATTGAGATGAAGAACTTAAAATGTGGGAATCGTTTGTGCGTGGGTGCATGTGTATATATGCATGTGTGTGTGTACTGTGTATTTTACCTGCGTATGCGGGGAGGTTTTGGGGGCGGAGTGTCCCACCTCTCCTCGTCCAATTGGTGGCTTGCCTTGTCTGGACTGCTCTCATCCTGGACAGAAAGACGGACGGAGACACATCAGAGTGTTAACGTGGGAAAGTCAACTTCAGATTCCCCACTCCATCATTTCTACTCTTGTCTGTCCTCTTTCTTTCTTTCATGCGCCATCAAATGAATACTACAGGTAGTTTGGATCTTGCATTGTGATTGGCTGAGCAACATTCCAACGGGACAATGCACTCGTAGCAACAACGCTTTTTAGTTTACTGCTGCACTTACATCCTCTACCAGCAAGAAATAACCCTTTGTTGTTAATACAAGGTATTGATAGATCTGTAGTGTAATAGCAATAATAAACTCAAGGTGGCGCTGTACCGTGATGATCTAGGCACTCAGCTGCTGCTTTATGCATTATGCTTTATGCATGCAACATTATGCATTTAGCTGAGTTGTGTGTGTGTGTGTGTGTGTGTGTGTGTCTATGTTGCAGGTCTCAACTTGATTGGGACACTTCCTGGAAAGAAAACAAAAAACAAGAAAACAAAAAACAATGTGTGTTAAGAATAGATGTATTGTGTGTGCTACTATTACGAGCACTGTGTGTGTGTGTGTGTGTGTGTGTGTGTGTGTGTGTGTGTATATTTATATTGTTCTTGCTGTCCTCAGGAGCCCTTGGTCCAGTCTATCTTACCGAATTTCAATAAAGGAATATCTTATCTATGTGAATCACTTTCAATGAAGGACTGAGTAAATAGATGAGGATCCCAGAGTCACCATATCACCACCACTATATCACCACCACTATATCACCACTATATCACCACTATATCACCACCACTATATCACCACCACTATATCACCACCACTATATCACCACTATATCACCACTATATCACCACCACTATATCACCACTATATCACCACTATATCACCACCACTATATCACCACCATTAATATCACCACTATATCACCACCATTAATATCATCACCACTATATCACCACCATAATATCACCACTATATCACCACCATAATATCACCACTATATCACCACCATAATATCACCACCATTAATATCACCACTATATCACCACCATAATATCACCACTATATCACCACCATTAATATCACCACTATATCACCACCATTAATATCACCACTATATCACCACCATAATATCACCACTGGCAGTGTTTCCCCTACCATTGCCTTGGCGGGGCGGCCCGTCCCGCCAACGGGACGCCCCGCCCCTCCAGAAAAAATTATAATAAAATAACATTTATAAAAAAATAATATTTTAATATTATAATATAATAATATTTTTTTTATTAAAGTTTGCTTTAATCACAGTAACGTTGGCGAGCTAGCTAAATTATACACAAATCGGTTTTCATATAAATCAATCTTCACTAAGACATTAAAACGGTGGTGCGGTCTACGGAGACGCAGAAAAAAGCTACTGTGGGATATTGTGAATATCCTGAAGAATGATCTCAGTCAACCGAGATTCAGTTAATAACAAGGTTTATTAACTGGACAGATAGAAATATACATAGTACATAGAGAGAATGGCTGAGGCTCGCGCCCCAGGTGATCAGCTGAATGACCCAGGTAGCGACCAGGAATGCTGTCGGGAGGAGCCCTTTATAGTAAAAAAGGGGGAGGAGGGGGACCCATTTGATAGGTCAAATGGGTGGGGGGGGGGGACATAGGATAGGGGACAAAGGGGAGGGGAGGTGGGTCTTTACATGAGTTGGGGAATGGATATATTATTCCACACTACCAAATCCATTCCGAGACAACTCCGAGACTGACTAGCATCGCACGTAACAAGTCTCAGGGCTAGATCCACAAAGAATGGATTGCATGGTGCTAATTGCACCCTTACTTACAATTCATTATGAATTGAAAATGGGGGACCCTGATGTAAACAAGATGAAAGTCTTTCTCTGGGCCCTATTCCCCGTACCTGGTTCAACTAAGTCGATCAAAAGTCCCATTATCCAGATTTAATTAACCCAATGTTTGAATCCAGGCTTTCCCTGTTCCTCGAACCCTGATTCAGTCTCGTTAATTCGAACCAGACTTGATACTCAGGATAATTGCGCGCGGCCGCCTCACCTGAAAAGACAGCAGGTGTCGATAGCAGAAATCCTGATTTTCTAACGGCATTGATTGATTGATTGATTTAAAACGTTATTAACAAGATTGCAGAATTGGTCAAATACAGTACGGCTCAATAGCCTCGCCAACAAGTTAAATGCATAATCTATAGGCTAATTTTAAGTCCCTCATTACCCCAATCAATCAGATTCTATTTCTTTAAATGTGCCTGCTGGCAGTAGGTTTAATGGAATGAATAATCAAATGAGATCTTGCTAGCGAAAATAATTAGTTCAACTCTTTCAGAATAAGGATAAAAATAAGCCCAAATAGTATATCTAATTGATACGAATTATATTATGAGGATATCTGTACTGTATGTGCTTAGGTATTATGTACTATATAAATATTATACATGGTTCCCAAAGAGAGGCTTGGAGGGAGGCTTGCAGTTACACTATTAATCAGGCTTTAATCTGTTTCGGACATCATCAATTGATTAACCTTTGGTTTATACCAGTGACACCTCATGTTCATCATCAGATAACAGTGCTTGAAAAGATAAATGCATTTTCTCAAATTCATTAATCAAAAACGTCAAAGGCTCATTCAATTGATCAAGTCACGTCACATCATCAAATCCATCAAACAGCGCATCTCCTCATATATTTTAAACCCAGTTACAATATCACAATAACGTGTGACACTGTCACAGTGACAGTGATACAATTAAACAATCCACAGATTCAGATTCCTCATAATTCATATCCACAATCCGCGCATAGACGCTTCAATGTATGCTTGAATGAAACACAATCCGGGCGCTCCGTTAAGCAAACACACAGTGAAGAATATGAAACTAATCAGAACCAAACGCCCGATAGGTTTCATTAATTAAAAATATCCCTGCGGGATTCAAAAGCCCCCTCTAGAAAAACGAAGCACAAAAACATAATTCAGAATGGTATAATGGGATCTAGACTGAGGATTATTTCAGGAAGCGAGCTGCATTTCTTTGCGAGGGTGTGGCCATGCAGGTTATCGAGCTAACTGAACTAAACCCTGCCCTCGACCAGGTTCAAACTTTCTGATCTGTTACCATGGCGATTTAGACAATCCGACGTAGGGGAACGGAAAGGTCTGGCTTAAGTCAAGCTATCCTGAAAATTATCCGGCTAACTCAGTTAGCCAGGTACGAGGAACAGGGCCCAGGTCTGCATCCCCTCAACAATTGTGTGTATTGAGCCGTACTGTATTGTACCTATCTGTTAATACAAATTTCATTCAATCAATCAATCACCTTGTTAATATTTATTTACCTAATTTATGTGCAATCGTTTCATTTCAGCTCAGTGTAGAGAAATGCACCGATACTAACAACCGCCTTACTGCGCGCATCTATGACGACACTGTTGACACCACGTTTCCGTGACACGCGCGCCCCGCGACAACACTAGTAGTTTTGGGGGCCTACCACCCACCCTGAAAAAAATCCTAGGGGAAACACTGACCACCACAATATCACCACTATATCACCACCATAATATCACCACTATATCACCACCATTAATATCACCACCATAATATCACCACCATATCACCACCATACTGATGTTTACCAGCAGGATAATCAGTAACACCAGCTGCCTGCAAAACGCAGAGATGTCACTACTGTCATATTCATATTGTATCATATCCTGTGAAAATATGGGGCATAAGTAACACATGCTCAGTTCAAATTAGTTTGCATTTCCTTTAAATTTTGTCCCCAAACACTCATCTGAGCATGTGCCGTACCCCCATGTCCCATTGGTTGGCTTACTGATGACTTAGCCTCCAATATATTATCCTTGAATGCTGCTGGGAAGTCCATTAGTCAGAAGACAGGACCACTCTAAGTTCTACAGGCCAATCAGAAGACCGGTAACCAATCTGTAAGTTCTACAGGCCAATCAGAAGACAGGTAACCAATCTGTAAGTTATACGGGCCAATCAGAAGACAGGTAACCAACCTGTAAGTTCTACAGGCCAATCAGAAGACAGGTAACCAATCTGGTAGTTCTACTGACCAATCAGTAGACCGGTAACAAGTCTGTGTTTCAATTAGAATTTTGAATTCTACTAAACTCATGGGAAAAAACATTGTTTCTTTAGTCTAGTCTAAGTTTTGCTGAAAAAGAGAAAACCCAGTGTAATTGCCTGTATGAGTCGTTCTGGTCGGGCACGACCAGTGGCAAAACATTTAAATATATGATTTACATATTAGAAACACCAATGGAAGGCGGTTAGGTGGCCGAGCGGAGATTGCGTTCGTCACCAGCCCCGGAGCTGTGAGCTGGATTCGCCTGTTCGAATCCAGCTCACAGCTCCGGGGTTGTCACCAGCTTGGCTGGCCGTCTGCACTAATACAATTGGCTGTATTAGAGGGTGGGAGAAGCTGGCGGGGTGGGTCCGGGTCGTTGTAAACAGCGACTCCTACAGTTCGGTCGGGGCGCCTGCTAAGCGCGGATAGGACTCGAGGGGGATAGTGTGGTCCTCCCACACGCTACGCCCTCTCGATGAGAATCCGCGCTGCCAGGTGAAAAGAAGCGGTGATTGGCTGGACGTGTGTCGGAGGAAGCACGTGGTAGCCTCCACTCTCCCAGATGATCTGACTGTGGGGGGTAAGTGCGCAGCGACCAGGAAGGGACTGGGAATTGGCATACGACTAACATTGGGATGGGAGAAAATTGGAGGAAAATGGAGGGGGAAAAAGACAAAAAAAAAAAAAAAAAAAAACACCAATGGAAAATAGTTTGCTTGACGTTTGCTTTTATCGAGAAAGTTACATAGTCCTGCTTTAAATAATAAAAGTGGCTGGTGAAATCCAATGACTCTGAATGAGTTTTAAGAAAGAAATATCTGAACAAATAACCAGATTTGTACTTCTATGTTGTACAAAGATCCTCACAAGAATATAAATAATCCTTCAGAGTTGGGACTTTGACAGGGGGTTAATTTAGGGTTAGGTTTAAAATTATGTTTAGGGTAAGACTAAAGCCTTCAGAGATTAAGGTTACACAAGCATAATAATATGTGTATGTGTATGTGTGTATGTGTGTGTGTGTGTGTGTGTGTGTGTGTGTGTGTGTGTGTGTGTGTTAAGTGACAGTGATTTCTCATTCCCAGAAGCAAGAGCGTCTATTCTCAGGCTCTAAATGCATTATGGGAGCCTGATGATGTCATCACAGCTTCCAAAACAGGAAGTGGGCTACTGGAAAGCTGCCAACTTCTCTCTCTCTCTCTGTGTCTCCGTGTGTGTGTCTCTCTCTCTTTTAATCTTTCTATATCCGTCTCTCTATCTTTAATCTTTCTATATCGGTCTCTCTCTTTACTCTTTCTATATCTGTCTCTCTCTTTACTCTTTCTACATATGTCTCTCTATATCTGTTGCCATCTTTAATCTTTCTATATATGTCCCCAAACAACTGCCTCTTTGAACTGCTGCGGTCAGGCAAGCGATACCGGAGTCTCATGGCAAGCACAGAAAGACCCAGAAGAAGCTTCTATCCCCAGGCCATCAGGATGCTCAACGAACAATAACACTATGCAACAACCATCAAATGCACGCATCCCCACGCACACACTCACTTTAAACAAACAACTCACTGCAGCACCCACTTTACACACTTTAGAACACCTAAACACACTTTATATTTATTGGTAAATAATTTGCACTACAACCCATACCTCATTACACCTTACTGTAAATTGTACCTAAATTGTACCTCATCCCATTTATCCTTTGCACTATATAGTATATTGTATATTAGTATATTGTATAGTATATTGTATGGTAACTCAGTTACTTCTACTCTGCATTGAACATTGTACATATGTACATACTGAACACTTGTGCCTACATACGTGACTTCTATTTTATACTTGCTATACTTATTTTATTTTATACTCATCTATTTTTGTCTAGCACAGTCTCTGGAGCGTAACAGAAAGAAGCATTTTGTATAAAAGTATTCTGTACTTCTGTATGACAACTAATAAAGAAACTTGAACTTGAAACTTGTCTCTCTATCTCTACTCTTTCTATATCTGTCTCTCTCTTTAATCTTTCTACATAATATGTCTTTCTATATCCGTCTCCATCTTTAATCTTTCTATATCTGTCTCTCTTTAATCTTTCTACATACGCATGACTTTCTATATCCATCTCTATAATTTTTCTATATCTGTCTCTCTATCTTTAATATTTCTATATCTGTCTCTATCTTTAATCTTTCTCTCTCTATATATATATCTTTAATCTTTCTATATCTGTCTCTCTATCTTGAATTTTTCTATATCTGTTTATCTTTATCTTTAACGTTTTTCAAAAAACAACAGTGCTTTTGAGGTGATGAAATCACTGCACCCAGGCAGCAGTGCTTCGGCAAAAATAGTTCAGAGTATATATCTGCTTAGAAAACGAAAATGTCAAATTTTTTACTTTTTACTCCACATGGTAAATACACAGGTCACTCACAAGTTCACAACATGTTTACAGGAAAGTTTTGGAGTTGTATTTGGAGTGTATTTCGTGATTGTTGGGAACTAGGCTACACTGGCACACCTACTTCCAGTGAATGACGCTAAGCTAGGCTAACGGTGCGGCTGTTCCCTAAGCTAAGCCTAATGCATTCACAAAGAAAAGGGTATGTATCTGCTTGTGTAACTCCAGGGTAGATGGCAAATAAGCTAATTTCCCAAAAAGTTGGGTGTTCCTTTAACTTGTCCCAGTCTGAAAGTCTCGGTCTGTCTTTCCTTTTATCTGTATCTCTCTCTCTCCGTCTTAGATAGACAGATTGCTTCTGTGAAGAACCCTCTCTCCTCTCTTAATTTCTATTACTACCCTTTCGTTCCTTCCCTCCATCCCTCTCTCTCCTTCCCTTCCTCCCTTCTCCTCTCTCCTTCCCTGCCTCCCTACTTCCCTCAGTCTCTCCTCCGCTGTGACTAATAACTTTTTTCTTTTCTCAGTCTGTTACTCACAGGCATCCTGTCTTTCTTTATCATCAGACCGCCTCTGTGTGAGTGTGTGTGTTTGTGGAAGTATGAATGTCTATACTACTACATGCAATATTGTTGCAATGTATGTGGTTGTATGTACAATTGTATGTATCCGTGTGTGAGCATGCATTGCCTTTGTGTGAAAGTGTCTTTGTTTTTATTGTGTGTGTGTGTGTGTGTGTTTGTGTGTGTGGTGTGTGGTGTGTGGTGTGTGGTGTGTGGTGTGTGGTGTGTGTGTGTGTGTGTGTGTGTGTGTGTGCGCGCGCGCGCGTGTGCACGTACCATGCCGTCATGTATTTGTGTGCTGGTGGGACTCTCCAGTTGCCGTAGCCGTTTCTCAAATAGCTGAGCAATGGCTCTATGGACTAACTCATACTGCTCCTAAAGAGATAGAGAAAGAGAGAGAGAGAGAGAGAGAGAGAGAGAGAGAGATGTGAGTGGCAATAAAAACTAAATAATATATACTCAAACATGTGACATAAACATTAATTTGACAAGATGCTGACATTCACACGGTCTTGAAACCATGGCGATGTCGTCAGGCATCAAAGAGGCAGAGAACACAATCAATCATTCATCTATCCTCCCTGATTCACACGCCGGGCATTCTGCTCCCACGTCATGCTCAGGTTGGGATTCCTTTCCACCCTGTTCCTGGTCGGGGGGGAAGGAACACCAACCTGAGCATGACATAAGAGCAAAATGGCCGCTGTGTGAATATAGTCAACTGAGGTGACTTCATGCAGGCTATTAATATAGTGATCTGATGGCATTAGTAAATACAACAAAACCTCCAGATGAATCTTATATATATATATATATATTAGTGGTGGGACTCGATAATTTTTTTTAAATTTAATTAATTAATCTAATTTAATCGCATTTTAAAAGCATATCAATATTTGATGCGAAAAGCAAAATTTCTCATTTCAAATGGATTTTGGTACATTTGGTACATACATTATACTTATGTTTAGGCAGCAACATCTTGTTTATTAGCTACTACACAGACCAACAGTCAAATCAATGCAATTTTTAACAAAGTGCAGCAATTTTAGGAATAATATATATATAGCGCAAAGGACCTTTTCTCTTTTAAAAGTTAACATTCCAAAGTTTCTGACACAATAAAGAAAAATCACTTTGAGTGCTAATGAAATGGAGTAACAGAGGTTTGAACACACTGAAGTAAAAGTTTTGTGTACTCACATCTCTGTTTACTTGTTGCCAGATGCCTGTTTTTAAGTTCCAGCTGAGAGGTAGGAGCTGGAAAACATAACGGTTCCATAGCCTGAAGTCTTATAGTCATACAGGTCCAAAGTTTATAAAAAATCCCACGGAAAATGAGTGTTTCACAAAGGTTTTTGTAATGTGTGTACCGGCAATAATTCAGCGTGATTATCGCCGGATGTTTAGTCTTGTAACTCGAGAATGGAATCACGCAATAGGTTGAGTTAGGTGACGATCGAAAGACGGCAAATTAAACTTTCTAACAATGTATTGGTTGATCGGCGGAAACGCAGCCCGGAGCCGACAGATGAGAGCAAAGTGCCACGACGTGCAATAAAATGTGTAAACATTTTTCTGTAGTTAATTAATCGAAATTAACGCGATAAAGTCCCAGCCCTAATATATATATATAGTATTATATTAATATATTATTAACCATTAGCTCTGTCTGTCCTTGCTTCATGCATGTTATTCCTCTAGTCTAATATTAGTGAAAATTAGCAACTCTACCAAATCGAAATCTAGAGTGTTAAAACTCAAATGTGTGATGTCATCAGGTACAAGGTCTGAAGCAAAAGGGGGCGTGATCTAGCACCACATTGGCTGTAATTCATACATCCCAAAATTGTATAAGGCATGTCAGCTAAGGGTGTTAGATCATGTCTGTGAAACTATTTGGAAAGCGACCAAATACATACACACACACACCCACACCCACACCCACACACTACCTTGGTTTGAACAGCAGAATGCCGCTGCGTCCTCATTTCCTGAATCAACCGGAACACGTTGAAATCTTCTGGAATCTTCTACATCGACACAAACAGGAGGATGAGTGAGCGTGTGTCATGTAGAGCTCACTGGGTAGAGCGTGGCACAGACACTGCTAAAAGGTAGGGGTGTGGTTCACACACGAGGCTTAACCTATATTACTCATATTCATCACCATGTATTCACACGTGATATCTGCTAGACTAGAGAACACACACAAGGGGACATCTCGCGTGTATTAATTATTATGCGGGTGTAGAAAATAGTTCCTTCAGGAAACTGCAGACTAAAAAAAGTCTGCGGATTATCCTGAGTAACCGGGTAATGGTTTCTGGAAAGAGACATTGTTTTTTGAGTAAAAAATATATATTATTTGTAGGGCTGACCCCTATTAGTCGATTAGTCGACTAATCGGTCGAAAGGAGCCGTAGTCGACTGCCAACCTCTTAGTCGAATACAAAAAACGAAAATATATATATATATTTTTTAATCATTCTTTCCAAAAGAAAAGAGGCCTAGAAGCGTGGCTAACGCTAATGGCACGCATACCAGAGGCTAACTGCCTACGAAAACAGGCACAGAAAGAGGATTTCACCCATCTAATGAACACACTAGACTAGACAAATATCAAGATGTATCCATCAGTGGACCAATTGCATGCTTTTGCAGAGGACAAGAAGCCTTCCGTCGACTCCTTCAGACATTAAGCACCCCCCACAGCCCAAATGGAATGATAAAAAAATATATATATATATTATACTTTCTTTTTTTTAGTCGACTAATAGTCGACTAACGGCAAATTTTGGCCAATCATAGTCGACTATCCAAATCCTTAGTCGGGGACAGCCCTAATTATTTGCCGTTCAGCTCCATTGTATTGGAGTGACACTGAAGGCAGGTATCTCTACAGGCAGACATCTCCAAAACGAAGCAAAACACACCAAATATCTGGATCCAACTTCCAATCCAACTTTATTTATATAGCACGTTTTAAAAACAACAAGGTTGACCAAAGTGCTTCACAATCAAACCATAATATATTAAAAAAAAACACATAAACACAATGCCATGCACACAGAACTACAAACTAAATTACGGCAGCAGACTTTTTTTTTTTTTTTTTTTTAAATGCTAGGGAGAACAAATGTGTTTTAAGATGAGACTTAAACATTGGGAGTGTTGGGGCCACAGCCTAATGTGGGTGGGAAACTCTTTCCACAGTTTGGGGGCTGCAACCCCCCCCCCTGTTTTTTAGCCTGGATTTGGGGACAACAAGGATGCACCTGGAGTGCTATGGATGGATCGATAGAACTCCAGGTAAAGGGGGGAATATGTTTTTTTTATTTAATTTTGGGGTGAACTGCCTCTTTAATATTTGTTCTAACATGTGTGTGTGTGTGTGTGTCTTACCCCAGCTTTGAGCAGGTTCCATGTGTAGTCAATAGCACAGATTGCACCAGTTCTGCCACAGCCCGCACTGTACAGAGAGAAGACACATGTGGTTCAGCTCCAACACACACAGTACAGTACAGTATGACCATGACAGGAAGCGGTTAGGAGGATCTATACAACATCTTGTCTGACACGCACTTACAAATACTCATAAAACCTCATCTCATGCTGTTGAATCCTCTGTTCAACACACACACGCGCACACACACACACTTCTAATGTGTTATAATGAACAGCCTGAGGAAAGTTCCTGCTTTCTAACTATCCTCTATATCACACAGTAGGGTTCAAAGCAGTGTGTGTGTGTGTCAGACATGATGTCACACATCCTGCTAGCAGCTACTGTGAACAGAGGCAACATCCCCTCCTCTTTATGATGTAACCCTCTGATTGTAAGCATACATGTGCTCATGTGCGTTTGTGTGTTTATGTGCGTTTATGTTTATGCGTGTGTTATTGTAACCCCATGCTGTTTAGCCCACTAATAAGTCAATCTGGGATGTGTTCATGAAGACAGCGTCAGTCTCTGCTTTAACTGCAGCCAGACGTGTTCTAGAAACAGCCTTCTTTGTGTTCTTAAATGTACTTCTTAAATGTACATAAACAGCGTTGAATCTTAACACTTTCAATGCCAACAACGAGATAACTTGTTTGTTCATGCCGACCGTTCATTGCCAACGACGAGAGATCTCGTTTTTTTTTATTAGCGATTTGAATTCATATTTCATCAATCTAGTCTCACGTTAGTGCTGCAAACTCTCTAAGCTCCATTGGGAAAATACCGCCCCTTATCGTCTCTCCCTGTGGTACTGCACCCCTTTGGAATGGATTGAATGAAACACATGGTGAAAAGAAAATCCTGCTTCCTCATTTTACTTCTCAGACAAGTCACCCGAGACGATCGGATTCATTGCCGAGCCCCAGAACAGCGTGGAATACATATTTCCAGTACCCAGCGTTGGATCAATAAACACGATCGATATTTGGAATGGTGATCAGGAATTGGAATAATCTTTTTGGAGAACATCTGATCTGAGGTAAGGAATCTATTTTACCAGTCTTAGGATAATCAGAGCTTTTTTCACAGAGATATCAACGTGTGCCCTATGTGTGTGTGTGTGCGTGTGTGCTGATCAGGAAATGAGAATACATTTTTCAGCCCGCTTCTGTAGCGTGCATAAGTACACATATACTATCGATAATCTAGAGTTGATTTGAAAACGATTCATAAATAGGCAGAAAAATAACAGTTTTTTGTGTATTCCAGAATACTCCAGTAAAGGGCGTTTATCACACAATCTTTATATTTTCCTGAAACTTTCAAAAAACGAGTGTTTTTCAAAATGGTATAAAACGGAAATGAACCGATTAAAAAACAATCCGTTTCGACAATGTTGACTGCAAACAAGTCATTGATAAGCGACGGCCAGATTAGACACATAGCCATAATTTAAGATGTAGTTTATGCGTTCGCAAATATGAGAGCGCTATCATTGAAGTGGGTGGTGGCACGGAAGCACTAAATCGTGCGCCCCCTGCTGGCATTGAAAGTGTTAAAAAGGGATACATACACTGAAAAAACAAATGCCAATTAATTTTGCACATCATCTCAAACATATCCCAACTGTTAGATTCTGATCAATCTGGCCAGTATCACGTCTTCTTGTGTTATCCTCTCTCCATCCACTCCTCTGCGTTGTGTACTTTTAATGGTCCCGACGTCTCATATACTGGCTGATACAATCCTTATCTCTCCCCGTTAGTGCGATCCGCAAACCATAATAATTCTCCACCTTCGTAAGAATTCGACACTTTGACACAGCGTAATACCTTACAAGGAGAAGCGTTGTTTATTGATATAAACAGAAGCCTCAGCCCAGATGTTATCCGATTGTATTTTCATTGCTATCGTCTCTGCTGTTATTCAGTCCAATAGTGGTCAGGCCTGGTCGTTAGCCTGAACCATCCTCGTGTTAGCCGAAGCTAATGATGATGTGGCACCCCCCCCCCCCCCCCTCTCCGTGATGAGAGGAGAGAGTCTCTTCTGGTTTCTTCCCTCTTAGTCTCAGTCAGATCTTAGTCTGCCCTTACCCGGAACCACTGTCACCTTTATAGGATATTCGTCCTAGCAACGACGGCCCACCCCCTTCTGGTTGTCATGTGCCGCTGCCATGACAACTGCTAATAACCTTTCACACATTTCAAAACGTTTCATTACTGTCAAAACCTCCATCGCGCTCTGCCTCTGTGCCCTGTGCTGCTCCGTTATCTTTGTGTCCTGGATCGGAATTCAAAACATTCTGCTCTGCTAACGCGGCCTGTGCCTGTGAAACCGCTGGTTCACCACCGTCTATATCATCCCGTGATGAGAATGATATTACCCTCTTAAAGCGTCTCTTTATATCAGTTTATAAACCAAATATACATTGAAAAAACACCATTTTCTCTCACAACGCTCTCAACAGTTTGACAGTTATTGGGAGTTAATGAGTTGGAATATCTCCTCCAGTCATTGGAGGACAGTGAATGCTTAATGGCAGCTCAATGAAACAATGTATATGAACAAATAGCGATGCATCATCTCATTGAGCTGTAATTAATACGACTGGAGGATTTGGTATGTGTGTGTGTGTGCCTACCTGCAGTGTACACATATAGGAACATCGTCGTTTTCCTGGTATTCCCTCATCAGTCCAATCATATCCAGTATGGAGTCAAACGAAGAGGGAACGTCATGGTCTGGCCAGTTCATGTAGTGGAACTGAGTCAGTCTACGAGACTCCTGAAGAGAGGGGGAGGGTAGAGAGAAAGAGAGAAAGAGAGAGAGAGAGAGAGAGAGAGAGAGAGAGAGAGAGAGAGAGAGAGAGAGAGAGAGAGAGAGAGAGAGAGAGAGAGAAGAGAGAGAGAGAAAGAGAGAGGGTGAGATTGAACATCCGTAGAGAGATTCAACATCCTTCTATGTGCCAGAAATGTCACTTTTCTTTGATTTCTGAGATGCTACACATGGCTCTTGGTATCAGGTTCTAATACTGAGGACATTCTCACACACATATACCCCAATATTCAATACCAGTATCAATACCAGTGCATCCCTGATCACTGATATTATAATGGGAGTACCTCGGAGACAAAGAACCATACAACTACGTTTTAACTACGTTTTCAAACCTAGTTATTAAGATGGGAAGTTGTATTGTGTGGATTCATAGTTAAAGAGAGTAGAGGTTGAGGACCTTCGGGTTATATATCACATCCACATTCCAAGTGATCGTGATTGACTTAATAACTGATAATAAATGGGCTGTCATCATGTGTGCGTGTGTCTGTGTGTGTGTGTCTGTGTGCATATGTGGTCTGTGATCAGAACATCATTCAGACCGAGTATACTTATTGCATGTTCAGCATCACGGTAAAGCGAGAGAGAGAGAGAGAGAGAGAGAGAGAGAGAGAGAGAGAGAGAGAGGGAGAGAGAGAGAGAGAGAGAGAGAGAGAGAGAGAGAGAGAGAGAGAATGGAGAGTGTAAGAGAAGAGAGATGGGGTGAGAGGGTTGGTGAGAGAGAAAGGATGGCGTAGGAGGGAGGGCAAGAAATAGAAGGAATGAATAGGATAGAGGGATGAATAGAGAGAGAGAGAGAAATAGAAAAGAGAAAGAGGAAAAAGAGGTGGGAGGAGAGGAAATGACAGCAAACTGATTCCAAGAATTAAAAAGTGATGTCAGTCAGAGAGATGATGAAACAGGAGGCCATAGTGGAGGTCAGTCAGTCCTCTCACAAAAACTAGTCTCTACTCAGAAAGACTCGTCTGACAATCAAAGAAAGCTGCATCTGTAGTGAATGAAATAGTGAAATTAAACTGTTCCCCATTTTTCTGGGGGACCCCATGGAAGCCGTTATAAACAACCTTTTTCACAGAGTAATTTAAGCCAACAGCGGAGTGTCAGGACAGGAGGACTTGACTAAAGCCTTAGCTGACACCAAGATGAGTTCATTGTTAGTGATGCTTCAGTCGGAACTTATATTCTCATACTCCCAAGTACTTGAGTAAATGTTCTTAATTACTTTCCACCTCTGTATGTAGGTCGTTGACATCACAGAGAGAACTTACATTCTCATGTTCCACCATCAGAGTCCTGATAAAGTAGTCTGTTCTGGCTTGTTCCGATTCCTGTAACAGAGAGGAAGGAGGGAGGGGGAGGGAGAGAGAGAGAAAACTGGTTGAGTTTGCTGGTCCCCGAAAGCAAAACTATTTAAGAAAAGCTGCTATATCAATCAAATCAGTAGGTAGTAGAGATGTGTACTTCATCAGATCAGTAGGTAGTAGAGATTCTTTCTTTACTTACACATGAGATTCTGAAGGCTCCAAAAGACATAGGCTCCTCCCCTAACATAGGAAAATACTTCTCACACTTTTTCTACACAAAGAAAGAAAGAAAAACAAGTAACATCAGTCAACATCGGGTAGTAAACCACAAACCAATGTAAATACCTTGACTAGACTATCTGTAGGGTCTAGAGCAGGCGATCAATACAGCCTGACTGATAGCTCTGATAATTGCTTCACACACACACCACACACACTAAATGTGAGGTCTTACCCTGCCCATTTCAAACTCTCGACAGGCCATTACAATTACCTGCAGAAAGACACAAGAGACCACACATTCAACATATTAAACACATTACAATTACCTGCAGAAAGACACAAGAGACCACACATTCAACATATTAAACACATTACAATTACCTGCAGAAAGACACAAGAGACCACACATTCAACATATTAAACACATTACAATTACCTGCAGACAGACACAAGAGACCACACATTCAACATATTAAACACATTACAATTACCTGCAGAAAGACACAAGAGACCACACATTCAACATATTAAACACATTACAATTACCTGCAGACAGACACAAGAGAACATCCAGTCAACATATTAAACACATTACAATTACCTGCAGAAAGACACAAGAGACCACACATTCAACATATTAAACACATTACAATTACCTGCAGAAAGACACAAGAGACCACACATTCAACATATTAAACACATTACAATTACCTGCAGAAAGACACAAGAGACCACACATTCAACATATTAAACACATTACAATGACCTGCAGACAGACACAAGAGAACATCCAGTCAACATATTAAACACATTACAATTACCTGCAGAAAGACACAAGAGACCACACATTCAACATATTAAACACATTACAATTACCTGCAGACAGACACAAGAGACCACACATTCAACATATTAAACACATTACAATTACCTGCAGACAGACACAAGAGAACATCCAGTCAACACCACAGTGGTGGTGAAGGAGGCACCTTCCACCCTACATTGTGGGGAGCGCTTTGAGTGTCTAGAAAAGAGCTATATAAATTAGGGGATTGTCCGATATTATCGGCCGATATCGGCATTAAAATGTGATATCGGTATCGAAATTAAGAGTTGGACAATATCGGTATATCGGTATCTGTAAAAAAGCCAATATCGAGCATCCCTAATATAAATGTAATGAATTATTAATGAATTATTATTAAGTTTGTTTTTGTTTTGGACTCGACTCCAACATATTATATGGATCTGGATCAAAAGGTGGACATGATGAGGTTAACGGAACAGACGGTCAGTTTATGATTATAGGTCTCTCCATAAGGACTCCACGCTAAATCTGTTAAAACAATGACACCATGCATAAATACTACTGCCAGTGTGACAGTGTTTAGTAGACCAAACTACTAGTGTACCTCATCTCTTCCTCTGTCTCTCCATCTCTCCACCTTTCCCTTAGTCTCTCCATTCCTTCCTCAATTCCTCTACCCATCCATCTGGCCTCTCTCCCTCCCACTCTGCCTCCATCCCTCCTACATGCTCCCAGAGACCCACGACCCCATACTCACAGCTACATTGTACTCCCAGTTCATCCTCCAGAAGTCTATGACCGGTGTTCGTCAGTGGGCCCTGAGTGGCTATGTAGGCCTCTGGTCCATCCATACCCTACAGAGGGAGAGGGAGAGGAGAGGGAGAGAGAGAGAGAGAGAGAGAGAGAGAGAGAGAGATAGGGGGGGAGAGGGAGAGAGGGAGAGGGAGAGGGAGAGAGGGAGAGAGAGAGAGGGGGGGGGGAGAGAGAGCGATGGCAGAGAGAGAGAGAGAGAGAGAGAGAGAGAGAGAGAGAGAGAGAGAGAGAGAGAGAGAGAGAGAGAGAGAGAGAGAGAGAGAGAGAGAGAGAGAGAGAGAGAGAGAGGAGAGAGAGAGAGAGAGAGAGAGAGAGAGAGATGGCAAAGAGAGATAATTGGAACCATGGAGCCAACAAACAAATGACAGTCATCTGGAAAACACAACAGGTTTGACCGACAGATTTCAGGGTTTGTGTAAAACACGGACAGTATATCATCTTGTGTCATAACATGTGCTGTGTCACAGTACAAGCCTTTATTAGCTTGTGAACCCCTTTTTCAAAACCTCCTGGAGACAGACAGAGGTATGAGACAGAGGTATGAGACAGAGTGACCTGGGACTTATAGGAACCCAAGGAGGACAACCTACACTACCTTAGGCATACTGCACCTTATGTGGATACTGTGATACTGTGAATAATGTATATTTCAGTGGATACTGTGATACTGTGAATAATGTATACTCAGTAGATAGTAAATTATAACACTACCTTATGCATACTGCACCTTATGTGACACTGTGAATAATGTGAATATTCTTCTTCAGCTAGTTAGATAGTAAATTATATTGACCTAATTGACCTAATTGTTTACACTGCCTGTGTTGTTTTTACTACCTGTACCACCCCCCCCCCCCCCTTCCCCCATGCTGCTATGATGCCTGAATTTCCCCAAGGGGATCAATAAAGGAATATCTTATCTTATCTTATCTTATGAGACAGAGGTATGAGACAGAGTGAGGTATGAGACAGAGGTATGAGACAGAGTGAGGTATGAGACAGAGTGAGGTATGAGACAGAGGTATGAGACAGAGTGAGGTATGAGACAGAGTGAGGTATGAGACAGAGTGAGGGTATGAGACAGAGTGAGGTATGAGACAGAGGTATGAGACAGAGTGAGGTATGAGACAGAGTGAGGTATGAGACAGAGTGAGGTATGAGACAGAGGTATGAGACAGAGTGAGGTATGAGACAGAGTGAGGTATGAGACAGAGTGAGGTATGAGACAGAGGTATGAGACAGAGTGAGGTATGAGACAGAGTGAGGTATGAGACAGAGGTATGAGACAGAGTGAGGTATGAGACAGAGGTATGAGACAGAGTGAGGTATGAGACAGAGTGAGGTATGAGACAGAGTGAGGTATGAGACAGAGTGAGGTATGAGACAGAGTGAGGTATGAGACAGAGTGAGGTATGAGACAGAGTGAGGTATGAGACAGAGTGAGGTATGAGACAGAGTGAGGTATGAGACAGAGTGAGGTATGAGACAGAGTGAGGTATGAGACAGAGTGAGGTATGAGACAGAGGTATGAGACAGAGTGAGGTATGAGACAGAGTGAGGTATGAGACAGAGGTGAGGTATGAGACAGAGTGAGGTATGAGACAGAGTGAGGTATGAGAGTGCTGGTGAGGTATTAAGACATACAGAGG
>NC_140179.1:46904068-46979068 GCF_963971535.1 Notolepis coatsorum
GAGACAGACAGAGGTATGAGACAGAGTGACCTGGGACTTATAGGAACCCAAGGAGGACAACCTACACTACCTTAGGCATACTGCACCTTATGTGGATACTGTGATACTGTGAATAATGTATATTTCAGTGGATACTGTGATACTGTGAATAATGTATACTCAGTAGATAGTAAATTATAACACTACCTTATGCATACTGCACCTTATGTGACACTGTGAATAATGTGAATATTCTTCTTCAGCTAGTTAGATAGTAAATTATATTGACCTAATTGACCTAATTGTTTACACTGCCTGTGTTGTTTTTACTACCTGTACCCCCCCCCCCCTTCCCCCATGCTGCTATGATGCCTGAATTTCCCCAAGGGGATCAATAAAGGAATATCTTATCTTATCTTATCTTATGAGACAGAGGTATGAGACAGAGTGAGGTATGAGACAGAGGTATGAGACAGAGTGAGGTATGAGACAGAGTGAGGTATGAGACAGAGTGAGGTATGAGACAGAGTGAGGTATGAGACAGAGTGAGGTATGAGACAGAGTGAGGTATGAGACAGAGTGAGGTATGAGACAGAGTGCTGGTGAGGTATTAAGACATACAGAGGTATGAGACAGAGTGATATAGAGCGATAGTGACCTTCTACGTCATACTGGACATGAGCACCAGCGGTCCCATGGATCAGCTTCGTACCACCTTCTATTCTATTCACATAATATGATTACTGCATGTATCTATTGCTATGTCCGCCCACCACAAACACGCAAACTGTAACGCCTGTCCCCGTCTCCCTGTGAGTGGGTGTCTCGTGGCGATGGCCAAGATGTGATCCTCTCTACGTCGCCCCCATACTTCAAATGGATCCAAACAGAATACATACTCATGTGCAAACGGAATATGATATTTTGAGCTCCGAGCCTCGACATTTAGCCTTTATCCTATTTTAACACTAGCGCTCGTCTCCCTATGCTTTCTCTTTTGTTGTTGTTGTTGTCGTTGTTGTTCTTAGCTCTATTCTATTTAAATCTTCCGTACCCCAGTTGCTATTGCATGTACATATGTGTTTTATTACACATATATATGTTCATACATACCAACAAGTTTTATTCTCCACCCATTGATCATCCATAGCAACACTACTATCACCGACATCCACCCCCTTTGTTTCAAGAAGACTTGTCCAGCCCATGGGGACATTAAAGTGTGATTGCGGGCTTTACAAATACATTTTATTTTATTTGTATGAGACAGGGATATGAGGCAGAGTGAGGTATGAGGCAGAGTGAGGTATGAGACAGAGGTATGTGGCAGAGTGAGGTATGTGGCAGAGTGAGGTATGAGACAGAGGTATGTGGCAGAGTGAGGTATGAGAATGTCTCACTTTCATTCCATCACATTGTTGCTCAGTCTAACTTAAGAACTGGACATTATGATGGCTGGTGGCCAATAGGGGGCAAGCTTCTTACCTTGATGAAGTTGGCGTTGATGTAATCTGTGTCATGATTGGTTGTTTTTAACGCAAGCTTCACCCGAGTGTGATCAACTGTTAGAGAGAGGGAAGGGGAGAGGGGGGGGGGCAGGGAGGGGGAGATAGCGTGTGAACAGGATGGAATTTCAATTAATTCAGAATAATGTTTTCACTGAGAGAAAGAGAGATTAAAAACTTAAATGAATCTTGCGGTTAATGGAACACAGAGCAATATCATCATTCCTGTTTGTGCGTGCGTGTGTGTGTGCGTGCATGCGTGCGTGTGTGTGAGAGAGTGTGTGTCCATACATCTGTCGCGTATGTACCCATTGACTAATGAGTAGGTTATTCACTAAAAGCCTTGAATGAATGGATGGATGGTGGATGAATGGTTGGATGGATGGAAGATAAAGGATAGCGTGAGGGAAGGATGGATGGAGAGACATGCATGCCCGCCAGGAGATTTATTTTTATTTACTTATTTTTTACCAAATTATTTTTGCCATATTTTCAGAAAATTCACCTACAAGTACATACCCAAGTAAATGGAAGATTGCTCCAATTCTACAAGGCCATTTGCATGTTCTAAATCAGTGGTTCCCAAACCTCTCCTCGCGGCACCCCAGCCGTTCCATGTATTTGTTAAATTCCACCACCAGCACACCTGATTCAACTAATAAAAGGGCTAGTTAAGTTAGTTAAAGCACCGAGCTAGTTAAGTTAGTTAAGCACCGTTCTAAATCATCCGGTTTCCGATGCAATGCACAGAGATTTTTATAAGCTCATATTTAGCTAATAACACTTCAAATCAGTGGTAAACAAACGTAGTGCTTTGACAAGTCAAGTCAAGAGTTTTATTTGTCACGGCATACAAGTATACAATGAAATGCGGGGGGTCTTGCCCGCAACGATGTGCATAATACAATAGTAATATATAATAGAATCCAATAGAACGACATTGTGCAATAAAACAAGTAAACAAAGTAGGGCATATCGGTATATGTACATGAGTTATTTACAGAGCATGGTAGGACATGCTAGGTCCTGTGGTAGTGCAATACACTGTTAGCTATGGATGAGGCACTGGGTCTTTATGTACACTGCTATACAATGCTATATTATACAATCTCAAGCTCTACTATACTATTCTTAAAGTGACCTTTCCTTTTGTAAAGTGACCATAAGTGTGAGCGTGTGCAGCATGAGTGTGTGTTTGCTCATGTTAAAGTGGCTGCTAGTGTGTGAGCGTGTACAGTGTGTGTGTCGTGTGTGTGCTCAAGTGTGCTTGCGTGTGGAGAGTTCAGTGTTCAAGGCTCTGATGGCCTGGGGGAAGAAGCTGAGCCGAAGTCTCTCTGTCCTAGTAGCTGGTGTTCGCAGGCGTACAAACGTAGTGCTTTGACTGCTGTTTTGATAGGGTTAGGGTCTTTACTCTTGGCTACATTTGAAAAAGAAACGCAACATTACTTAATACGGACTATGTTGATCTATTTATGACGTGAAATAAATCTCAGCCCGGTACCGATCAGGCTTAAGGTGTTAAACAACCTCTGAATGCTCATCTGCCATGTGTTTTGACAGAGGAATTGAGAAACATTTTCAATGAGAATGTATACATTTTTATTATTGTTATTATTTTGACCATGAATGATTACCTTCAGAGAGTTGGAAAGGTACTATGAGCAAAAATATATTTTGTTAAATGATTCAAAACAAAAAGCTGATAAGGGGTCATGATCCACTTAAGACCCAAGACTTGTGGGTCCATAGTCAAAGTCAGCAGTAGGTGTCACATAAGTTCCACACAACACTGGAAAGCTGGGACCATAAGGAACCATGTCAGATGCTGCTCAACACTGTATGTCAATATTTAATGCCCAGTAATATGCATTAAACATGTTTTGAATCTTGCTTATTCAAATTATTAAAATGTGAGGCATGGGACATTATACCTATGCCTAATGATGGCCATTCCCATGCTCAATTATGTTTCATAAGTTGTTGCAGCAATTCTTGGGTTGATGCCATTTTTTATGCAGATTTGGTGAAAACATTTTAAACTTTTTGACCACACGAGAATTGATAAACAAACATGATCAATCCTTTGGGTCTCAGCGGCAGAGAAAGTTAAAGCCACAATCTAGTGGCGGAGCGGGGTCGGGGTGTTGGTCCTGGGGGGCCAGGGGGTCCTGGGGTGGGAGTGGGGGAGGAAATGTCTTTTGTGGTGTCTGTGATAATATAATTTGATTTTGTTTTTATGTTCTGTATTTATAAATGTTGTTATTTCTACCGTCAGTTCAATTGTATTTATTGTTATTGTTATTACTATTATTGTCCTGTGAAGTCCTGTTTATTATTATTATATTGTGTGTTGTCATGTTTGTATATTTCATGTAAAAGAAAAGAAAGAAAATTTGATACAAAAATTAAAACATGATCCCATTAAGATACCAAGAAATTGAAGAACACTGTAGAAAAACGCATGCTGTGATTTAGTATCAAAAACCTTTGACGATATACCTAGGCATGCCATATAACCTCTGAATGGCTAGTTTACCTCTAGTTTATTTATGGTTTGGTAATATGTGTCTGTAAAGGGGCAACCATAGAACCCATTTATTTTTATTCAGATATCTTGAGGTGAGAGGTCAAGGGAGAGGTCAACCACAAGGTTGCAGCATTAACACATCCAGCGGAAAAAACGCTGTCCAGCGTTATTGGCCGCCATGCGTTGTCTGCCAGGATTGATGTACAGCGTTTTTTAGATTAATATTTCATTTTTTCGCCATGGCATTCATAATTCATATACCCACCCCCGGTCCTGCAGCTGGACCTTAGATGTGACTGCAACGACGGCTCAATACCGCCGCCTGGTGGATGGTCGGGCGAGTTACACTCGCAAACAGGATGTGCCATCAGTGCATCGATGAAAATCATCCGGCAGTCACATCTCGTTACGAGACTCCCGACAGACACTATGTACATAATGGATCGCTTTCTAAACTTAATAATCGATATGATTTCGGCGTTTATTGTGCCATACAAACCGGAAATGGACCTAGGCGATCAGCGTCGTATAATTGGGATCTTTCACCGCCAGTCTCATTGGCCCACGGTAAGAGGAATATAACGTTATTTTCAACCCGATTGTGCATTTCCTTGTTTGCAAACCATCTGATCAATATATCCACCCAACCTACATAAAGCAGTTACTGATGATCGGGGAATTATAAACGACCCCCCCCCCCCCCCCCTTTCCTCCGCGCATGATGAGGCATAATGTATACCGATCATATACATTTGAGTTTTTTGGTGTAGCGTGTATGGGGGGGAAACGGCAATCGATAATCTATATAATGCGTTTGGGCCTAAAACTAGCGTTTTTGGAATTACAGCAGAAAAGATTAAAAACATACTTATATTCTAGAAGGTATTAACACAACAATGTATGAATGAAAAAGTATAACGTTCCCACATCCTGAACGATAGATAATCGATGTTGAATGGGCCATAGTAATGTCAATATAGCAATAAAATTAAAAAAGTTATAGCCCTGCAAAGAAGGTAAACATCTCCATAGGCTTACAGCGCTGGCAGAGAGGGGCATGAGATGGGCATAACCCCCGGCGGGCAATGTGTTAATGATCCCCCTTCATCCCACAGGTAACATGGTGTGGTACCAATGGAATCCTTAGGTTGTCTAGTTTCATAGGATACCACTATCCTCACGCTAGCCTGCTAGAGCCAGCAGAAATTCAGCTAATGGGGCTAAGATTTTTTTTATATGCACTGTATATGTGCATATAAATATACAGTGCATATAAAAAAAATCTTATATATGTATATATATATATTTTAAGAGATGAATTTAAAGGGGGGGTTGAGCTCCCCCTAAAAAGGGTCTGGCGATGCCACTGGAGGGTGGGATGGATGGATAATGGATTAAGCAGGAGGGATGAATGGAGTGATAAGAGGGATGGAGGGAGGGAGAGATGGACAGATGTTGGGCTGTATAAGCCGACCCTATAGGGCCATCATGTACTTGCCGAGCTCTGTGTGTATGTATACATGCGCACACGTGCACACAGCATGCATCTGCCTGTGCAACCGTTTGTCTGTGCACGTGACCACTCAGTGGCCAGGTTATGACGTACACTAACCCGTTCACCAACATGCATTAGTCGGGCAGATGGCCAGTGTTTGCTATGTAAAGCAGGGAGGAAGGGGAGATTAAGTTACTGCTCGACTGGAGGTTGAAATGGCTGAAACGGGGTGACCTAAGCATTAGTGTTGTCAAAAATATCGATTTTTCGATACATATTGATTCTGAATATTTAAAACAGTTTCAATACTAATTTCCCGCAATATCGATACTTTCTGCACTATCGATTTTCAAAATATATATATATATTTTTAAGTCACCTTTTATTTTACAAAAAGTGATGTTTGGTGAAAGTTAGATTTGCACTTTATTAATCCCAATAGGGAAATTCATTCTTGTTTGATGATCAAGAGGCACCTTTTATTTGTTTTAAGTGAAGTTTGGTGAAAAAGCAAGTTATTGCACCATTAATCTCAATAGGGACATTCATCTTTGTTTGATCAAGAGTAACCTTTTATATATATATATTATTATATATATATTTTTTTTAAATGAAGATTGGTGAAAGTTAGGTTTGCCCACTTCAATCCCAATAGGGAAATTCATCTTGGTTTGATTTTTTTTTGTCAAATAAAAACAAATGTTATTTGAATGATTTCTAGTTTTCAAGAGAAAAAAATCGATTAAAATCGTAAATCGGATAAAAAAAAATCTGAGATTTAATTTTTAGGCCATATTGCCAAGCCCTAAAACAAAGGGTTTTAAAAGTGTTATATTTCTCTTCTCTTATAATACCAGAGAGAAGGTGAGGAGAATCGACCAGCAACAAAAGCTAAATATTTTTTTTAAGATTAAAGTCTTTTCCCAGTGGTATCGAAAATCGATACTTTTCAAGGTATCGTATCGAAGTTAGAAATTCCAGTATCGTGACAACACTACTAAGCATCCATGGTCAGGTGCGCCAGGTGCACCGTTAGTCCCGGTATGTGGGGGACCGGCTGAGCTTTCGGGGCTCACTGGGATCAAGAGAAAAGACCCAGTCAGTAACGGTCCCGTGGCCCAAAACACCTCGGAGGAGAGAAGGCGGAGGGAGAGAACATTAAACCCTTTCACTGCCACACGACAGCTGGTTAACCCTTTCACTGTGACAATACAGAAGGTTAGCCCTTTACTATCACACAACCGACGGCGATGCTCCATCATTAGCATCATTAGCTCTGCTAAAGGGCTAACCTTCTGTCGTGTGGCAGTGAAAGGGTTAAAGGGAAGAATCCCTTTAAAAAATAATATATATATCCACTCTAAAACCTGAATTTACACAGTGTGCTGCTATTCCAGTGATCTTGGAACAGGTCAGCCAGTATGTCCTGGGAGTCGTTCCACTATTCACTGTCTACGGAGCAGCTCTAGGATTTTTCTCTTGATGACATCTTCACTGGAGTCTGGTCTCTCTGGTGTTCAGCTTAAGAAGAGACTTGTATAGCTGCATGGTACTATAGAAATACTATATGTGAATTACATTTTTAGGGTGGATTTTCCCGTTAACAGTCAGGCAAATAGCAAAACAATCAGCATGGATGGACTGACATCCTTGTAGAGAAGGTTTCTCACTCTCTGCAGAATCCATGTGTCGGAGTAGTATTCAGGGTGCTATGCAGGCAAAGGTGGAGTCTGACCTAGAACTAGGTCAGAGTGTTACCAAACTAACTGTCCACTAATTATATTTCAGGGCTTTTAACTGTGAGCATACCTGTGTGTGTGTGTGTGTGTGTGTGTGTGTGTGTGTGTGTGTGTGTGTGTGTGTGTGTGTACTTACACGGCAGAATATCTTTGTATCTGTTCTTTTTGACATTCTCTTCTCTCTCTCCTACGTTGGTGGGGTAGATCTTATCCGTCCTGTATTTTGTTGATAACCTTCGTAACCTCTGAAAGAGAGAGAGAGAGAGAGAGAGAGAGAGAGAGAGAGAGAGAGAGAGAGAGAGAGAGATAAGTTAATTTGCTCTTCATTTGATTTTCTTCTTCCTGTCTTCGTGTGTCAGTGGTGGAGGAAATTAAAGTAGAAATACCCAGATAAAATAGTGCTCTAGATAGTAGAAGCCCTCCGTTCAAAATTCTACTTTTCTACTAAAGAAAGTAGAGAAGTATTTGAGATTGAATGAATGTACATAACTATCAAAAGCAATGCATTGTTTGTGTATTCCAGTGCTTGGGAGCATTTAAACCTTGACCCATTGACCTCTAAAAGGACATGTTAAAGTTATAGGTGGTCCAGTTCAAAATCAAGAGAACATCATCTTCATCAATTTCGGTCCAATGTTTTCAAAGCAAAACCTTTTTTTGGTCAAAGTAGCAACCGATGGGTTCAGATTAATGTAGTGAAGTAAAAAGTACAATAGGTCCTCTGAAATATAGGAGAAAAAGTACAAACGTCCCTAAAATGGAAATACAAGTACCTAGTACCTAGTACCTACGCGTTTTACTCAAGTGCAGTACTCGAGTAAAAATACGTAATTACTTTCCACTGGTGTGTGTATGCGTGTCTGTCCTTCTCATGAACACTCGGTCTTGTATTTATCAGATAACCGAAGTAACCTATGTGAAAACAGAGAGGTGTCTCTACGGAGCAGGTCAAATCTGCTCTCTCTTTACATTCAATAAAGAATGGAATGTTTTACAAGGTCTCATTAAACTAGATATACTGCTTCCACCTCAGGATCCAGGCTGCATGAAGAATTGTTTTTCATAAGACAAGGCGTTTTCCTTCCCTTACGTTTTATGCTGTTTGTAGGGGTGGGAATCTTACAACAATTTGATTAAACTGTGATTCTTGGAGTCTTGTGAGATATATGTTAATGGCTGGATGGATAGATAGCACAAGAGATAAGAATGCTATCTAAAAATATCTTCCCTTCTTTTATTTGGGTGAACTACCCCTTTACCCACAGTCCCATCTCTGACTAGTCTATTAACCACATCTAGAGACTGAGACACTACAATGCTCTCAACTTCACTTTGGACTTCACTATACCCAGCTCCAAGCTTCAGCTGCACATGCACACACACACTCTAACCCCCAACGCCCCCACGCACGCACACAGTGCACACACACTCTCATTAGTCCTCTAATGGTTGCGTGACAGTGTGTGGCGTGAGCGTGGCCAGATGTAATGGCAGGAGACACTAATTAAGACAAACTAAGTCAATGGCGGCAGTACAATTAGGAGACGAAGAGACACCACCAGAATGAGACACTCTGTCCATGGACTCTTTGGCCAAGAGCAGTGGGGGTGGAACTAGGGTTGGACCATATCTTACATCATTACCGGTTCAAATTCCATCACGATTTGCATTCAATGAGAGATTGTGCCGATTTATGTATATTTAAGCAATGATACACCAGAGGGAGTGTCATTCACCTCAAATGATCCCACCCACTTTTGACAGGTATGTATGGATATTCCCTATATGGAATACACCAATATGGACCAAACTGTTTAGCTAACTCCTTCTCCTTGTAACAAAGATAATAAATAATACATATATATGGAGTCGGACCAAACTGTAGTGTTTATCTAGTTCATTCTCCTTGTAACAAATATAATACATCTATATGGACCAAACTGCTTAGCTAGCTCATTCTCCTTGTAAGATAATTATTATGATATAATTTTTCATAAAAGATTGACGGACCTCGAAGGCCAATGTATAATAATAATAATAGATTGAATTTGTAATGCACTTTTTGTTCGCTGGGATCCCAAAGTGCTACACTGACTAGTCTACAGGGTTAAAACAGTTAAAAATATATATAAAATACAGAATAAAAATAAGAACATAGTTAATTAAAAACATAGTATAAACAGAACATTTAAAAAAAACAACGTCCGCAGCCAGCACAAAAAAATTAAAATAAAAGGCTAACAGTCAAAGGCCTTTTTGTTGGGGGGGGCAGGTGGCGCACGGAGATTACGTTCATCACCAACACCGGGAGACACTAGGATTCGCCTGTTCGAATCCAGCTCCCGGCGTTGCTATCAGCTTGGCTGTCCTCTCACGCTGATACAATTGGCTGTATCAGGGGGTGGGAAGCTGAAGGGTGGGTCCTGGGCGTTGTGGACAGCGACCCCTACAGTTCGGTCGGGGCGCCTGCTCAGCGAGGGTTGGATCTGAGGAGAGATAGTGTGGCCTCCCACACGCTACACTCTCCCCGGTGAGAACCTGCGCGGCCAGGTTGGCCTGCCCCAGGCTGCACATGCGTCGGAGGAAAGCATGCGACAGTCTCCGGTCTCCCGGACCAACAGTAGGGGAAAGTACGCAACAACCAGGAAGGGTGGGATGGGAGAAAAATCGGGAAAAAAGGAGGGGAAGAAAGATAATATATAAAAAAAAAAAAAGTAGGTTTTCAGGCCTGCTTTAAAAGAGTCCAGGCTCTGTGGTGCCCTCAGCTGGATGGGGAGGCTGTTCCACAGGCGTGGTGCAGCCGTGCAGAAGGCTCGGTCCCCCATGGGTGCAGAGCCGGGTATTGGGGACCTGAAGGAGCAGGCTACCTGCAGATCTGAGGGTGCGGGTGGAGGATTGTGGAGTGATGAGTTCCTGAAGGTAGAGGGGTGCGTGTCCGTTTATGCAGTTATGGGTGAGCGTCAGGATTTTGTAATTGATCCGGGATGAGACGGGGAGCCAGTGTAGTGAGTGGAGGATGGGGGTTATGTGATCGTGTTTACGGACTCTCATCAGGATCCTCATCAATGTGTCCCTTTCTATGCCGTGTCAGGCGCACATGGGAAGTGGAATTAGAGAAGCAGCAAGTTAGCAGCGTCCTTGTTGTCTAGAAAGTACACAAGGTGAACACAAGGAGACTTCATCACTGCTGTGATGTGGTCGTGACAAGTTATTTATCATCTGTGTTTTCACACCGTGGGATTTTTATTCCCCCCCCCCCCATCCAACAGCAATGATGGGGGGGCGGTGCTATATTAACTTCCTGTTGTTTTCGATGACAACAGATGTTCTAAATTGACGTCACGTCAGCTCTGTTGTGACCTGGAGTGTCACACGGTAGAACTTGGGAGAATTTCAAAAAGGAACGCAGAGTTCTAAAACTGGGATACTCTTTTTGAAGAGGATGTGCCGTCACATGACCTCTCTCTCTCGCTCTCTTTTTCTGCTTTTCTCTCTCACCCTCCCTCTCTCTCTCTCTCTGAGAAAGTCAGTGTGGGCGAGCAAGCTTCTGATCCTCGTGTGAAAATGGTTCAGCCTCCTCATCCTCTCCATTCTGTCCCTCCCTCCCTCCCTCCCGTTTCTCTCCTCCTTCCTTTCCGCTCTCCATCATTCTCTCTCTCTCTGCTCCGTCTCTCCCTCCCCCACCCATCTCTAATATGCCAGAGTGCTACTGTACATGCTGTGTCACAACAGCGCATATAAACTGATCAGCCTACAAACAAGACCAAGGTTCTCTGTTAGGGATGGGTACCGAATCCGGTACTTTTAAGGGTATAGAACGAATCACGCCGGTACTACAGAGTACCGATATCACGTGAGATCCACCGGTGCCACATTTAGGTAATACATTTTTTTATAAAAAAATTTAAATAAACCTATGAAGTGTGCCGCATGTTCACACGCACAATACAGGCTTACCTATAGGGTTGTACTTGATTCAACAACAACAAAGCAGTCTGGGCAATGGCAAGATGAAAACGGTCGCAAGTGTGGTAGGTAAATAACGTTTTTTAGAGACTAAAGTACAGAAAAAGGTACCGTTGGGTACTGGTATCGATGCACAGGTACCAGTACCGGTTCAAATGCGAACGGTACCCAACCCTAGTCTCTGTATACATGCTTTTAAATACCCGTTCGTATCCTGCATTCCTTCGGAGTGTACTTTGTGCATGTGCTCGGAAATTAACTATGCGTCCGCAAGATGCAATGAAGCACGTGGACAGCAGGGGCAGTGTGGGTGTGGCAGGCTAAACACTATCTGGATAGTGGATAGCTCAAGAGGAAGATATTCTTCTATATATTTCTGTGTCTGTCGAGTGAGGATTCGGCCACGATCTGCCCCCTAGTGGATAGATTATTATGTGAACAATGCTGTTCACAACGCAGCCGCTTGTCTGCTTGTACGTGCATGGTTAAAAGCAAATATACCGAGACTCCAAGGGGGTAAATTCACCAATCTCAAGTCCTGCCCTCTTTTCTTGATCCTCCAATCGCAGCTGTCGCTTCCCGAGGACAAATTGTGTCAAGCAAGTCCAAGGGAAGAGACAGTTGTGATTGGAGGATCAAGAAAAGAGGGCAGGGCTTGAAATAGGACAATTAGAATCGCGCATTTGCACAAAACGAAAGGTTATCCTATAACCAAGTTATATGAATACTGGCTGAGCGTCTCGCTCTGCCATATTGAGATAACTCTTATCTCCTAGCACTTAACACTTTCAGTGCCACCAGGGGGCGCACGACTTAGTGCTTGAATGCCACCATCGGCGCCAATGTTAACGTTAATATCGCCTAATCTATGTTTTAAATTATGGCTATGTGTCTAATCTGCCCGTCGCTTATCAAAGAATCATTTCCCCAGTCAGTGTTGTCAAGGCAGATTGGTTTTTTATCGCTTCATTTCCATTTGAGAGCATTTTGAAAAGCACCCGTTTTGAGGTGAAAAACAGCCCATTCTGTGATAATCGCCTTTTACTGGAATATTCCAGAACGTTGATATTTGTCGGCCTATTTATGAATCGTTTTCAAATAAACGCTAGATGATCAATAGTATACGTGCACGCACGCTGATAATAGCTGCTTTCATTTCCTTGTGGATTTTACAGTGAAACAGCCATAGCACATAATAGTGGAAACGCTTATATCTTCATGAAAACGAGTCTGATTATCCTAACACTGATAACATAGATTCCTTACCTGACATCAGATGGTATCCAACTGGTATATTCCAATTCCTGATCACCATTCGAAAAAATCGATAAGTGTATAGATCTAACGTGTATACAGTAGAACTCATGATCCGCGGGGCTCAGAGCCCCCTGAATGAACTCTGCTACTCCGGCTGCATGGGTGAGAAGTGAAATGTGGACTGGAATTTTTTTTCCCCCCATCCATTTTCATTGAGTCCATTCCAAAAGGGTGATTTACCATCTGGGAGACGATAGGGGGCGCTTTTTTCACATCTGATCGCCGGCGGCCCTTGGGTAGGCTCCACCTTCCTCAGAACGATTTCCATACACGGAAAACCATCCAAGGGACCTCAGGGCGCTAAGAGCGAGACGCTCAGCCAGTATTCATATAACTAGGTTATAAGATAACCTTTCGTTATATTATCATACTGGCAATCGCGTCTCGCTCTGCCATATTGAGATAAGGGGCAGAGCGGATGCGTGGCCCGACAAGTGTACCCCCTTAGGGCCCGTAAGCCCCAGCCAGGGAGGAGGGGAGTCCCGTCCACCCGCCCGTCCTAACGAAGGGGGGGAGGCAGTCAACTCCACCAAAGTGAGAAAAAAAGGGGGAACCAGGCACCCCTGAAAACGCACAGCACAGGCGGGACCACGTGTGACACAGCACCCCGTGGCACACACCCACACACCCCTGCTAGCCCACCAATGGTGACACGCAGGAGAGGTCCCAGACCTCAGAACCGCCTGGGAGACAGAACCCCCAGTCATGTACCCCCAGTCATGTCCACGAGGTAAAACTTAACGAAGGGACCCGGGGAGGACCAGGAGGCCGCAGCACAGATGTCCTCCACCGAGGCCCCCCCCCTAACAGGGCAGCAGAGGCCGCCACCACCTGCCTGGTATGAGACCTGGCAATCTTCCCTGACCGGCCGAGGACCAGAACGTTGTCCAGGGTAGAATACAATTTTTATCCCCCGACGATGCAGAGGCCCCAGCGCGGTCTCCACGCACTTGGTGAAGATGCGGGGAGCCAGAGAGTAGCCGAACGGCAGCCTCTGGTACCCATACGCTAAGCCCTGCAAAGGAAGCGTAGGTATGTCCTAGGATGGAAGATCGGGATGCGAATACGCATCCTACAGGTCTATGGAGGTGAACCAGTCCCCCACCTGACAGCGCCTAACAGGTGGGAGACAGTCAACATTCTGAACCTTCCATGGGACAGGTCCAGTATGGGTCGGGGGCCTCACCGCAGCCGCTGGCGAGGCCGCGCCCTCACTTCTGGCTGCGCGGTGTGAGGCGGTGTGGGGCCTAGGTCAAATACCGCCCGCGCTCCTGCGGACAGACCAAAAGGTCCCTCTGCGGAGAGGGGAGCCCTGAGGAGGGGAAGCCTTCTCTCCTCCTCAAGGGGAGACTGTTCCAACCAAAGATGTCTGTGAACACGCGTTGACAGCATCCTAGCCCTCCCTGCGGCTATAGCTTGCGGCTAGGTCAAAAGCTGAATAACCTCAAAACCTCACGCAATGTTTTGACGTCGGCTGGCCCTAAGGCCCCACCACCCGACACCATTTTTGACAGAAAAAAACAGCAAATTGAACAATGTTGCCAGTCGCTGCTAATTCTATACCGCGGCGGTATAGGCTTCATCAGCCCACCAGCCACCTGCCGGGCCGACTCGCCTCATGGTGTCGGCCGGGCGGGACACCGTTCCCCCATGTCAGAGGCAAAGGACTGATGCCACCTGCTTCACTAAGCACGGAACACCAGTGGTGGCTGCAGACCAAAGTCTACTACTAGTGAAGCACTGCCTCACTAGTAGGCATGCAACAACCTCCACTGTGGTGTGCACCCATGAAGGGATAAATGAATAAATGAACGAAAACTATTAACATATTGCAGAATGGGCTAGCCCATACACACAATTGTTAAGGGGATGCAGACCAGAGAAAAACGCCAGTCCCGTCCACACCAGGGACCCCCATTCTCAATTCATAGATTCACAAAAAGCACACCTGCCCTGAGCCTCAGCCCATCCACTCATGTAAATGGTAAACAAGCCCCCGTTAAACCCCCAACATTAGACACAGATTGACCGTCAGCATGAATGGTTAAGAGGAGGGAAGACCTTTTAGTAAAGACAGCCCTCGGTGGGGAACAAGGGAACGGCGTCCCAGCATTGTAGCATTAGCTGCGCGCTCTAGGATAGTTGGAAAAACACCCAAAAAAGAGTCATGACGACCATGTTTTCCCAAATATCCTGGCCCTCGCGCCAATACATCACTCGGTTGTCTCACGGGACAACGAGCAGTATTACTCATGCTAGTATCAATGGCTGATAGCGCAGGCCCTACCTGTGCACGACTTAGCTCGACTGCTAACCGTCGCGCGACGTCCCTCGGTCCGCTGTCACGAGACGAGGAAAACCCAGGACAGGCCCGGTGCGCTGTTAGGATGTGCCGAGAAGATTCCAGGGGCTGGTGAACTTCTGGCGAATACCCAACATTGTGTAATTCTCCCTGCGTTTCATAACAACTAGTTCACGGAGTGCACTGCTACTTCTGTGTTGGAAACAAAAATAGGAAAGTGGAGCGTGAGCATTTCCGGCGTCATATAGGGAGACGCAGGGGCGTGGCCTGGTCACATGCATGTGAGTGCATTTGTTTGTTTCATGAGCACATTAACCCATTCTCCGCCAATACCGTGTTAAGGCGTGTTTCTCCGCCATGCGTTGTCTGCCAATAACGCTGTAAGGCGTTTTTGATATCAATATTTCATATTTTCGTCATGGTATTCATATTTCACCCACGGAGTCTTGGCTGATGCTGTAGGACTCCGCACAACTCTGCAACGCTTCAATACTGCCACCTGGTGGCCGATCGGCGAGTTGCCAAACCGGAAGTGCCCGTTGCAGCTCGGTCCGTCCCCTAATTTCGTCCGGCCACTCGTTTATCGTCCTGGGGCTCAATACAGACACCGTGGATATGGATCTTTGCCATAACTCAAAAATCTACATGATTTGGATGTGTATTAGTAATATACAAACCGGAAATGGATCGCATCGATCAACATCACATAATTGGGATCCGTTTGCTCCACTCTCATCGCCCAACGCTACGAGGAGACTGACGTGAGTTTCAGCGTTTTTCTTTATCATTTTCGATACAAACTGCTCTGATCAATATATCACCCATACTACATAAATCATTTAACGTCGGTCATTGAATTATAAACGACCCCCCCCCCCCTCCTTTCACCCGCAGATGATCAGTCATGACGTTTAGGACCATGTACAGTTGAAATTTTTTAATATAGCATGGATCGGTATCAAACTGCATTTGATAATCTAATATATGCATTTATGCCTATATCTCACGTTCTATGAAATACTGCAGAAAATGATAAAAACATATTTATACTCTAGACCACGGGTCAGCAACCTTTTTGACATGGAGTGCCCGTTTGAAATATAGTTGTAACTAGTGTGCCTCAACAATATTCCATGCATCGTAATTTTTTTCTTCTCATAATCAGGTCCTTTTAATGATAATCTTTACATTATTACATCATTATTGTTATTAACAATATTATTATGATGGTTGTATCAACCCTAAATCTGAGTTGGGGGGGGGAATGCAATGCAGACAAACAGCTGCATACAGTGCGACCATTTCACTCACATTTGCCCATTCATTTTTGGACACATCACACACCATTAGGCCTGCCACGATAACACATTTTGCTGGGCGATTAATTGCCCCCGAAAATATCGCGATAAGCGATATTATTGCGACCGGGTAGAGAATTTTTTTTGAGAATTTTTTTCCCAAAACGTTTATTTTGAAGCCCACCGCTCCGTCTTTTCCGGTGTTTTAGACTTTTATTTTGAAGCCCACCGACCGGACCGGAAGTATTGTTGTGATTATCCTAAGCAGAACCTATGAGCCGACAACTTGTCTCGTCCGGTTCTGTTTTTGAGCTAATGATAAAACAAATTGTTGGTGAACAACTAACTTTAGGTTAGTTTTAACGTTAGCTACTAACGTTAGATGCAGCTACTACAGGCAATCAACGATGAGGAGGAAGCGTCAAAGCAGTATATAATAGAATAGCTGTGGTCCGTAAGCACTGCAGCACGACTCGAAACTACCGTGTTATAATAAATTAATTCATGTTTAACTTGTCCCTGTGTCCAGTCCTTTGACTAGCCTCACCCGTTCATTGTAAACAATGATGCATGTAATTGTATTAACGTTATTCTGTGTTGTACTTGTAGCTATGCTATACGTTGTATTTCGTTTGTTAGCTATTTAGCTAATGTTGTTAGCATGGAATGAGAATCAAAGCTCTATCTTTCATCTTTATTTAGCAGTCCAGTTTCTCCGGGCAGTAGCGAGTAACTACTTGGGTCTAAAAATAGCTAACGTTACACTACAAATAATGCTACTTGGTTAAAAGGAGCAACACTATTGAGAAATGTAGTTAAGCTATGTGGCGTTGCCCCACGGAGCTCCCGTGCTGTACTCTAGTAACGTCAGCGGCCCGCCTCCCAACACGGACAGTGACTGACAAGGGGCACTGGTTCCGCCTCATTAAAACAAACGCGCAAATAGCAATTAATCACGCCCGTCAAAATCATTGCATTCATTTGAATTATCGCAGCAATTAATCGATTTATTGCTTATCGCGGCAGGCCTACACACCATCGTAGGGGTGGGCGATATATCGAGTATACTCGATGTATCGCGGATTGTTCTACCCGAGATGTAGTACTGTACTATATCGCAAACATCGAGTATTTAGTTTATATGGCGCCGCCCGCGGCCGAGAGACACTCGCAGTGCTTTCCTCGAGAAGGGACGGCGGAGCTATAGGCTACCGTTAGTGTAGTCAGGGCTGTACAGTGCGATATAATGTTGCGGTTGTAATTTCATTAGACAGACCAGCGCGGACCTTTAATAACATGTAATTTAATTGACACGAGCAATGAGCTAACGGTAGCTGCTAACCAAGGTATCCATTAGGATTATGCTAAGCTAACTAGCGATAGCTGCTAACCCTGGTAAACGGTCAAAGCGGACTCCACAAGACTAGTTCCATTCGTGAGGAAATGGGGTGGGTTATATTGACAACGCTTGACAACAGCAGTTTAAACATAACTTCATATTTATTCGTTTCTGTATATCATTCAATTTCCATCTCCGTGTGTCTCCATCTCCATCTCTTCCTGTTTACATTCGAGTGTGACGTTATCACCTACGGCAGCTTAGACGATCAAAACGCGAACCTAGAACAAACCCCGAGGGGGGGGGGGGGGGGGGGGGCTGGCTCTCTTGTTCATTCTCGCCCCCTCTCTCTCTCTCTCTCTCTCTCTCGCTCTCTCTCTACATTCAATGATTTAAAGTAGCCAAACGTTACAGACTCACAGTAGGGTGTGTATATATATACATATATATATATATGTGTGTGTGTGTTTGGCTAAAGTGGATAGAAAACACAGTACTGTGTAAAAGTCTTAGGCACCCAAGAGTTTTTATATAAATTGTCTTAGATGTAAATAATTTTTTTTATTAGTGCGTCAGTAGACTACTCTTAGTACATTTTCATTAAATTATTTTTTAAAGCATCTTCATGGTTTAATAATGCAAACATATGTTGCAGGGACTTATATAATCATCATATTGGCGTGACTGTATGCGCATCAAAGGGTTAAATCAAGCATTTTTAAGTGATTTCGAGGAAATGTAAAAATATCGCGATATATATCGTGTATCGCGATATAGCCAAAATATATCGCGATATCATTTTTGGCCATATCGCCCAGCCCTACACCATCGGTGTGTGTACTGTACGTGTGCTGTCATAGCTCCACCTACAGGCCTAATTGAGAACACCAGGAGAACACCAGGATGTGAATGGAGGGTGAATGTGAGGTATATCGTGTAAATACGTTTTGATTGATCGCAAGACTACACTGTAAAAAAAATTATAATAATAATAAGTTACCAGAACTTAGAAATATTGAGTTCAGTTACTGTGCATTAAGGTTTTCAGTTTTCAATCCATAATAAGTTAACAGAAAAATAAGTACACAACCACATTATTTCAACCTAATAAAACTATGTTTATTGTCATTGTTTTAAGAACACAAGTTGACTTGGTAATACTCACATTTTGAGTAAAAAAATGGCTTTTAACATGTGCAATGTTCAATGAAATAGAAAAATAAATAATACAATTTGTTGGTTAATCCCACTGGTCACAATGGTGACCGTAATAATGTTTTTGTTATAAGGCTCTGCAAATGTTACTGAATGATGTAGCAATGTATTTCCAGCTAAATTGAAATAAACAAATAAAGGGTCTCAATTAAATATGTGGTAGTAAAAAGAACCTGTGGGAGAATTTCAACAAGATAAATGCGACAACAGTGCAAAATATTTCACTATAATATTTCAAAGCAAAAAAAAAAAATTAAATAAAAAGAAATATATATATATTTTTTTTATCCACTTTTTCTCCCATTTTCTATATTTTTCTCCCATCCCAATTTCGTATCATCCAATTCAACCCTCCCCTGTCACGAACGCTGTTTCTTGCCTCCCACAAGCCGGCTACAATGTGGACTAAGTCATACATAGCACAAGTCCCCTCCGGTACTTGAGGTAACAGCAGTCGCATCTTTTCACCTGCGCAGCTCAATCTCTCAGTGGCGAGGAGTAACGCGTGGGAGGCTCACGCTGCCCCCGACACTTCCTGATTCTACTGCGCAGGCGCACCAACCGACCTGTAGGAGTCGCTGTCCACAACGCCCGATCCCCACCCATCAGTTTCCCACCCCCTAATACGGCCAATGTGTATTAGTATGAACGACCAGCTAAACTGAAAGCAATGTGGAGCGCTGGGCTCGAACAGGCGAGCCCAGCGTCTCCGCATTCGTGGCGAGCGCCTTACCCACTACGCCACGTAAATAATATTTTAATTTTTTATTTTTTTTATGCTGCCCCCTGTGCCTATGAAAATGCCCCGCGTGCCTATGCAGGCAGGGTTGCCTACCCCTGCTCTAGACGGTATTTTAGTATGAATGTGTGAATGAAAAAGTAAAACGTTCCTACATCCTGAATGATAGATAATTGATGTTGAATGGGCCATAGTAATGTCAATTTAGCAATACAATTTAAAAAGTTATAGCCCTGCAAAGAAGGTGAACATCTCCATAGACAAATAGCGCTGGCAGAGGATGGTTTAGGATGGTCAAAGTGGTGGCAGAGAATGGGTTAAGTGCTAGGAGATAAGAGTTCTCAATATGGCAGAGCGAGACGCGATTGCCAGTATGATAATATAACTACAGTTCTCTTTTTGACCTAGCCACAAACACGACCTTAAGTCATCATAATTCTCACCTAAAACATTCGCTTATAGACCTTACTCCCACAAATTTTTTTTTTTTACAAACGTCCCTTCAGGCTATGGGATCTAGACACTACAGTTCAGTAACCAGTTTGTCTATCGTCTCACATTCCAAATAGTGTGTCTGTGGCGTCAATGATGATCTATAGTTTCTAGACAAACAGTGTGTGGCTGGCATCATAATGATCTATAGTTTCTAGACAAACAGTGTGTGGCATCATAATGATCTATAGTTTCTAGACAAACAGTGTGTGGCTGGCATCATAATGATCTATAGTTTCTAGACAAACAGTGTGTGGCATCATAATGATCTATAGTTTCTAGACAAACAGTGTGTCTGTGGTCACATAGGGCTGAGCCCAAACGTTCGAACGTTCGTTCGTTACGTTGGCATTCAAATTCTAAATCAACATTCGAATTTTTTATAATTCTTTTTTATTTTAATATTTTTTTTATGTGTCTATTCATTCTGTTTAAACCAATGTGGTTTTTCTTCACAGTTGCAGATAAAGATTAGGCTACGCTACACTAATATTATAGTATTAAAAAAAACGGATTAGTTATATTCATTAAAGAAAGTTGATTTAATAAAAAAAAATTACAAATTTAATCAGATTAATCACTTTTTTCAAATTGAGGATTTTGTTTGATATTTATTTAAAAAATAATTTAAATGAATAATGCTAATACTCAAATTTAAATTTTTTCACTTTTTTTTCTTTTTTTAATTAAAAACGAAGGTTCAAACATCCGTTCGGAAAAACCCTGACGAAGTTCGAATCCCAAAAACAGGCTTCGGGGACAGCTTTGTGTCATACTGATCTATAGTTTCTAGACAAACCGTGCGTCTGTGGCATCATACTGATAGTTTCTAGACAGTGGCCGTCAATAGCAGAGTTCAGTATAGTGTACTACAGATACTAGTAACACACACAAGTACTAGTAGACACACATTTACTTTAGTACTATACAAATACAAACAAACAGACCGAGTAAGAGCAGACACGCAACATACACACAACTTACGCACACTGCAGTAATATCACACACACAGTGTATACACATTGGAAACAGACACACTTGGGAACTAATGAGTTTTACAGAATTGCATCCGTCTGTTGTCTGTACTCTGTACACAGAGACAAAGACAAATGTACTAGAGAGAGGAGGCAGAAAAAGGAGTGTGTGCGTGTGAGAGAGAGAGAGGGGAAGAGAGGAAGTGAAAGAGAGAGAGCGAGAGAGAAAGTGTGTGTGTGCGTTCAGTAATCGAATTAGCTTGTCTGGTCTCATGTGAATTACATTTCATCAGAAGTCTGCTTCTGTGCTGGGCCGGGGCCCAGAAAACACACACACCACACAACACGCACACACACACACACACACACAAGATGGGCCTCACTCATCAAGCTCACTCGTATGTTGTTTGTACAGTTTATATTTGTGTTTTAAAAGCAGCTGTACCAAAATAAAACCTCTGCATTTATCACCCTAACGGACACAAGGGGACACCTTCATACGTCTACTGTTGCCTCCACAAACAAGTGTCCACTGCCCTGTGCCCTCAGCGTTTTGCTATTGTTGAGACAGTAGGATGGCTGAGAGGGAAACACACTAGAGAACAGGGGAGGAAATTAGGCCACTTTACTCGCCAAATGCGAGTATTTTTTACGTTTGGCGAGTGATTCATGAAGACCACTCGCCAGTCTGGCGAGTATACAAAAAAATAAAACATTCTGCAATCACTGCACTGGCAAATGGTGCGCGTCTTCTGAGTGTTCGCTTTAGTTGACAGACAGTGCCACGAGAGCACTGCACAAGACCACCCGCGGACATAATAATGTTTAATAAACGTTTGCGCAGTACTGGCCAACCCGCGGACATATAATAATAAAAGTCCCGCGGTACTACTAGGCTAGCCATCAGGAGCACTCGCAAACAGATAACGTTAGATAGCGTCGTCACTGAACCACCTCGCGTACACAATTAATGACATGTTGCGGACAGCCATATCGGTGACAATGTTTAGCTTTTAGTGCCAAATGATAAGAGTCTGAGGCGGAGTCTCAAAAGAGAATGTTGAATATTTATTGTGCAAAAATCACAACATCCTCTCCAACGGAGCCTTGTAGCCGAGTAGGGTATATCTGCAGAGCCACTTGGTAATGAGTGCAACACCGTGTAATGTCCGTGTGGATCGTTGGAGTAGGGTATATCTGCAGTGCTGCAGCCCCGTATAGATTTGTATTAGTATCATAATCAATCACCTGTTGTTGAATAAATACCATTACTTTCTAGTTATTACTTAAAACAGTATATATAAAACAGTAGCTGTATAAAAATATAAATAAAAAAAAAGTATAATTTATATAATTTAATTAAAAAAAATAAGAAAAATAAATGTATGCACTGGTATTTTTGGGACGGTTACATTCACTTTGGGACGGTTAAAATTGTATTTCGGGACGGTTCTGGGACGGTGGTGAAAAAAGTTAGTCTGGAGCCCTGCCATCGAGTATAAGTTACTAAGGACACATTTAAATCAGAGGTGTAATGTTGTCTACTAGAACTGTATACAGTGGTTAGCTTCTAGTTAGCGTTATATAGCTGCTTGCTAGCTAACGTTAGCCCCGTGTGCTCAAAGCAGCCAGCTAGGTGTATCTGTTATGACTATAATGTTTCCGAAAAAGCACCGGACTACGACGTAAGGTTAGACATTTTATTTCATGCTCAAAAGCCCCTGGCTTGCACATCGCAGTCACGAAAGGGGCTAGCTCAACCAGTGCACTGTGTGCACAACCATAGATATCTATGTGCACAACGTCAACAGCACACCAACCCAACTGACGTTACCACAACACTTGACGGTACTTCACAGCACTGTCGTAAGACCACCGTGCTGTCTTAAAAGGCACAGTGTGCCTACCCAGATGCATACACAACATTGACGCGGCTTGACATACAAAGAAGTAATTATCACAATTAGCGATTTTTTTTGTCTGGTAAAAAATCTGTTTGGCTGGTAAAAAAAATCAGATACTCGCCAGTTGGCTGGTAAGCCAAAAAGTTAGTTTCCTCCCCTGCTAGAGAAGGTTCTTTATTGAGACGGTAGGAAGGCTGAGAGGGAGACAGAGTAGGAGAGACACAGGAGAGAAGGTTCTTTATTCAGAAAGTAGGAAGGCTGAGAGCGAGACAGAGTAGAGGAGACACAGGAGAGAAGGTTCTTTATTGAGACAGTAGGAAGGCTGAGAGTAGGGGTGGACGGTATGGTCTAAAATTTATATCACGGTATAATTTGAAGCATAGACGGTAACGGTATATATCACGGTATCATCGTTTTTGATAAAACATTTTTTTTTAATTTTATATAATTTTTTTTATTTTTATTTTTTTTATAAAATATATATATTATATAATTAGACTTGTACTGGTATTATCTGCGAGACATCGCCACCACGCAACAAGCTCCACTGTCTGTGTACTACGGCCAGGATTCTCCGGAGCTGCACCTGGACCTATACTCTAGTAGCCTCGAGCAGAGCTACGGCCAGGATTCTCCGGCGCTGCACCTGGACCCTATTGTATTGGTATTATAACGTTAGCAAGCCCTCAGCTCGAATACGCATCGAATCAGTGTTATAAGACATTGATATCATGAGCTATCTGTAGCTACTGCATATATAACGTTAATACAACGCCTCAGTGAATTATTTAGTTCAATGGGACATTTCGTTTTGAACGGTGAACTAATTTGCGTTAACGTGAGCTAACAGGTAGCATACACGTCTCTAGTACTAGACTTTGTGGAGCGTTTGTTGATGTCAGGAGCTATCGGTAGCTGGCCGACTAGATACCGTTCGGTTAGACAATGCCCCATCATGTATTAAACTAAAAGTGAATAGTTGACTGGGTCATTTAGTAACGGTAGCTAAGCTAACGTTAGCTCAGGGAGACGCCGACAGCTCCCGTGTCCCGTCCCACTAGACTACTAGACCCGTGTTTACATGCGTGCGGTAGGGGCTGGCACGCCCACTGCGCGAAGCCTCCTAAATAACTTTTTCCAGTTCGCACATATCTATTATCTATGACTAATTCTATCTATTTTTAGGGGCAAATGCGAGTGAAATAGTCGCGCTGTGGTTACATGACGTCATTGCTATTTTAGAGCTGCACTACCGGTTACACGGTATACTCAAAATCCATACCGTAGAGCAAATTCATACCGTTTATACCGTATACCGTTTATACCGTCCACCCCTAGCTGAGAGGGAGACAGAGTAGAGGATACATGGGATAGAAGGTTCTTTATTGAGACAGTAGGAAGGCTGAGAGGGAGACAGAGTAGAGGAGACACAGGAGAGAAGCTGAGAAGGTACATTATTGAGACAGTAGAAAGGCTGAGAGGGAGACAGAGTAGAGGAGACACAGGAGAGAAGCTGAGAAGGTACATTATTGAGACAGTAGAAAGGCTGAGAGGGAGACAGAGTAGAGGAGACACAGGAGAGAAGGTACATTATTGAGACAGTAGGAAGGCTGAGAGGGAGAGTAGATGAGACACAGGAGAGAAGGTTCTTTATAGACAGTAGGAAGGCTGAGAAGGAGAGAGTAGGAGAGACACAGGAGAGAAAGTTCTGTTGGGATCTGATCCAAGGCCTGCAGGGGTACATGTCTTAACCATACCAGGCTACACCATCTCTGGGCAATAAATCCCCAAAGTCAGGAGGTGCTACTAATTCACGTGATGTGTATACGTTTTTTTTTTAACATACCATCATACACCCACTTTAATAAGGAGCATACTGTTAATCTTTGAAATATCTTTGATTAGTTAGTGGATTTAAAAGGGAATTGAACCAACGACCTAATGGTGTCAGGATGGCCTGAGTGGGTGGAGTTTACACGGGTGAGTGAAAACGTACCTCTTTGAGGTAATAACCGTTGCCCTCTCCCTCTCTTTCTCCCTTCCTCCCCCTCTCTCTCTCTTCCCCTCATTGCTTCCCTTCCCTTGTTCCATCGACAAATCCTGCTTTTAATTACTCTAACTTCCTCAGTTACGTAAAACACATACCCACACGCAGTGCAAACACAATGAGCTGCAAGTTAAAGCACAGATAGAGAGAAAGGAGAGGAGAGCCAAGGCTTTTAAGAGGCTCTTGGTAAAAGAGTAAATGGATTATTTTATCAAGTCTTTCTCTCCCTCTCTCACATTCATCTGCTCCCCTACACACTACGCACTTCAGAGTACCTTCTGTTCTGAGAGGAGGAGAGAGAGAGAGGGAGGAGAGGGCCTATAGTAAGAGAAGAGAGGGAAATGGGAGAGAAAGAGGAAAGGAAACAACCAAGAGAAGGATGGAGACCAGCCAGAGAGAAAGATAAATAAAAGGTTGAGTGAAGAACTCTTCCGTCACGCTCTAACTTGCTCAGTCATTCTTTCTTCCCTTCAAAGGTTCCCTAAAGTGTCTTAAAGGGCAATGCCACCCATTTATTTTGTATATAGTAGCACACTGCGGAGCACACTGCTGTGAAGGAAGGGTGCACTGAATTTACAACACAAGATAAAATGACAGCAACACGGCATGCCGCCCAATAATAGTTTTATCTTGATTATCTTGTTTTCATGATCATGGGGATCATGCAATCGAAACTGAAAGTTGATCGCCCAGCCCTAGCTTAACGTATGCCTTATTTTCTCAAGCTTTTCTCAAACACCTCCTGAGGGCGACAGTGGCTCAGGAGGTAGAACAGTCGTCTGGTAATCCGGAGGTTCCCGGTTCAATCCCCACTCCTCCCGGGCAGCGTGTCGAAGTGTCCTTGAGCAAGACAACTCTATGAGCAGGTTGGTACCTTGCATGGTCGCCTCTGCCGTCGGTGTTTGAATGTGCGAGTGAATGAGTCAAATGTGAGGAACAAATTTTAAACTGCTTTGGATAAAAGCAATATATAAATGCACCATTTTCCCCCCCTCTATCAGTCTCTTGAAGAGGGGTATTTGTTGGATTTCAAATTCATGAAAATGAAGGCCAAATGATACTTCAGCATGGACCTTCCTCCAACCATCATAGCTGCACGTTGTTGGCATTTTTGGCTGGTGGGCGGCCGGGTAGCGCAGCGGACTAAGCGTCTGTCTACCACCACAGAGACAGTGGGATCAAATCCAGCTGTGGTGCTTCCGGGTTGGTCGACCGTCCATACTAACACAATTAGCAGTGTTAGAGGGTGGTAAACCCGGCGAGGGTGGGTCGTTGTAAACAGCGACTCCTACAGTTCGGTCGGGGCGCCTGCACAGCAAGGGAAGGATCTAGGAGAGGTAGTGTGACCTTCCACACATTACACTCTCTCAGTGAGAGTCCGCACTGCCAGGTGAAAAGAAGCGGTGGGCTGGGTACACATGTGTCGGAGGAAGCATTGTGATAGTCTCCGCCATCCCGGACCGACGGTAGGGGGTAGAGTGCGCAACGACCAGGAAGGGGATTGGGAATTGGCATAACAACTAACATTGGGAGGGGAGAAAAACGGAAAAAGAAGGGGGGAAAAAGATAATAACAAAGAAAAAAGAAGTGGTGGCTGTGTACATTTTTTTATCTTTTTTTTTTAAACGGTATCTCACGTGAATCGATACTCGGTAGTACCGACGTGTTTCGGTAAGTACCTTTAAAAGTACCGAATTCGGTACCCATCCCTAACCCACGGTCACCCACCAGAGCTCTCAAACACACAACACTGACACACTCAAATAGGTCACGTCTTACAATGCAGTCAAGAGTAACTCATCTTTTACAGTGACAAGGTACACAGCTACCAAATATACTGTTCTCTCTCCTCCCTCGCCATCTCGCCATCTCTCTCATCCCGTTTTGTTTTATGCAAATCTCTGCACATATAACTGGTACTTTTTGCCACATTATGTGAATATCATCAGTAGGCTGCTGTGAGTGACTCCGCCTATGAGGAGGAGAGTCACTGGTCCTTCCCGCCAGCTGGGCGCGGCCGCGGCGCCCACTAATGCGTAGAGGAAACACCAACGTCGGTACCTTTCATGTTCCAATTATCACGTGTCGTCCTCCTCACAGAATGATAGGATTCAACTCAAGGTCAGAAATCATCTAAATGCCCCCTGGGCCATTAAATCAAAGGTAGCCCTTGTTATAACCATCTGCACACAGTCAGCTGACTGTGGGATTTCCCCGAGAGCGCACTGGTTCCCTAGTGGTGTTGGTCTGTGAAAAGTGGCATCTTACTTAATGCATAGCTGATATGCCAAGCCGTTTAACAAACCGCCATTAGGAAGAAGGATTCAGACAGTTTCACTGCAGCTGGTCTGTGGAATCCTGAAACCATGTTACTGGGCAGAGAGGCTAGAGTTACACCAAGAGGATCATGGGTCCACGGCGTCCCAAAATGGCTTCCCCCCCCCCCCCCCCGCATTACCACTGGGTAGCAAATCGCATTGTGAGAAGTGGCGTCGTCTCCCAGTGCTCCCATGAGACACGTTGGGGTCGTGACCCCGTCCTCTTCTCATTATTCTAGCACGATGGCTCTGCGCGGTTACAACGTTAGAATCATCAGCACTACCGCGACTATCTTCATGACTGTCATCATCATCATGCTATTTGAACAGATCATTGTGTGATGTTGTTTTTATCATCATCAGGAGATAGAAAGTCATGATCAAACTAATCAAGTTGAATCAAGTAATCAGGTAAAAAAATCTCTCAGGAAGTCGTATGGACCACACCCCGTCCTGCTAGCATGACTCAGGGATTTGTGTGTATTTTGATTTGCTTTGCATATCAAAAAGCAGGGTAGCCGGACCAGCACTCACAGGTTCAATGTTTTTTAATGGCAGCCTGAATAAATAGCAGACATGTTTCGGACAATGTCCTTCTTCAGTGATATGGCTAGTGAAGAAGGACATTGTCCGAAACATGTCTGCTATTTATTCAGGCTGCCATTAAAAAACATTGAACCTGTGAGTGCTGGTCCGGCTACCCTGCTTTTTGATATACTGAACTTTATGGGATTACAGCACCCAGTGTGAGAACTTGTGAGCGCGGTCTAACTTGACTATATTGATTTGCTTTGCTTTGCTAAATCGGTCTCATCAGTGAGTCAGGTGAGGCCAGATGGCGTGTGTGTGTTAGTCATCTTCATATCAGCTTAACATCCAACAGCAACATTATGTTTGACAATCAGTAACAGTCAACCAGCCACACACACACACACACACACACACACACACACACACACACACACACACACACACACACACACACACACACACGGCAATATAGGTCAGTGGAACAGAATGATTATGAGAGGGCAGAATAGCATGGGGGCAATGGCTACTCACACACAGACACACAGCCATCAATAGAACAGCAGGGCATAATTACCCATCATCCAGTAGGGTAAAGGGGGAAGCTTAATTACATGTCATTCTGACTCTCTCTCTCCCTATGTATATATATAATATATATATAAACACACACAATATATATATATACTACAGGCTACATATCAACATTCCCATGACTCTCCTCCCAGGTGAGAGAACGTTCCAGTGTACTGTACACCCTAGTGGGGGGAAAACAAGCGTTTTAGGTGGAAATTATGAGATCCGTTTATTTTCTTGTTTGACTCTAAGTCTAGCTTCTTCCCTGCTTAAAAGTAAAATACCAAACATCAATTGGAATGTAGAACCACTTGTAAAACAAGACTTCAGACACACATACAATCTAAAGGGGTAGAACTAGCTAAAGTAAAGATGTATTTGTATGCCCCGTTTGTTTGTCTGTGTGTGTGTGTGTGTGTGTGTGTGTGTGTGTGTGTGTGTGTGTGTGTACAGTTGCACACGCAAAAGTTAAAATAACACTGGAATGGATATGTTTTTTTTTTTTTATCTACTTTTTCTCCCATTTTCTATTTTTCTCCCATCCCAATTTCGTATCGTCCAATTCTACCCTCCCCTGTCTCGAACGTTGTTAGGCCATGCCTAATGTGGACTAAGCCTTACATCACGTGTCCCCTCCGGTACTCGAGGAAGCAGCAGTCGCATCTTTTCACCTGCACAGCGCGATCTCTCAGCGTCGGGGGTCTGCGTTTGGAGGGCACGCCGCCCCCGTCGCTTCCTGATTCTGCTGTGCAGGCGCACCAACCGACCTGTAGGAGTCGCTGTCCACAACGTCCGATCCCCACCCATCAGCTTCCCACCCCCTAATACTGCCAATTGTATTAGTATGAACGACCAGCCAAGCTCATAGCAATGCGGAGAGCTGGGCTCGAACCCAGCGCCTCCTGCATTGGTGGTGAGCGCCTTGCCCACTGCACCACCTAGCCGCCTGGATATGGTTCTTAACCAAACGCATATACTAGACATGTTACTGGTGTTAAAAACGTTGTGTACGTGTGTGTATATGTGCACACACACTAGGACTAGGTATATGTGTCAGTGTTTCCCCTGAAAAAAACTGGTGCACTTTGAGAGCAAAATAAAAAGAGGCTAGCTCTATGATGAACTTTGTGCCGAAAAAACTAAATCGACTAGACTGCAGTGCTTTCTCCCTGCAGCCTTTTCTTCAGGTAAGTCTTTTACATTAACCCATTCCCTGCCACCACTTTGATCATCTTATACCATTCTCTGCCAGTACTGTAAGTCTATGGAGATGTTCACCTTCTTTGCAGGGCTATAACTTTTTAAATTGTATTGCTAAATTGACATTACTATGGCCCATTCAACATCAATTATCTATCGTTCAGGATGTAGGAACGTTTAACTTTTTCATTCACACGAAAATACCGTCTAGAGTATAAATATGTTTTTATCGTTTTCTGCAGTATTTCCCAGAACGTGAGATATAGGCACAAATGCATATATTAAATCATCAAATGCAGTTTGATACCGACCGACGCTATATAAAAAGTTTCAACTGTACATGGTCCTAAACGGTATGACTGATCATGCGTGGGTGAACGGAGGGGCGGGGGGGGGGGCGTTTATAATTCCGTGATAGTCATTAGATGCTTCATGTAGTATGGGTTAGGGGGGGGACGGTATAAACGGTATGAATTTGCTCTACGGTATGGATTTTGACTATACCTTGTAACCGGTAGAACAGCTCTAAAATAGCAATGACGTCATGTAACCACAGCGCGACTATTTCACTCGCATTTGCCCCTAAAAATAGATAGAATTAGATAATAGATATGTGCAAACTGGAAAAAGTTATTTAGGAGGCTTCGCGCAGTGGCGTGTCAACACGCAATTGTCATTTCATAATAAACACATATCACCGCGGCGCACAGCAAGTTTCAATTTCAGTTCCTGGCATTTTTAACCAGTGGAGAAAGGTAAGAGATTTCCCCATCGTTTTTCTTATATGAATTATTCTATGTTAATAAAACATACCTGGTGATCAACTACAGTTTGCTGTGAACATTATGATATGTGTGTAGTGTTCTGATAACGACGGCTGGGCAGCGGGAGCTGGATGCTGGATTTTGCGAGAAGCATGCAGCTGCAGAGCCGCAGAGCTGGACAGCTGTGCCTGCACAGTGCAATACTCCAATTCGGCCATTGGCAATTCAGCCGTTGGGTGGGGGCTGGGGGGCGCTGTTGAGCGGGCCTGTGACCGGACCTGAAAGCGCCTGCTCTGCGGCTCTGCAGTTGCATACTATTGGGATTCGTTGGGAGCAGCACGGAGTCTCGACTCGGGACTTATTTTATTTGGAATATAATGACTGTATACGCAAAAGTAGCCTAGTTTTAAGTTAAAATATTATAAATCTACATGCCTTGAGGATGTCATTTATATAGCCTGCCTATCAGGCAAAAAAATTATTCTAACTGAAACCCCGATACCGTGATATATACCGTTACCGTCTATGCTTCAAATTATACCGCGATATAAATTTTAGACCATACCGTCCACCCCTAGTATGGGTGATATATTGATCAGAGCAGTTTGTATCGAAAATGATAAACAAAAACGCTAAAACTCACGTCAGTCTCCTCGTACCGTTGGGCAAAAAAGATGAGTGGAGCAAACAGATCCCAGTTATGTGGTGGGGATCGAGGCGATCCATTTCCGGTTTGTACTTTGTATATTACTAATACACGCCCAAATCATGTAGATTATTGAGTTATGGCAAAGATCCATATCCACGGTGTGTGTATTGAGTCCCGCGACGATAAACGAGTGGCGGGACGGAATAGGGAGACGCACCGGGATCACAAGAGATCCACTTCCGGTTGCAACTCGCCGATCAGCCACAGAGGTGGCAGTATTGAAGCGTTGCAGAGTTGTGCTGGCTCACACAGCATCCGACAAGGCTCCGTGAGTGAAATATGAATACCATGGCGAAAATATGAAATGATGATCAGAATCACGTCGTACGCCGTTATTGGCAGAATTCGCATGAACTTGAAACCCGTTGTACGACGTTATTTTTTTTAAACAATATGTTTATTGGTATTTTCTTATTTTTTTCAGTTTTACAGCATCAGTTCAACAGTTCAACAACCATACAAAAGGAAATCCTGCCAACTGCCCCCCCTCTCCCCCTCCCCGAGTTACAGAAAAATAGATACAAAATAACCCCCCACCCCCCCTGAAATAAAAATAAAAATCAATATAAACAAAAAAAAAACTCTAGGCCAGACCCCCCCTCCCCTCCCCCAGACTAGGACCTCAACAAATTAAGTTCTCTTTTTTTTTTTACACATTTTGAGAATTTAGTAAACCCAGTTACACCCGTCTAACAGGTGCCCATACTTCTATACCAAACAAATAAATATCTAACGTTACATCTTTTCTCTTCAAAGAGCAACTAATAACATTTACAGTATCATTCATTGCAATATATACCCATCAGAAAGACAAAAGGGAGCTTCAATAATAGCCTACATCGTCAACCTACTATGTAATCTGTTCTAAGTATTGCCTAAACCCAGCCCAGCATTTATCAAAGAGATGTCGTTTTTTCTTAAGATTGAACATTATTTTCTCTGATGCCATGTAAGAAGAGATTTCACTAAGCCACATAGACATGGGGGGGGATTCAGCACTTTTCCACAGCATGGCAATACACTTGTTCCCTGCAATCATGGCCAATTTAATGATCCGCACCTTGCCTCTCTTATGTGGAGAAATGTCAGACACAGTCTCCTAATAATGCTAATTTAGTTGTACATGGGATCTCAAACCCTGTGACCTCTTCGAGAATCTCCCAAATTGAGCCCCAGTAAAGTCTCAGTTTGTTACATTCCCAGAACATGTGGAGCAGGCTACCTGTTTCCGTTGAGCTTGTACGACATTATTATTGGCGGGGAAAGGGTTAAGCACCCCCCACAGCCCAAATGAAAAAAAAATAAAAAATAAACAAAATATTATATATATATATTTTTTTATATATAAAAGAAAATTTAATAGTCTAGTTCATAGCAGCGGCGGTCCTAATTCAGCAGCGGCGCATATAGGGGAAACACTGTGTGTATTTGTGTGTCATGGTTACGTGGTGCCAGGATGACTGCAGGAAACACCTTGGGCTCTACTGAGCACGCCCGGAATGACCAGCCAATCAAAACCACCGTCATCAACTGCTTCCTGCCATGCCAGCTTCAATATCATACACACACAAGGAGACAGACAGACACACACACCTACATACAGTTGTCCCTTTGACAAATCATGTGTTTGCGCATGCGCGTATGTGTGTGTGTGTGTGTGTCTGTCTGTGAGCATGCATCATTAGAGGAGAAAGCAGAGTGCTGGTTAAAACAGCTAAATATAGAAGAGAGAAAGAGAGAGAGAGTGAGAGACAGAAATAAAGAGAAGTAAGGGCTGCTGGATGGTTGACAGAGGATGATGAGATAAATGAAGGATGAGATGAACGAGTGGACACTCGAAAGAAAGAAAGAAAGGAAAGAAAGAAAGAAAGAAAGAAAGAAAGAAAGAAAGAAAGAAAGAAAGAAAGAAAGAAAGAAAGAAAGAAAGAAAGAAAGAAAGAAAGAAAGAAAGAAACGGAGAGGAATACAAGGGAACTAAACAATACAAAGACCCAAGCTAGGCTTAACAATATATTACTCATATTGACATCACAATATGAAAGAACACAGTATCCGTTAGAGCGGCATTATCTATAATAATAGATAGAATAATAGAATATCTAAAGTATCATAATGCAGTAATTTTCTTTACAGATAGTGATATTCTTCACGTTATTAAAAAAAATTTGATTTAAAGAAGGATTAGGATGTGTTCTTAAAAAGGGCACTTAGCCGATTTTCAACCATAACCCTATGGTTCTGTCATGGGGAGGACATGTGATAAAAACCAGACATGTAATTCAACGTTACCCATCACCCAGAGGAGAGCAGACATCTAGTGAACTACAGACACTATTATCACCCAGAGGAGAGCAGACCTCTAGTGAACTACAGACACTATTATCACCCAGAGGAGAGCAGACTTCTAGTGAACTACAGACACTATTATCACCCAGAGGAGAGCAGACCTCTAGTGAACTACAGACACTATTAGGCCTAACAAAAATAATAGTTGGTTTCAGGTTGGTTGTCAGTTTGGCCATGGGTAGGTAGGGAATTTATTTTATTTTATTTTTTTATTTTATTCTTTCCCACGGCGACTATGGATAGGGAATTTCTTTATTTAATTAAAATGTTCACAACAACATGGATGCATGTACTCTGCCAGCATGTTTAATATCCATAATACTAAATGTTTGACTAAGATTTCTATGAAACTTTATTCTTAAAAAAAAAAAAAAAAAGAAAAATCGGATTTTTTTTTTTTTTTTTTTTTTTAATATATAATTTTTTTTTAAAACTCATAAAATATATTGGGTCGCACCTAAATCGGCAGGGTCGGTCGGCAACCTGAAACCAACCATTATTTTTGTTAGGCCTTATCACCCAGAGAGCAGACCTCTAGTGAACTACAGACACTATTATCACCCAAAGGAGAGCAGACCTCTAGTGAACTACAGACCGTATTATCACCCAGAGGAGAGCAGACCTCTAGTGAACTACAGACACTATTATCACCCAGAGGAGAGCAGACATCTAGTGAACTGTAGACACTATTATCACCCAGAGGAGAGCAGACCTCTAGTGAACTGTAGACACTATTATCACCCAGAGGAGAGCAGACCTCTAGTGAACTGTAGACACTATTATCACCCAGAGGAGAGCAGACCTCTAGAGAACTACAGACACTATTATCACCCGGAGGAGAGCAGACCTCTAGTGAACTACAGACACTATTATCACCCAGAGGAGAGCTGACCTCTAGTGAACTACAGACACTATTATCACCCGGAGGAGAGCAGACCTCTAGTGAACTACAGACACTATTATCACCCAGAGGAGAGCAGACCTCTAGTGAACTGTAGACACTATTATCACCCAGAGGAGAGCAGACCTCTAGTGAACTGTAGACACTATTATCACCCAGAGGAGAGCAGACCTCTAGTGAACTGCAGACACTATTTTCTCAACCATTTCTTCCAACTTTCCTCTAGTTGGGCCTCTACAAAATATATGAGGAAATAGTGTCTCCAGTTCACTAGATGTCTGCTCTCCTCTCTGTGACATCACCCGGAGGAGGGGGGGGTGGCTGAGCTCTCGAGACACAGAACCCGTTGGTCACATGTCCTCCTCACAACAGAGAGACAGGATGAAGGTTTAAAAGGTGCTCCTGTAGAATATAATGTGTAGGCGAGTCTCTCTGCAGCACCACAATTAGGCTTGGGCGGTATGACGGTATTAAGGTATACCAGGGTATTTAGAAATACCTACGGTATTGATTTTCAATACCGTCCGTCACCGTCAAAATCACAGATGCGCTTCAGTTTCTATAACAGTGAAACGGAGTTTTGAGTGTAGTGCACACACTGAGTGTAGTGCACACACGCGCCAGCAGAGGGCGAGACCGCTCTAGTGGAGCGAGTGGGTCACAGCGGTGTTCACGTTTTACGGTAATGTTACGACAGTGCTGTGAAAATACCGTAAAGCGTTGTGACGAGAGCAGTGTTGTTGTGGGGCAATCCGTCTCTTATTATAATTATGTGAACTAAAGAGTACAAGGTTTACACAACAGCCCCCACCCGCCTTTTTATTGTATTTGTACCGTCCTGTACTATCCGCTGTCAGCTGTTTATCTCTCTCTGTGAGCTACTGAGCTTGAATAACTAGCGTTAGCTCACGTTAAGTAGCGTTAGCTCTGCGGCTAATCTTAGATTACCCTGAACTAAATCAATGACTAGGTTATAAAGCATTCGAGTAGTTTTCACTGCACATAGAAGTAGCCAAACAACGGGAGCATTTCGGGAGCATATGACCAGAACCCAGGCAATTTCTAGCCCTTAAGGAATCAAATAGTCTGCCATGGCTATAGGCTAGATGCTAACGCTAAAACGGTGCAGGCTTCTACCGGTGCGGGACGGGACTACCATTCTGAGAGCTGACGATGATTTGTTTACTTGGTAACACGTAAACCCCCCCCCCCCCCCCCCCGCTGATGAAAATGAAAGTCATACCGTCAAATACCGTGCACCGGGGTATTATAACATAAAGGTTTGCCGGTTTGAAAATAAGGATACCGCCCAAGCCTAACCACAATACTTCATTTAGAATGCTATATAAGCTAGCTAATGGCATGTTCTCATTCATTATTATTCAATTGTTGTATTTAATCAGATGCAAAGAAAAGATATATTATATCTGTTTTATATACCGGCGATCCGCCGCCCTGCTCTCCAAAATACCGGGGGACCATTGAAAAACCAATATCGGTCGACGACTAGCGCATGTGTGTTTGCTTTGTGTGTGATCTCCTTGTTTTGGCTGAGAATTTTCTATAGCCTCATTGGTGAGTCAGCTTGCTTTGATCCCATAATTCTTCCAACACACACACACACACTTGCGGCACTATTTTGTTCTGAGATTTGTTATTATGAGAAATTTTGGGCTTAAAGGCTGGTTTCTGGGCTAAGCCTTTAGTTAGGCTACATTCACACTGCAAGCCTTTAAGTAGAAGTGCTCAATTCAGATTTATTGCTCATATTAGATTATTTTTGGTTTGACTGTTAATTCTTTTAATGTGGCCAATATGGGATTCCAGTGTGAACTGACCCCCATGACCCATGTGCAATGGAACAATAACAAAGACGTGGCGCGCGCAGCACAATGTCATACTTTTAGAAGTCGATGTGCAGTGGAAGCCAGAGGATTTGTGATTGTGAGCAGATGATAATGAGGATGAAGAGAAAGAGACAATTATTTTTTATTATGTGGCGCAATGGTTTGTTTTGCATATATAATTATATATATATATATTTGTTTTGTAAGAATTTTAATTAGTACACTCATTTGAGTAGTGGAAAAGGGGTAGGATTAAATAAGTGTATATACTTCTTCCTACTCCTTTTTTCGAACATGTAAATTGAGTTACCGTATGTTTTGCTTTTGTTTATTTATATATTCTTTCCATTTAATTTCTTTTTCAATTATTTGTTTTGATTTTATATTGTTTGTATTTTATTACATGTTCGAAATAAATAATTCAAACAAATTTAAAAAAAGCAAATGGTTGCTACATGTGTACGGAGGTGAGTGTGGAGGTGGAGTCGGGGCAGGAGTGGTGGAATCGTGACGTGAACGGCTTCACAGAAACACATTTCATATTCGCAGAGTGACTGCACAGAATTGTGACGGATATCGATCTAGTGTGACGTAAAAGACGCATGAATATATATGACTGTGTCTAGACCTTGCATTGCAAATCTTGCAATAAATCTGACATGCATCTGATTTAGGACCTATGAAGAACGTGGTCCAAGTCAGAATTGAAAAGATGAGATTTCATGTGATTTGCACTGTTCACACCGTTATGAAAATAAATAACAGATCTGAAAGAAAGGAGAGAGAGAGAGACTACGGTGGACACTGCAGAAACATCTGTGCATTCTTACTTCTGAAATATGAGTTGCACAGATGAAACACTAAAATAAATGATTTGCTCGAGTGAAACAAACCAAACGGGGGGAGAGAGAGAGAGAGAGAGAGAGAGAGAGAGAGAGAGAGAGATAGAGATAGAGATAGAGATAGAGATAGAGATAGAGAGGGACTTTGATATCCATAGAACCCATTTTCATTCTGATATCAAGGGACCCCTTTGAAAATGGCTCTGCATTTTTTAGGGGGGCTAAAGGAATTTAAAGGGGGGCTTCTGCCCCCGTAAAAAGGGCATGATGATGCCACTGCTAGCAACCATGTACACGCACAACCATCAGATACAATAACCAGCTAGTTTAAAGATTATTCTGTAACTAACTAATGCAAACATCCAAACAAACGTTGCTGGGGTCCACTAAGCCGCTGTTGAATTGATTGTTTGACGATTAGAATATGGTGACCTCACAGAGCCCTGAAACGTGGTCAGTGAACCTTGTGCAGCGTCATCGAGTGTCGTTTTTCTGGTCCAGCACCCAGTACACAGTGATGCATATCATTCACCTCTACGCTGTTGAATTGATTGTAATGAAAGTACTATCAGTGTTTCCCCTAGGATTTCTTTCAGGGGGGTGGTAGGCCCCCTGAAACTACTAGTGTTGTCACGGGGCGTGCGTGTCACGGATACGTGGTGTCAACAGTGTAGTCATAGATGCACGCAGTAAGGCAGTTGTTAGTATCGGTGCATTAACTGCATTTCTCTACACTGAGCTGAAATGAAACGATTGCACAAACATTTAGTAAATAAATATTAATATTAACAATATTTATTTACAACACATAATTAACTTATTTACAATTATACATACAGTAGTGACAACACACATATGAACAATTTACAATACAGGCGAGGCACATACAACACTCATAACTATTTACAACCAGTGTCAGAGCTCACTCACTCAAGTTTTTCGGAAATTCTGAGGGCTCAGAGTGCACACTGGACGCTCTGACCGAAGAGTCAGTTTATCAGAGTGGAGCAGATTTTCAGAGTGAATTTATTAACTCACCTTAACTAGGGCCCTATGAAATCCGTTTTTATTTTTTCCTGTTTTCGGATATGAATTTTCCTGTTTTCGGATTTCTTGGATTTTATATTTTTTCCTTTGGATTTAACCAAAAAAAAAACAATACAAAATTATGTTTTTAACTAACTTTAATAACAGTACATCTGCAAACAGTGCCAGTGTAGTTAAATGTTCAGTGCCAGTTCAGTTATGAGGTTTCTTTTTTTTCAATTCAGTTCAACTGCCAGTGCAGTGCAATAACTAAATCAGGGGTAGGCAACCCTAGGCACGCGTGCCTGCATAGGCACGCGGGGGCATTTTCATAGGCACAGGGGGCAGCAAAAATATATATATATTATAATTATTATAATTTTTTTTGCTTCGAAATATTATAGTGAAAGGAATAGCAAGACATGTCCCCTTTAAATAATACAAAATAATAATTTGTTTAAGAAATCAGAAAAAACTGTAAAATGTAATTTATTTCAAAGAGATGTCCTTTGGGCGGCTGGGTGGCGCAGCGGTCTAAGCGCTCATCACCAATGCGTGAGACACCGGTATTGAATCCGGCTGTCAGCGTTGCCTCCGGCTTGGGCCGGCCGTCATACTGACTCAATTGGCAGAGTCAGCGGGAGGGGAGTCGATGGGTGGTAATCTGGTCGTTGTAAACAGCGACTCCTACAGGTCGGTCAGGGCGCCTGCACAGCAAGGACAGGAGATGTCGAGGGTAGTGTGAGCCTCCCACACGTTACACCTCCTGTCCGCACTGGCAGGTGAAACGAAGTGGCTGGCTGACTCTGCATGTATCGGAGGGGACATGCGATAGATTCTTCAACCCTCCCTACGACCGACCAGTGGGGGGCACATGCGAGCAACGATCAAGACAGGGGAGGGGGGAATTGGCATGACTAAAATTGGGATGGGAGAAAAACTGAAAAACTGAAAAAGAAGGAGAAAGTGGATAAAAAAAGAGAAGAGATGTCCTTTAAAAGGTTCATGCTTCTCCCCATTTCTGACTGACATCACCATTGTGATACATGATGGTTAGGCCTTTGTGTTTTCCTCAGAGGGATTCTCTTTTGGCTGCGTTTTGTACTTGCTGAAGCTTCTCTCTGTAATAATTTTTTAAGTTTAAATATCAACATTATCTGGCCATCCTCAGTAAATAGTACTATCAAACTTTCCAAAGACCAGAGTTGGGACGGGCACGCACACACACACACACACAGAAAGGGAGAATGGCTTATATGGCTTATATGAACTATCAAGTTAGTTTTTATAGTGTAACGTTTGGTTACATGAAAGAGAGCAAGAGAGAGAGCGAGAGCGAGAGAGAGACAGAGACAGAGACTGAGACTTGTTACGCGTGACGCTAGTCAGTCTCGGAATTGTCTGAGTTGTCTCGGAATGGATTTGGTAGCTTTTTTCTGCGTCTCCGTAGACTGTGCCACGCCACCGTTTTAAAGTCGTGGTGAAGATTGATTTATATGAAAACCAATGTATGTATAATTTAGCTAGATCGCCAAGGTTACTGTGATTAAAGCAAACTTTAATAATAAAAAAATAAAAAAAATTAATTTATTATTATTATTATTATTATTATTTTTTTATATTTTACCATTATATACACAATGGTAGGGGAAACACCGACTATGGTACTATACCCAGCCCTGATGTGACCGGATCACAGATCCTAGATCGATACCCAGCCCTGATGTGACCGGAGCACTGATCCTAGATCAGTACTCCTACTTTTAGAAGTATAATAAATAAGGGCTGAGGTCAGTGAAAACATAGCTTTAACACTAGAATAATGACCTACTGGTACCATGCTTGCACTCGGGGCAATCTTCCGACACCGGCGGCAGTTGAGCAACGTAAGGCCTTGCATCACTAACCAGAAGCTGCTGTGTGTGTGTGTGTGTGTGTGTGTGTGTGTGTGTGTGTGTGTGTGTGTGTGTGTGTGTGTGTGTGTCCTCAGCACATGACTGAATGAGGCCCTCATGCCCTCACATTACACAAACACACACACACAGTTGAAAAATGCAGACTAGAGCAGGAAGGAAGCCCCCTAGTGTGAAATGTTTACTATGCCCCAAACACACACATATACACACTCACACACATGCACGCGTACACACACACACAGCATGTTTCCTATTTCAGACAGTCTCATGTTCCCCTTTTCCCGCTGAGATTCACTCTTGCAGACAGGCCAGCAGCGTGTTTGGTGTGTGTGGTGTGCGCGCGTGTGTGTGTGTGTGCAGACAGGCCAGCAGCATGTTTAGTGTGTGTGTGGTGTGGTGTGTGCGCGTGCGTCTCTCCTCATCTCTTTGATGTGTGATCTCTGATCTCCTGAGTAATCAGCTCGTAGAGGCAGGGCTGGCACATGAACACACACAAACACACACAAACATTAAAGACACACACACTTAGGCTGATCTCCTGTGTATTAAACCTGTCTAGACTGCCAGTGTTCTCTCTCTCTCTCTCCGTTTGTCTCTCTCTGTTTGTCTCTCCATCTCCCCGTTTGTCTCTCCCACACGCTCTCACTCACTCACACAAGGTTCTTCCCACTCCAGTCAGCATTTGTACTGTCTACAGTGGGGGGGGGGGGGTATAGGTCGATAGTGGATCAAAGCTGTAGGGATGACATCAGGGACAAGTAGAAACATCAGGATATAAAGGATGGTTTAGGAATACAGGAGTGAGGAGTCTATTAGAAAACAGGAATGTCTATTAAAAAAGAGCAGTCTCCATTACAAAACAGGGAAGAATTGAAAAAAAAAAACAAGTCTACTAGAAAATTGGCATGTCTATTAGAAAACATGAATTTATTAGAAAACACAAGTTATTTTATTGTATTTAGTTTTATTCAGAGTATGTTTTAAAAATTTAATGTGACTGGGTCCTACTTGATAAGAGTAAGAGTACCAGTATGTGTATGCAAACCGCCTTAACACTTTGCATGCCACGCCCGAGATTATTCGGGTTATTACTAGGGATGCACCGAAATGGGAAATTCTTGGCCGAAACCGATACCGAAAATAGGAAACAGTTGGCCGAAAGCCGAAAGGCCAAAAATGATTCATAGAATAGAATTCTTTTTTGCCAATGTTGTTCAGCTACCTGATTATGGAAAAATATATGATTATGGCAAAACTTAACTTAAATAATAAATAATCACTATTATGAGTCTTTTTGTATCACAAACGGTACTGTATTTGCAAATCTGGTATGTCATAAATGTATAGATGTAGCAGTACTGTCTATCTGTATGTCATGTATGTCATATATGTCCTGATGAATTGAAAATGGGGGACCCTGATGTAAACTAGGGGTGGGACGATACATCGATCCAGATCGATATATCGATCTATTATCAATAATCAAATAGGATCGATGCAACGTAAAAAGATCGATTCATATTGCAATACTCTTATTTTGAAAATCCGGCGACGTCATACCCGCCCGCGCCCAGTAGTCTGAAACTCTGTGTAGACATTACAGCAGAACAGCGCTACAGTGCGTCTATTTTGCGACCCGATATAAGTCTGTGCAGTTTTTTCCCCGCAACGGGTCAAATGCATCTAACATGCTTTGCATCGTCGCCATTCCTTTATGCCCACGTCGCGTGGGCAGACCTAAATTAACATTACGTTGGCTGCTTAAGCTAACTAAGCTAAGCAGCTAACCGTGAGAGAGAACAGGAGAGAGGAGAGGGGAAGGAGGAGAGGCGGGGGCATTCTACCTTTCTGTGGGGGACTGGGGGAGGGGCATTCTGTGTGTGTGTGTGTGTGTGTGCGTGTGTTATTGAGGATGGACAGATAATGTATACATAATAAATGTATTCATGATCATCATGCAACATAAAACAATTGTAGGAACAGTTTGGGAGAGGAAGGGGTTTTAGCTTGCGTGTTGTGAGTTCCAAAACATTTTACTTAAAGTTTAAAGCTCAATATATAAAAACTTGGCACTTTACAGTGAACAGGAGGTCTATTTGTATTCAAAACAATAGATTGTTTTTCATTTAAATGTCTGGAAGAGCTCAAAAATTAAAACGTCAATTGATATTTCCGTAGCCTTTTTTGAGTTGATCTAAATGTGACTGATTGTGTTAAATGGGCACATAATATCGCCTCATATCGATCGCAGGCACCTGAATCGAATCGTATCGTATCGTGGCAGACTTTGTGATATCGGCAAATATCGTATCGTTGTCCAAAGAATCTATATAGTATCGTATCGTGATGAAACTGGTGATTCCCACCCCTAATGTAAACAAGACGAAAGTCTTTCTCTGGTCTGCATCCCCTTAACAATTGTGTGTATTGAGCTGTACTGTACCCATTCTGCAATCTGTTAATAACGTTTTCAATCAATCAATCGAGAGAGAGAGAGAGAGAGAGAGAGAGAGAGAGAGAGAGAGAGAGAGAGAGAGAGAGAGGCGGACATCTGTGCTCTACTGAGCGCACCTTTCTAGTCCCCAGATGACTTTGGCACAGTAGACGCGCGACAGACAGCGTCAATGTGAGAAACACAATCCCTCCCCCTCTCGCTCTGAATAATATGCATATTAGATCACTCAGTGATTAACCGCGACGGGCATATAGTAAATAAGGATAAAGTATGTTAAAGACGCATTTATTGGACTCGTTGCGCGCGGAGTTTACATAGAAACAGCGCGACTCCCGAGGAGATGCATTGCTCCCGAGTCCCAAGAGGAGTATCACGCAGGACTGAAGAGCTCACAGCGCGCATGTAATCACTGAATCCGCGTTTTGATGACATCATCACAACAACACGCGTTAGGTTACAGGTTGCTTCTGTTTCGGTGAAAAAAGCCGAAAGGCCATTTTTGGCCATTTTCGGCCGAGAAATTTCGGTGCATCCCTAGTTATTACCCCCCGGGTTGAATGCCCAATCACGAGAATATTCGTTTGTTCTCTTTTTTTTTTCTTTTTTTTATCTGAAATCATATTTCATCAACCATGTCTACCGTTGGAAATTCAGCTACCTCAGGCGCTCAGATGTGAACAAATCGCCCCCTATCGTCTCCCAGATGGTAATTCACCCTTTTGGATTGAACTCAATGAAAATTAATGAGAGAAAAAAAAACGCACTCCACATTTTACTTCTCACTCATGCAACCGGCGTCTACCAGCTTCATGCTGGAGTCTCGGAGCAGCGGGGAATATGTGTTTTACAGTATACACAGTGGATCACTAAAAGGAGCGATTTTTTCGAATGGCGATCAGGAATTGGAATAATCCATTTGGATACCATCTGATCTCAGGTAAGGAATCTATGTTACCAGTCTAAGGATAATCAGACCCGTTTTACGGATATATAAGCTTTTATGTGATTATGTGATATCGCTGTTTGACTGTGCGCGCCGTCAGGAAATAGGAGACTCGATTTTCGGCTCGCCGCAAGAGCGTGCATGTGCATGCGTACACATATACTATCGATAATCTAGCGTTTATTTGAAAACTATTCATAAATAGGCAAAAAATTACAACGTTCTAGAATATTCCAGGAAAAGGCGATTATCAGGGAATCTCTTCTTTTTTCCGTGAAACCGAGTGCTTTTCAGAATGGTAGAAAACGGAAATGAAGCGATAAAAAAACAATCTGCTACGACAATGTTGACTGGAAAATGAGTCTTTGATAAGCGACGGGCAGATTAGACACATAGCCATAATTTAAAACATAGATTAGGCGATATTAACGCCAACACTGAAGTGGCCCTGGGCATTCAAGGGACTAATAATGAATTAAACCTGGGCAGTGAAAGTGTTAATGTGTCCTCAACTCCTCACACCAAAAAAGTCGCTGATTATGAGGTTACGGGTGGACATATACGTAGCATGCATGGTTATCCTCTTAAGCCCTAGCCATAATTTCAGAAGATTCACATAAAAGTACATACCCAAGTAAATGGAAGATTGCTCCACTTCTACAAGGTCCATTTGCTGATTCTTGGTATCTACGGACATCTATGGACCTCAGGGAATATTGTAGGGGTGGGAATCACCAGTTTAATCACGATACGATACGATATCGATTCTTTGGACAACGATACGATATTATCCGATATCACACAGTCTGCCACGATACGATACGATTCGATTCAGGTGCCTGCGATCGATATGAGACGATATTATGTGCCCATTTAATACAATCAGTAACATTTAAATCAACAAAAAAAAGGCAATGGAAATATCATGACATTTTTATTTTTGAGCTCTTCCAGACATTTAAATGAAAAACAATCTATTGTTTTTAATACAAATAGACCTCCTGTTCACTGTTTTTGGTTCATTTTTTTTTCTCGATATTAATATCCTATTCACTGTCACAGAGCTGTATTTTGGCTGGAAAAGCATATTGGGAGTCCCAAGGTGCAGTACCGGCCAGATCCTGTTAGTGGGGCTATCCCCGAGAATGCACCCTCCCAGTCCCCACTTCTCTCTGCCTATGGCTCTGGGTTAGCTTGTTAGCTCACGCTAAAGTAACGTTATCTTCGATCTTTAACGCGACGTGGGCATAATGGAGTGACGAGGATTGCAAAGCAGGTTAGATGCATTGGACCCGTTGTGGAATAAAACAGCAGGGACATGTTTTGGGTCACAGAATAGGCACACTAGTCTTGCTCTAGTGACGCTCTAGACGCTACTGCTGTTGATGTTAAACGGAGTTTGAGTTTCACAACACTGGGCGCGGGGCGATGACGTCGCCGGATTTTCAAAATAAGAGTATCGCAATATGAATCGATCTTTTTACGTGGCATCGATCCTATTTGATTATTGATAATAGATCGATATATCGATCTGGATCGATGTATCGTCCCACCCCTAGAATATTGTGTCCGTTACTATGCTTGAGTAAATTGTAATGAACCAAAGCCGGAGAATTTTTCCATCTTTGATGGTGAATTGCCACTGAGCTCATTCAGCACCTTCTTGAGATCAAGTGTACTAGAAAACGAAGCAAATGAACAAAGGGCAGATGATTTACAGGGGGTTTTGTAGATACAGTACTGAATTTTGTCATCTGGACACATGCCATTTGAAATATGAACATAGAATATCAGGCCTATAAATGACCTTATTATGGCCAAGTCATACATCTATAGATCGGGCGGCAGCCATATGAAATTTGAGTTCACGGAATTGCGGACGGAATCGCGTAATTGAGCAATAAAAACGGAATCAACTGTAAACGTGGAATATTAAAAAATAAATAAAACGGATTTCATATGGCTCAAATCTCCTCTTTCCAATGGCAGAGTTGAATCTTGATTTAGTACCACTAGGCGTCCGTTACAGGGCAGCAAAGACCATGAATGAAATCTACTGTAAGTAGTTACTTTTGTATAATGTCCATAGCTCCGCAATCGGTTCATTTCCGTTTTATAGCATTTTGAAAAGCTCTCGTTTTTCAGGAAAATATATAGATTCCGTGATAAACGGCATTTACTGGAATATTCTGGCATACACAAACGTTGTAATTTTTCGGCCTATTTATGAATCGTTTTCAAATAAACGCTAGATTATCGATATGTGTACTTATGCACGCTATATAAGCGATCTGAAAAATATATTCTCTCATTTCCTGATCAGCGCGCACACACACACACACACACACATGGGGCACACGCTGATATATAGGTCAAAACAGATCAGATTACCCCAAAATAAATTGCTTACCTCAGATCAGATGTTCTCCAAAAAGATTATTCCAATTCCTGATCGTCATTCCAAATATCGCGTTTATTGATTCAGCGTTGGGTACTGTAAATATGTATTCCACGCGTTTTCCGGCTCGGCGATCACTTGGGTCTCTTCAGATGCCTTGCCGGAAAAGTAAAATGAGGAGGCTGGACCCCCCACCCCCCCCATCAGTCTAATCTAATGGGGTGCAGTTACACAGGGAGAGACGATAGGGGGCGGTATTTTCCCAGTGGAGCTCAGAGAGAGTTTGGAGCACTAGCGTGAGGTAGGGGTGGACGGTATGGTCTAAAATTTATATCACGGTATAATTTGAAGCATAGACGGTAACGGTATATATCACGGTATCATCGTTTTTGATAATTTTTTTTTTTTTTTTTTTTATATAATTTTTTTTTTTTTTTATATAAAATATATATATTATATAATTAGACTTGTACTTGTATTATCTGCGAGACATCGCCACCACGCAACAAGCTCTACTGTCTGTGTGTACATTAGTAGCCTCTAGCTACGGCCAGGATTCTCCGGAGCTGCAGCTGGACCTATACTCGAGTAGCCTCGAGCTACGGCCAGGATTCACCGGCGCTGCAGCTGGGCCCTAGTATTGGTATAACGTTAAATCACATTCACAAGCCCTCAGCTCGAATACGCATCGAATCAGTGTTATAAGACATTGATATCAGGAGCTATCTGTAGCTACTGCTAGCCGGATATATAACGTTAATACAACGCCTCAGTGAATTATTTAGTTCAATGGGACATTTCGTTTTGAACGGTGAACTAAGTTGCGTTAACGTGAGCTAACGGCTAACGGAGCTATCATACACGTCTACTCTCTACTAGACTTGATGGAGCGTTTGTTGATGTCAGGAGCTATCGGTAGCTGGCCGACTAGATACCGTTCGGTTAGACAATGCCTCATCATGTATTAAACTAAAAGTGAATAGTTGACTGGGTCATTTTGTAACGGTAGCTAAGCTAACGTTAGCTCAGGGAGACGTCCCGTCCCACTACTACTAGTAGACCCGTGTTTACATGCGTGCGGGAGGGGCTGGCACGCCCACTGCGCGAAGCCTCCTAAATAACTTTTTCCAGTTCGCACATATCTATTATCTATGACTAATTCTATCTATTTTTAGGGGCAAATGCGAGTGAAATAGTCGCGCTGTGGTTACATGACGTCATTGCTATTTTAGAGCTGCACTACCGGTTACACGGTATAGGCAAAATCCATACCGTAGAGCAAATTCATACCGTTTATACCGTATACCGTTTATACCGTCCACCCCTAGCGTGAGGCTTGATTGATGAAATATGAATTCAAATCGCTAATAAAAAAAAATACGACAAACAAACGCTATATAGCGTTGCTGGCATTCAACTGGCGGCATGAACTAATGACAAAACGCGTCCGTGGCACTCAAAGTGTTAAGAGGTTAAAGGAACACACCAAAATTATGGGAAACACACTTTCCGTCTTCTCCAGAGTCAGACAAGAACATGGATACCATATGGAAGCGGATATGGACCACTAGCCTAGCTGTTGGCCAAAATAATCTCTCAGTTTTAAGCTAGGCTAGTGGTCCGTATCCGCTTCCATTCATTTGTGCTAATCTAGGCAAGCTTGCAGCCGGATAGCTTTCTACTGAGCGCACAGAGAAGAAATTGGTATCCATCTTCTTGTCTGACTCTGGAGAAGATGGTAAGCGCATTTCCCATAATGTTGACATGTTCCTTTAACACTTTGGCGACCGATGGGATGCGTCTAATATAATGGTTGAGGACCAGGGAATGTAAACAAACGTGTGGGTTTTTGTACAACTATATCTATGCTTTATAGCAGGGGTCTCAAACTCAATTTACCTGGGGGCCGCTGGAGGTAGAGTCTCGGTGAGGCTGGGCCACATCAAATATTCCACAAAAAAAAGGGTTTCAAGCATTCAAAAAAAAGTACAACTGATCCAATCTTCTCAATCCTTAGCAATAACATTTCAGAACATGAACAGTTCAGAACATGAACAGTTCTTCAGAACATGAATGGTTCTTCAGAACATAGGCTTCTCAGTGGTGTCAGTGGACTCATCCACAGCTATGGAAATGCACTGTGCATTTTTTTTTATTCCATCACAAAGCTGTTTAATCAAATCACCAGCCAGTATTTCAGCTATTCTGGTTGCTGTGCGATCTGAGGGGGCTTTGCTTTTGTTTGCCTTCAAACATGGTCTCCATCACTCAGTCATACATTATTTTCAAATTGCCACCCTTCACAAGAGCTACCGTTTCTTGGCATATAGTCACATTGGTTTGGTGCTGGGACTCAGGATGAATGCATATTTTTCAGTCCATTCACCTTTGAATTGCAGTCGACTTTTCTTTTACTGACCATCTTTGAAAATGGCTAGAAACTAGGCTAGTAGCTACATTTATCTCACGGAGATAAAACTGGGAGCGAGTTTACTGTAGATGCGCTGTCAACTGACTCGGACTGAAAGAGAGAGACGACTTGCATTCCGTGAAGACCCGCCCTACTCCCCTACTCTGCATTTGATTCGCAGACTGTGGGTGAGGGGGGGGAACGCTGACGGGACGCTGAATGTGATTGGACCAGACCCGTACACAGACACAGGCCCTGTCCACACAAGAGTTTGGATTTAATATGACCGAAGTTTGAAAAAATAAAACTCCGTCCACACGGTGAACACAGGTGGACAACCGTGTATAACTGCGTACTCACGGGCAGAGCTGGAACCCAGCAACCGATACATTTAGTACAATGTAATACAATGCCAAAGTAGTAGGCGGCGATGTTGTTCAGACATGAAGGCCATTTCAACCAATCAGAAAAGACTGAACGCTCACTAAACTTCCTGTTGGGTCGCGATCTGCCATTAATTTACTGAAGAAGAAGAAGTAAACTTCCTGTTTAGAAGCACAGCTGGACCCTATTGATCATTTTGCCAACGGAACATATATTTTCAGCAAAGAAAGAAACTGCAATAAACAAACGGATACATTCACTGTGTTCTGCCTCTCATTTTGTTGATGAAACAAAACCATCAGCAACACAATTTACCACCAAGAGCGGATAGTTTAGTCTCACAAAAAAGATCTCCGGTGTTGTTAGCTACATGCTAATGTCAATGGCATTCTCTATGTATAGTATATAGCTTAAATGCTAACGTAATAATGTAACGTTAACGCTAGTATAATGAATGGATGCAAACGTTATTTAACACATTGCAGAATGGGTACAATACAATACGGCTCAATACAAACAATTGTTAAGGGGATGCAGTCTGGACTGGGTTCCTTATAACAACTTGACAACACATGAGTTTAGTTTAGCTGCAGCTACATGTTTACTCTGAGCGTCAACAGACATCAGTCGATCACAACACTCTTCAACACAGACGATACGTTTTGAACAAAAGTTTGTTACAATCATTTTCATATAACGCTACTTGGGACAGCTCTGCTGTAAACACTGGTGTAGTTGGCTCTGCTCTAATCTCTCTACCCCGCGGTCTGCCGTGAACATGGGGAATAATTGCGACAGCTCTGCTGTAAACACTGGGAATAACCTCGGTTGCTATGCCCACACGCAACTGCAAAACCGCACAACTCCACCCTGGCCACCGGTTTCAAAGACCGCGGTTGCAGTGTAGCAAATCCCCGGTTGTGTGTGGCCGAACAGTGCAACTGCGCACATACAATCACGGTTACATTAAACCCAGCGTTCGTGTGGACGGGGCCACAGACAGTGGCAGTGCAGCCAGCCGCTTATGCAGAGCACTGCTCGCAGTCAGAGGAGATAGCGAGGATGCATTTGCCTTCCACTTTACTTGATATCACTCCGGAATCACGTTTCAACCAAGTCACTAACATAACGTTGCTGTCATGAGCCTGCGCTATGGTAGCCTACAAGTGATAAAATAAATAAAACTTCCAACTCTCGCGCAACGTCTCGGCAAACAGTAGCGTGCGGGCCGCATTAACACTACACTTTGATGTCAAGTAGGGGGCCGCAAAATATCATCCCTCGGGCCGCAATTGGCCCGCGGGCCGCGAGTTTGAGACCCCTGCTTTATAGTGTTGCTATCTGTCCATTCTCATTGTCAATTGAGTTCATAAACCGTCCCTTCAAAATGGCTTAAAGAAAAAAAATGCATCGGTATGTTGTCATTTTATAGCGCCGTGAATATAAGCTTTATCGCAGATTTTGTCTCATATTTTCTGGAAAGCTAGTTATGGAGCTAATAGCTACTAACGTTATATTCAACGGCATTTCCGTTTTATATATGCTAAAGAAATAACACAAACTGCATATGATCCGGGCTGTCCCAGAGCATGTATGCATGAAGGGGGGGGGGGGGGCGGGGGACGTCGTTTAGTATAATTAATTACCAATACAGTGTCCGTGTAACTAGCCACATTCACTGATCGACTGCTTGCGTGTCACAGCAAGTTCTGATCCGGCTGTAATTTAGGTGAAAAAGGTCTTACCGTGAGCCTGTGGGATACCCCCCAGCATTTCCCCGTTATCGATCGGCATCTGGTAGATAGATATGTCCATTGGCTGATGATAAATCCCATTATTCCATGGAGAAATCTGCTATTCGAAACGTGAGCCAGAGTACATTGTGCTGGTTCATGATCCGGCTACAATGATACTCCATTGGAAGAAAAAAAATGTTTTACGTTCGCCCACAGGGCATACTGCAGTGGAGCGATGGCGCCCCTAAGAGGATCTGGCCAGTATTGCATGTTCTCGATTCCACAGACGAGGGTAGATCTGCAGAGCCGGTCGGGGACCTTGAGCCGGTTATTAAAATGGAATAACAGCAATAACAAATGCCACGGCTATATACGTGCCTCTGGTCCACAACGCATGGCACTGAAACACGTATAAACTCGTGGCTGGTCCTTAAAGTGTTACGGTCAGGGTAAGGGGCTAGGGAAAAAATGTAAGTCATTACAATGTCCCCAACTGTGTTTTCACTTCACACCTGTTGGCTTCTAGGTTACACCATTGAGGTGGGATGAGGTGGGAGGGTTCAGTCTACCCAGTATTATGCATGCACAGCAGATCCATAGCACTACACACGTTAATGGATCTTCTGAGCCGTGATCGGACATCTTTACTCCCAGCGTAAACCTACAACATGCCGAGCATCCATTGTCTCTCTATCGTGATTCTATGTTGTGGAAGCACCTTTGAGCAAGGCACTTCAATCCCAAGCCGGGCTGTGTTTGTACTGGGCAGCTCCCAGGTATGAATGTGCGGAGCTGTGCGAGTGTGAAGTAGGGGCGTTGGTGAAAGAGAATTATTCACTCAGCAAATCTTCCCTTGGTAAACAAATACTCATAAAACTCAAATGGTTTGGGAAAACGAAGGTACTGTAAATATTGTACAAAAAACAGTGTTTGTCAACGTGTGGGCAAAGATATTCTCTGGAAGTATCATATGAAGCCAAAGCCCTCTCTCTAAAGTCCGCTGAAAAATACAATGTTGAACAAAACACTGTAGACAGTAGGCCTGTCCCCGACTAAGGATTTGTGTAGTCGACTATGATTGGCCAAAATTTGCCGGTAGTCGACTGTGGGGGGTGCTTAACACATTCACGGCCATTGGAATTCCCCATCTAGCTATAGCTAGGCCAGCTGCTTTCCATTACACACTTTCACTGTGCGTCACGTTGTTTGTAGAGCTAAATCTATATTTTATATTATAGCTATGGATACAATATCATGGTCATTTGACAGTGAGAACCTTCCGTTCAAGATGCAAAAAATAAATAATTTTTCCATCCATATGTTCCCGTTTTATACCGTGGTGAATATGAGTGTTATTTTAGAATGATCCGGGCTAATTTCTGTGAGGGGAGGGGGTCGTTTCTGATTAATTGATTGCCAATAACGGCATTTGTTATTACCACAACATACGCTGATCAGGGGGATCTATGGCTATGAAATCCTTGCACGATCAAGCTGAAATTGACATTAAATTGTCCTTACCTGTGGGATTCCAAAAAGAATATTCAAATTATTTGATTGCCATCTGGTAGATCATATGTCCATTTGGCCCACGACATAACCCACCACAGCATAATGAATCGGGGGTCCCGAAAACTATTCAATGCAATCGGGTGAAGCCCTACTAGGTTCAGGTTAGTAGAAAAGAGCGCCCGGAGCGTTTTCAGTGTGGCACCCGGTCGGGAACAGGGGTTACTGCATTCTCGATACACGCCACTAGCAGGATCTGGCCGGTACTGCACCTTCGGAGTCCCAATATGCCTTTTCCAGACAAAATACAGATCCCCGACATTGAATAGGGTATTAAAATCGAATAAAAGAATAAACAAGTCAAAAACGTATATATATGTTTTTGGCCGTCAACCGCTGGCTCCCAATAACGTACGTATATATACGTGGTTGGCCAGGGAATGTGTTAATGTCTGAAGGAGTCGACTGAAGGCTTCTTGTCCTCTGCGAAAGCATGCAATTGGTCCACTGATGGATACATCTTGATATTTGTCTAGTGTGTTCATTAGATGAGTGAAATCCTCTTTCAGTGCCTCTGTGCCCGTTTTCTTAGGCATTTAGCCTCGCTGGTATGTGCGCCATTAGCGTTAGCCACGTTTCTAGGCCCCTTTGCTTTTGGAAAGAATGAGAAAAAGCATTCGACTAAGAGGTTGGCAGTCGACTACGGCTCCTTTCGATCGATTAGTCGAGGTCAGCCCTAGTAGAGACTAGAGCCATATGGAATCCGCGATCACGGAATCGCGGAATTGAGCAATAAAAATGGAATCAACTATAAAAAAAAAAAAAAAAAATTTTTTTTTTACTTTTTCTTTCTTTTATGTTGTGGGACTTGTACAGCACTTTGTTCAACTTTGTCAGTGCTGTAAAGTTTAAACCTTTTTAAATCTTAGACAAACAAAACACTTTGCCTTCATGAAATATTGTAAGCCGTCATTTGAGGCTTTATAAAAGCAGCACAATGAACACAAATCTGTCAGTGCCGAGTCCGACCTCATCTTAAATAACAAACAGCATTGCTTGTTGTAATTAACAAGGAGAGGCAGAGTTGATTTTGCAAAAATATATATAATCTTTTTTTTTTTTTTATTATAATCGATTTTTTTTTTCATATTCGAATCCCATGCCCATCGAACGAAGCTTAGAAGTATTTAAGACAGCCCTATTAAATGGACTGTTATATCTTATTAAATTGTGGACATTTATTCATTCCCACTTATTAGACACTATTTCTGATGGTAAAATGAGCGTACAAAGCAAAATACAGAATTCTGAAATATTAAAACAGAAAAAACGGAATTTGGAAAAAAATATAATGGAATTTGGAAAAAAATAAAACGGATTTCATATGGCTCTAGTAGAGACAGTAGTGTAGCTGGATACATTTTGTCCCGTTAGCTTCTTAGACAATAATTTCCAAATGTTTGAGTCATGGGAATAGTTGCCCTGAAAAGGTAGGTCTCCTGGAAAGAAAATGCTTGAAAACCACTGTTATTGACCATATTCAGACTGGGGCCGTTTTGCTCTTATGTTGGGATTCCTTTCCACCCTGTTCCCCAACAGGGTGGAAAGGAGTATGGACAGTAGAGCAGCTTTCCACAGACAATGGGTTGCAAGTTGCAACCTAAAATGGGCCGTCCGTTGGGTTCTTCTCACATGATAGAGAGTCCTAGCTTGTTTTCATGGTTCCCCCGGGGCGAGAATACATTTATAAATGTTTGGTACTGGACTGAAAAAAACCTACGCCAGCTATCACATTCGGTTGTTAAGTTGTGACGTATCGACCTTCCAATAAACAGTTTCCAGGACCAAGCACTCAGTGAGGCTCAGTGCTGTGTCCCTTCCCTTGTTGTTTTAATAGATCTGAGTCATAAAGAAACTGGTTGGGGTATGTAGGGCTGCAATGATGAGTCGACGTTATTCATGACCGACACATCGTATCATTACTTACATTACAGTGCCGTCTTTGCAGTTGAAATGGCAGACGTTCAAAGTCATAACATGCGCAACATGTCATCTAACTAGTGCACAATGATGAATGAATCACGTTCAAAATATAAATAACTTCTCTTAATTAAATTAAACCACTCTTCGTGATTCTGCCTAAAGTCAGGGCTCGACAGTGCAAGCGTTTCACTCGCATTTGACTTAAGTTTAGATTTTGCTGTTTGCTCCAGCTTGAACAGTGAGGAATGGGAGGGTCTGAGCCCGATTTCTCTCTCTCTTTCTCTCTCTGTACGTTCAATGATTTTAAGTAGCCAAACGTTACACTATAAAAAAACATAAAACAAACTGGATAGTTAATCATAATAAATATTTCACTTCATTAGCAGAAATATTTTAGTCATTAAATATGCTATAAACTATTTTCCCTCTCTCTTTTGTGTGCGTGTGCGTGTGCGTGTGTGTGTGTGAAGCATCTTTTTTATATAATCGTATCTCCTGTGCTGGCATAGCGTGGAGTGGAGAGACAACACATAACATGTAATTATTATATAAGATATAATAAAAAACCTATTTGTCATTTTTGGACAGTAAAATAAATTCTGTGGCTGGTAGTTATTTTTTTTTTATCTAAAAAGTTTATTTTGTTCCCCGTTTTTCAGCATTTAGCTACAGGCATAGATACATTGTATGATAAAAGATAAAATGATAAACAATGTCTTAGTGACTGGTAGGTAGGTGTTACTGTTTATTATTTCAAGATGATAAAGTAGCTACTATGACTCAATAAATAATAAGCAGTAATGGCATGTAGGTTACTTGCCCTACTCATGTACAGTAGGCATCCACACTACACAGTATTTACAGACATAAATAAACTTCATGGCTCATCTCCTACTCTGGGTATTCAGTAGGTGGTGTCAGAGAGGCAACTAGCCATGTGACTTAAGGATAGTAGTACCGCACTTGAAAAACATGTCAATATATTTAGAATAGTTCCAATTGCTTGTTTTTTCTGGTAAATGAATAGTTTAAATTAATTGACTAATCGATCAAATAAATCAACAGATTAATCAATAACAAAATAATCATTAGTTGCATCCCTAGCGGTATGTGCTCCTACCCTCCTAGTATCTTCCGCTGTCTGAAGCGTAGCATTGACATGAATATACGATGTTATACGTCATGTGTGGCATCAGACTTAACAACTGAATAGGCCTAGCTTTGATTAAGTACAGAAGCGTATAAACTCTTGACTGCTGTTCCTACCAGAGTACTGTAATTGACCCATCTCAAACACCACACTTCCCTCGAAGCAACGGTTGTGATTGGAGAATCAAGAATAGAGGGCGGGGTTTGACATAGGTCAATTACTGTATATCACAAAACGCACCCTATATATAGACAGCAATATGTAACAAAACTATGACTGGGCGATACAGAACACATGTCAATATAACGACAATCAAAAGAACTTGTTTTGTGAAATCTGCTTAGGTATGGAAAAACACATGAGATAATCCAACATATGTTCATTATATTGGACTGTCATTTTTAAATGACATTATAAACATGATATACAACGCCCCAATTTAACCGACCAATGGGCGCACACATGACATACCCACACTACTATACAGATAGATGATGATATATGATAAATATCATGATGATTGTAAACCTAATGGCCTAATGTCAGGGTCAGTTATCTCCTCTCTCCATTTCAGCCTTCCTACGGTCTCAATAAAGAACCTTCTCTCCTGTGTCTCCCCTACTGTCTCCCTCTCAGCCTTCCTGCTGTCTCAATAAAGAACCTTCTCTCCTGTGTCTCCCCTACTCCGTCTCCCTCTCAGCCTTCCTACTGTCTCAATAAAGAACCTTCTCTCCTGTGTATCTCCTACTCCCTCTCAGCCTTCCTACTGTCTCAATAAAGAACCTTCTCTCCTGTGTCTCCCCTACTCCCGTCTCCCTCTCAGCCTTCCTACTGTCTCAATAAAGAACCTTCTCTCCTGTGTATCTCCTACTCCCCCTCAGCCTTCCTACTGTCTCAATAAAGAACCGTCTCTCCTCCTGTGTCTCCCTCTCAGCCTTCCTACCATCTCAATAAAGAACCTTCTCTCCTGTGTCTCTCCTAATCCGTCTCCCTCTCAGCCTTCCTAGTATGTCTCAATGAAGAACATTCTCTCCTGTGTCTCTCCTACTCTGTCTCCCTCTCAGCCTTCAAGTTCCTACTGTCTCAATAAAGAACCTTCTCTCCTGTGTCTCCCTCTCAGTCTTCCTACCGCCTCACAAAAGGAGAACAATATTGGGTGAACTAACTGTCCACTTTTCTTTAAAAAAACAACTGTTTATAGTCTCATTCACATAGTGTGACAGTGGGCTAGCCCAACTGTTTCCTACTTGAATTAAACTAGCACCCGGAGGGCCTGGATAAACTGAGTATTTTGAGTCACTGTAGAAACGGGACATGTGCCAACAATTACAATGGTTTCAGTATGGTTTCATGATATGATGATGATACCGCATTTCACTGTATGCCCTGGTATGTATGTGATGAATAAACTCTTGAATCTTGATACAAGGGCTGGGGGTGATATGACCAAAATATCATATCACAATATTCAACTTAGTTTTTGACGGTATAAAGGTATGCGACGGTATTGTTTTCCAGTGCAAATTCCATTGTGATATGACATATTTTCTTATGTCTTTATCTTGTAATATCATCATGTCTTGTAATACAGTTGTCATGGTCATATTTAATTCAAAATGGTCTATTTTCTTTTACTTTTAATTCTGCTGCAAGGGACCTTTTTTTGGTTAACTTAATATAGTTTGTATATATATATATATTTCTTTTTTTCTTTACATGTATACACCGTGGGTGACGTTATGGTAAAAACCCATACCTATTCATGGATCCATGATGGTCTACCTTCATATTCGGTCTACCTCCCAGCCCTACATGATACTTCTGCCTATAGCCCACCATTGTGTTATCCACATTTAAATCTGTTATAGGACTAATCGCAGATTAAGAAAACGACTGCGAATATGAGATAAGATGCTAGATGTAAGGTAAGGTAAGATAGGAAGAACTTAATTTGTCCCCAAGGGAAATTACAAGTTCCACAGTACAGCACGGCCAATGATCAGGTTAAATATAAAAAGGAAGAATTTGAGAATTAGGTAGAGTTGTGTAATAATGAATTACATGATGAATACATTATGACAGTGGTTCTCGACCTAGGGGTCGGGACACCCAAGGGGCCACAAGATTAATTTTGTATGTCACAAAATGATATACACAAAAAGTATCATGTTTATAATCTTTGGTATATGCTTTTTTTCCCCTGTGAAATAATTTATATTTGAAGTCTAAAGCCCTCCTACAATCATTAATCAAGTTAAATATCCTGAAAGGGGGAAATTAATGTAAAAATATTTTGTGACAAAGTTCACCATTCTGTCTATGCTTGACGATGTAGGGGGGAGGGGGGGGGGGGTTGTGAACAAACATCCCTGTTTTTAGGAGTTTTAAAATAGAGAACCTCTGCATTATGAGTATGAGTATCTGCAACGTCGCTCAGATCATGTCAACATGTTTTTCCAAACACGATATCGTCTTGCTGTCAATTAGGGATGCCCCGATCGATCGGCCACCGATCGTTATCGGCCGATAATCAGTATAAATATGCGATCGGTGATCTGTGATAATGCTTTATTTTCGCCGATCCGTCAAAACCGATCGAAAAACATGATCCAATTCTTAGCGGAGATCTCACTCGCTCTCTCTCAGACACACAGAGCTGCCTGCAGGCCCCTCCTCCTCCTCCTGCCCCTCCCGCACCCGTGTAAACACGGGTATAGTCTAGTCTAGTGGGACCTCCGTGAGCTAACGTTAGCTACCGTTACAAAATGACCCAGTCAACTATTCACTTTTAGTTTAATTTAGTTTTAATATGAGGCATTGTCTAACGTTATCTAGCTGGCTAGCTACTGATAGCTGCTGATATCAACAAATGCTCCAGCAATAGTCGAGTGCATGATAAGTTACCTCCGTTGACTCGTTAGCCAACGTTAGCTCACGTTAGCTCTATATGGAATGTCCAGTAAACTAAATAGTTCACTGAGGCGTTGTCTTAACGTTATCTAGCCGGCTAGCAGTAGCTACAGATAGCTCCTGATATCAATGTCTTATAACATTGATTCGATGCATATTCGAGCCCCGGCTTGCATCGCAGTAACAAACGGGGCTAGCTGAGGGAGTAGGGTATATCTGCAGAGCCGCAGATATACCCTGCTGAGGGCATGCTGAATGTGATTTGATCAAAGCAGATACACACAGACAGTCGAGATAGCGAGCATTTTTACTTGTTGCGTGGTGGCGATGTCGCGCAGATAATACAACTACAAGTATAATTATATAATATATATATTTTATTAAAGAAATTATATAAAATACATATATTTTTTTTATCAAAAACGATCGATATAGGATCGGTATCGGCCGATATGGCTCAAGACGATCGGTGGCAAAAAACGTGATCGGGGCATCCCTACTGTCAATTGTCCGCATCCTGTTAGGAACAGGTGTGGGAATCTGTTTGGTCGACGACAGCCCTCATTACGAGGCAACCTGCTTGAAATAATCTGGTAATATTCAGCAGTGGGACACTTTTTCTATTTCCCACTTCCTGGATCAGCTAGCTTAGGCGTTGGCCAAAAATATCTCACCCAAACTTTTTAACTAGGCTAGCTGATCCGTATCAGCTTCCATTAATTTGTGCTAAGCTAGGCTAGCTAGCAGCCGGATAGCTTTCTGCTGAACGCACAGAGGAAAATGGCATCTCCATATCCGATTCTGGAGAAGGCGGTAAGTGAATTTACCATAATATTGACGTATTCCTTTAACTCTTTCTGCACCAAACCCGAGATTTCTCGTGTTTCGAATACAACCGTTGAGCGCCAAACCAGAGATTTCTCATTTCTCAGAGATTTTCCCATTCTAAACACTCGTGCTGACCTGCCTGTGTCTCCCTGGCCTACATTAAAATTGCAACAGCGATCGAATCCTGACAGGTGGCAGTTAGGGGTGGGACGATACATCGATCCAGATCGATACATTGATATAATTATCAACGATCGAATCGGATCGATGCAATGTAATAAGATCGATTCATATCGATACTCTTATTTTGAAAATCCTGTGGCGAGTCTCATATCCGCCCAAGAACAACAGGAGTAGCTCCGTGTGTGTAGACGTTACAGCATAGCATTCTCCCTTTCTGTGTGTGTGTGTGCGCGCGTCTTTGGAAAGACCAGATGAGGTCAGAGGAGTTTGATGTTTAAATGTTATTTAAACATAAACAATATAATACATAATAAATGTAGGCCTATACATGATCATGCAACATCAACAAATTGTTGTAGGAACGGTTTGGGAGAGGGAGGTAGGGAGGGGTTTTAGGTTGCGAGTTTTGAGTTCCAAAAAATGGAGCTTAAAGTTTAAAGCTCAATATATCAAAACGTGGCACTTTACAGTGAACAGGAGGTCTATTTGTATTAAAAACAATAGATTGATTTTCCTTTAAATGTCTGGAAGAGCTCAAAAATACAAATGTCAAATGATATTTTCGTTACCGTTTTTTAGTTGATCTAAATGTTACTGATTGTGTTAAATGGGCGTATGATATCATCTCATATCGATTGCAGGCACCTGAATCTAATCTAATCATATTGTATCGTGAGAGACTTTGTGATATCGGCAAATATCGTATCGTTGTCCAAAGAATCGATATCGTATCGTATCATGATGAAACTGGTGATTCCCACCCCTAGTGGCAGTATCGCCTACCTTTTGAACTGGGTCTCTAAGGTGTCTCTCTGTGCCTCTGGCTGCAGGAATCCCCTCCCCCTCAAAGTGAAGCCGTACACAGCCACCTGTCGCAGATCTGCTCGCCTGAAACCTATAGTTTTCCGTATTCTAGCCAGGCCCAATGCACACCGGTAATGACGATCACGATGGAACTACTGGGATTATTCATTTTGGAGTAGACCTTACAAAGGTAAGGTCTATTTTAGGTCTATTTTACCGAACCTAAAACATGCTTTTGTATTGATCACAGCGTTGTATTTTACCGAACCTAAAACATGCTTTTGGTAACGAACTTGATGATTTTGTGAAGAAACATCTATATCGTTATATAACTTTGATTTGGAAATAATATAGGTTTCAGGCGAGCAACCCGGACGATTTGCGCATATGCATATAAGACGCCATATTTCACTATCTACAAAACGAGACTGGATTATTTTGAAACGGGGCGATGTTTAGCGTGGAATAGCGCACAAACGAAAGAATGTAGAAAATGAACTGGTTTGTCCATGTTGGACTATAAATAGTGCCCGACTGCCTGTCAAATGAGCCATACTATTGTCTCCATAGCTATAATACAGAATATACGATGGGTCCGCAAACATCGTGAAAATATGTAAAGATGGGAGTAAAGATGGGAAAACAGTGAGGCAGACAATGAGTTAAGGACAAGGTGTCCTGCTTGATATGACGCTCTATATGATGTCCAACTGAGCCTCCCCTCATCTGTGAGACATGTCAACTCCAGAAACACTTTTTGAAACACTGGCCTACAGTAGTGCCTCTTAACCTGGGACTGTGAGGTCATTTTAGGGAGTTGTGAAAGATACAAATATATCATCACTCATAATCTTTGGTGTAGAAGACTTTTTTCTTTTGATATAGCAAAATCGATATCCCTCCTACAACTATGAATGAAGTGAAACACCCTAAAAAGGGATTAAAAACCATGTCTGTCTATGCATGACCGTGTCATGAGTTTGCGTCGTTCCCATTTGTTTTTATGGGCCAGGAACTGAAAGGGTTAAGAACTGGCCTAACAGTAGGCTTGTCCCAGCTCCTGTCTCCCACATCCACATGGCACTTCCTCAATACCTCATACAGAATCCAACGCCCCTGGTCATTGCGCAACATCCGCTAACTCCCTAACAAACACACACACACACACACACACACACACACTAGGGCTGCACGATTTTGGGAAATAATCTAATTGCGATTTTTCTGACAGATATTGCGATTGCGAATACATTTTGCGATTATAATAAAAAATAAAATAAAAAGCAGCCCCACAGAGGTTTATTGTAAAATGCGGCTTGCATCTGGCCTACGCGGTGGGTCTTTTCAGGACACCGAGCCTGAAAATGTTCGATACCGGTACCCAACGGTACCTTTTTTTCTGTACTTTACTCTCCCTCTCTGAAGTCTAAACTTCACAACACACAATCTAAAACCCCTTACCTCCCTCTCCCAAACCGATCTTGTATCTCAATGGGACTTCCTGGTTAAACAAAAAAGAAATTTAAGTAAAAAATTTTTAAATAATTGCGATTATTAATTGTTTTTGCGATTTGATAATTGCATCATTCCAAATCGCGATTTCGATTAAAAATCGATTAATCGTGCAGCCCTAACACACACACCACACAGGGACAGGACGGGCCAAGTCAGTAGGACATAACAGACAGGCTACATACCACAATGTTGTCTCTCACACACATAATTGTCCTAAAACTACTGTTACAAGGTCCACAAGGAAGGTTTGTCAGCAATATGCTCAAAGAGGCAACATAAGCTTCAAGTATCGCTGCAGTCAGAACAAAAAATTTATGAAATCGACAAGGAAAGAATGTTGCAAGCTCGAACAAGCAGCTTGAAGTAGGAAGGGGAGCGTGAGAATGAGAGAGAGAGACTTTAGGCTAAAAAAAAATTGGAAAAAGTCAAAGACCCTCTCTTAAGCGCGTAGACTATTCTATGGTCTTACTCTCCATATTACCAGACAGAGTAAATAACATCATTTGTCAAGACAAACAACTCATTATTAGATGACAGTGTGTTTCTTCAGAGGGAATGGAATGTGTGTTCAGAAATGCAGAGCTTGCTGGTGTGCGGCTGGGGCCAAATGTGTGAAACAACGAGTAGTAGCTCTGGCTTCTACGTCAAGTTTCTACGTCAAATGTATATACACTCTTTTTTGGACACTTTTTGTATCACAAACAGTACTGTATTTGCAAATCTGGTATGTATAGATGTAGCAGTACTGTCTATCTGTATGTCATATATGTGTCATATATGTTATGATTAATTGAAAATGGGGGACCCTGATGTAAACAAGACGAAAGTCTTTCTCTGGTCTGCATCCCCTTAACAATTGTATGTATTGAGCTGTACTGTACTGTACAAATTCTGCAATCTGTTAATAAAGTTTTCAATCAATCAATCGATCATAGCTCTAGCTTGTAGTTGTAGCTCCACTAGCTAGCATAACATCTGCTCTGTGCTCGGGCAGAGGATGACAAGAACCCACAAAGCAATGTCGCCCGGACAGAGGAAGAACATTTGTTAAAGAAAAACACAAATGTAACGTTATCGTTGTTCCCACTGTAGCCCCGAGAATAGGTTAGTTGAAGAAGAGCCGGCGTGAGTTTGATTGTGTGTTCGCCCAGCGGTCCCTACAATGTGGGAGTCCATAGGTGACCACAATGTAACAACACTGTAGCCTTTACACCAGCAGCATGGTTCAGATGGGTTACATTGTTGCAGTGCTCAAGTATGTCGCTGCTTGTCTGCCCATGTGGCTCCTATGAATATATACTATACATTAAATGTAAACATTTCAATACGCCTCTTCTTGAGAGCATAGCAAAAGCGTGTGCGGAATGTGTCCTGTGGGAGGTTTAAATAGGTGTGTTTGGGGGGGAGACACTGCTAGGCCTGAGCCTGGTGACGGGAGTGAAGGAGGGCATTGCAGAGAGAGCTGCCTCGCCCCGGGGACCCACCGGGCACAGCACAGCCACGGAGCGGGGAACCCACTCCTCTACTCGGCAGGAGGAACTGGAAGGGACACCGGGGGCTACTAGTGTTGACAGAAAGAGAAGAAATGGCGAGGAGAGGAATAGATCTATATATAGAGAAGGGGGTAGCCCTGCTGTCAGGTTTACTAGGCTCATTATTATTCTCACCCACCATAAAGTCACTGCCGAAGTTATCCTCTCCTTTCTCGTCGCCCTCTCGCATGGCGTTCACCCCGTGGATGAACTTCCTCAGGATGCTGGCTTGGTCCATGTCGGCTCCCCGTGGCCCCTGTGGCCCTTAGACTAAAAAAAACAAACAATAAAAAAAACAATCCAGAAGTAGCAGGAGAGATGAAAAAAGGAGATGATGGGGGGGTCTGGAAATAAATAAATAAGCTCTTCACGAATCCTCCCAGAGAATCATCATCATTTCAACACCACCCCTGCTTTGATCGCCCCATGTTCTTCGATCTTGTCTGTCTTTTTTTCTCCTACTGTTCCCGTTCTCTCAAAACGATGTAATCCCAGGGGCCGGGGAAACTGTGTCTTCTCGCCTCCTCGGAATAATAAGTGTGCTACCGTGACCGACGTGTAGCCTACACTAAGAATACTTGTTATTATCGTTGTTGGAATAAGGAGAGAGAAAAATGCCTAGTCTATCTATCTATCTATCTATCTATCTATATCTATCTATCTACCCCTCCCTGTCTCCACAGTCACACACTGTAACTCCTACTGGGGGACATCCGGACCGGGGCGGGGGCGTGCACGCCGCTGAGAGTGCGACTCGTCGTTATTGGACAGTAGCTAACCAGGAATTACCGTCCGATTGGTCCATTGGGACGTCAGTCGACAAGCGCGAACATCCGATTGGGTGTATATCGCGTCCGTCATTTTGGTCATAGTCCCTTGGTCATCATTGGTTCACTTGTTTTCAGTCAGCACGCCTATTAAGGTGTTGGAAGGATGTTTTACATGCTAGTAGGCTGGTGTTGTTGATTCTATCACACCATTGCTGCACACATCTGGTTTATCATGTGCCATACATGCCCCAATATTAGGCACCGCACATATATGCATGCAATATGTTTTCTCATATTGTTGTATTTACAAACACACCATACTAATTACTGTGTTAATTTCAAACGTAATTGTATGCATTTTTCAGGCATCATTGGTGATAGAGATGGACAATGTTGCATTTATTATTATTGTTGTTCTTGTTCTTGTTATTATTATTGTTAGTAGTGGTATATATTTGTATATATATATATTTAGGGTATTTCTGCTTTATTAGATAGGACAGTGAGTGACAGGAACTGAGGCGCTTTAAAGATCCCCTCCACATGTGTTTTTAACACTTTTAACTTTTAACACAAATATTATGTATTTATTGAATAACAATTTGTTTGGTAACCCATAAAGAATCTAAACTCAAACCGTGACCTCAAAATCTAAATTGGTATTGAATCTGAAAACGTGTGTATCATTATGTCCCAAATGATGTGTTTGGAGTGTGTCACTAACTACAGACTAACTACCTTTCTCCTCATCCTCAAAACCACATAAGTTTATATATTTTTTTTACAGGATTTCATAATAGGTTCACAGGATTAGTTGCGTCACACAGGCAGCTCAGATTTTGAGGAAGTACAGAGAAGGTACCCCCACCTCCAGTAGAAGAATGTCAAAAAGGCGCCAAGAGGAGTTAACCATAGGGGGGGAACGTTTTTGAGTGGAGGGGATCTTTAAAAAGAAAAATTGGTAAATATTTTATTTTATTTGATCAGATTTAATTTAATTAATTAAATAGAATTTCAATTTATACAGGTAAAAATAAATTCATATCAAGTCAAATAAATATTTCAATCCAAATGAAACATAAATACAATAAAATAAAACTGGAGTTGTTACCAATCAGCTGAGATATACTAATGAGAATAAGTAGTGTAGTGTCAGCAGCATGGACCTTGTATTAATAGATTCTGTCACAGGAGTGTGTTTGACTGTAATTATGCACGGACAAGCCATCTTCTTTAGCTGTGTAATCATTTTGACTTTCCCCCTGTGGTTATTCTTACACACACACACACATACACACACACACACACACACACACACACACACACACACACACACACATGCATGCAAGCACACACAGGCACACGCCCATGCACACGCACACACACACACAGAGAGAGAGAGCATTCTATGATATAGAGTATAGACACACGGGGGGCATGCTGCTTGGTGTCAGGCAGTCAGGCTGCATTCTTGACCTAGGAGATAGTTCTCTCTCTCTCTCTCTCTCTCTCTCTCTCCCTCTCTCTCTCTCTCTCTCTCTCTCTCTCTCTCTCTCTCTCTCTCTCTCTCTCTCTCTCTCTCTCTCTCCCTCTCTCGGTCACAAAACAGAACTTTGGTGCACACAAACAACACAACAGCATACTAATGTACATAAAGCACAGACACCCCCTCCCCCCCCCCCCTTACACACGCACACACACACAAAGAGAAAATGTGATTAAGCTCTTTGAAGTTGGACATCGCTGTCAGTTTCTGGGCTAATCCTGTCATATACCGGTATAGCCTACACTGGATTATTATCTCAATTGCTAGGTCCCACACACACACACACACACACACACACACACACACACACACACACACACACACACACACACACACACACACACACACACACACACACACACACACACACACACACACACACACACACACACACACACACACACACACACACACACACACACACACACACACACACACACACACACACACACACACACACACACACACACTCACTCACACAAACAAACATACAAGCATACACACACAGAGGAATTTCACATACCTACCTCTCTAATACAGGGAGAGAGTGAGAGAGAGATTATACAGAATAAGGAAGCAAATAACAGCGAGCAGATTAATAGGCCACATGTAATCTGGATTGAGATAGCTAGAATGGAAAAAAAGATTTCAAATGAAATATCCTGACCAGGGATTATAGGGATAGGTATATGTGAAATTCCCCTGTGTGTATGTGTGTGTGAAAGAGATAGAGAGAGAGAGAGAGAGAGAGAGAGAGAGAGAGAGAGAGAGAGAGAGAGAGAGAGAGAGAGAGAGAGAGAGAGAGAGAGAGAGAGAGAGAGAGAGAGAGAGAGAGAGAGAGATTACATAATTTATATACTGCTTTTCTAGTACTAGGACTCGCCTTACTAGGGCTTGAACCGACGACTGATCGTGAGCCTAGAGCACTACACATGAAGATCACTCCTCATCCCACTAAAAATGATTTCACGTATGTGTTTAATCTGAGTTGTAGTGTGACATGTTCTAAATTAATTCCAGAAGTATTTATTTTAATTGAGAGTTTTACACATGTATATATGGATATGTTTGGCCTCCTGTCCACATGAAAACAGCATGTTAGGTTACTGGAAATGGAGCTTTTTGAAAACACCTTCCAGGGTGTTTAAAGAACACGGTTCACCTTCTCAGACTATATTCTGTGGCTTTTATGATCTGACCTTGACAGAATTGGTTGATAAAAGACAGACACCCCCTTCGGGTAAAAATGGAGAAGAATATGGTGTTCCCATATAGTTGGAAAATATATTATTTATTGCATGCTCTGCTAAATATTGGATAGTTTGTTGGATAGGTGGCATTGTTGCCACGTCTCTAATGTGAGTTAGTTACATGGATGAAGGGTGGGGGATGGATGAAGGGAGGTGGATGAAGGGAGGTGGATGAAGGGTGGGGGATGGATGAAGGGTGGGACATGGATGAAGGGAGGTGGATGAAGGGAGGTGGATGAAGGGTGGGGGATGAAGGGTGGGGGATGGATAATAATAATAATAATAATGCAGGACCAGTCGCAGAGGTCTTTTCATGGGCATGCAACGACACTCAATGTTAGCAGTTAGCACACACGGTTAGCACACACACACACATGCATTGTTCGTAGGATCGCCGATGCAATACTCCTCTGCGCTTAACCCATCCCGCCGTCCTTCCCCCCAAGGGCAGCCGGGAGCAGACGAGGGCTGTGGCGTGAGCCACGCCCCGGGGACCATCCAAGTGCTCCTGCCCGTCTTCGTCACGGACGCGACAGCGTTAGCGATCTGTTGTTTTTGCATGTTTTTCCATTGGGTTTCTCTTATCGGAGGGGGGGACCCTTGCGAGCACGGGGCGAACATGCAAACTCCACACAGAAAGGCCCGGGAGATACCCCACCTGGGTATACCTGGCATCGCAGAAACCTGGTCCCCAAGCGGGAATCGAACCCTGGACCTTCTTGCTGTGAGGCGACAGTGTTGATGGATGAAGGGCGGGACATGGATGAAGGCAGGTACATGGATGAAGGGTGGGGGATGAAGGGAGGTACATGGATGGGGAAAAGGTACATGGGATGGTATTGGGATGGGGTGGTAGGAGATGAAAGAAGGCATGGCCTCTTTTTTTTATTTCTTATTATTGATCTTTTTCCCCCTCCTTTTTCCTCCGATTTTCTCCCATCCCAATGTTAGTCGTTATGCCAATTCCCAATCCCCTTCCTGGTCGCTGCGCACTTACCCCCCACAGTCGGTCTGGGAGAGTGGAGGCTATCACGTGCTTCCTCCGACACACGTCTAGCCAATCAACCGCTTCTTTTCACCTGGCAGCGCGGACTCTCACTGAGAGGGTGTAACGTGTGGAAGGATCACACTACCCCCCTTAGATCCTATCCGCGCTGAGCAGGCGCCCCGACCGAACTGTAGGAGTCGCTGTTTACAACTGCCAATTGTATTAGTGTGAACGGCCAGCCAAGCTGGTGACAACGCCGGGAGCTGGATTCGAACAGGCGAATCCAGCGTCTCCGGCGTTGGTGACGAACGCAATCTCCGCTACGCCACCTGACCGCTTCTGGCACAGCCTCTTTTTAAATTCTTTTACCATATTTGTTTACTTGTTATCTGTAAATATTTATGTAATACTATTTGTTTTCTGCCCACCTTTCTACATAACTAAACTCATCTGGGTGTCATTCATGGTAGAAAGTACTTTTGCTTCCCGGTGTTGGAAACCGAGTCCTGTGCTTGCCGGCGTGAAAGGCAGCAGGGCTACAGATGGAACCGAATCAAAAGCACTCACTTTTTGGAAGGGCAGTGTTTCTGAAGAGTGAGCTCAGTGGACCTCTCCTTATAGAAACATCTCTGTATGTGAGATATGTGAGAAAATGTATCACAGTTATGAAACAATGTGTAAGAGTGAGCTTGAGTTCTTGAAAGACTCAGAGGGTTAGGGTTAGCTATGGGTTAGGGTTTTCTGTCTGTGTGTTTGTGTGAGAGAGAGAGAGAGAGAGAGAGAGAGAGAGAGAGAGAGAGAGAGAGAGAGAGAGAGAGAGAGAGAGAGAGAGAGAGAGAGAGAGAGAGGCACAGGTGAATTGGTATTCTGGATAGATCTGGATAGAACTCAATAGCAATTTATTCATGCAATTATATCCCCTAAAATGGCCGCACTCCCCCCACACACACCTGCATTCCCACACACACACACACACACAACACACACACACACACACACACACACACACACACACACACACACACACACACACACACATACACACACACACACACACACACACACACACACACACACACACACACACACACACACACACACACACACACACACACATACACACACACACACATGCACATACAAACACGTACACACACATACACATGTATGCCCAATAAGTGGGTTTTATAATTCACAGAGCAGAAGAAAACAGATTGTTCTCAGAAGAGAAAGAGAAGGAGGAAAATAGACTAGAATCTTTCCCCCGAGTGTCTCAGGAGGGCGTCTGGTAATCTGAAGGTCAGTGTTAGCAGTGTTTCAGGAGGTAGAGCAGGTAATCTGGTAATCTGAAGGTTAGGGTTAGCAGTGTCTCAGGAGGTAGAGCAGGTAATCTGGTAATCTGAAGGTTAGGGTTAGCAGTGTCTCAGGAGGTAGAGCAGGTAATAGAGAACATAGAATAAACATTTACAAACTTTTTTTTTAAATGGTTCATTTGCATGTTCTTGGTATCTGATTCTAGGGACATCTATGGATCTCAGGGAATGTATTCCCAGTGTCAGAAATACTGTGTCTGTGTCACGGCAGCGGTGGCTGAGGCGCTGAGCCCAAGAGCAGAACACACAGGGAGAGAGAGAATGGAGCGGTTTAGGATATTTATTCCACAGGTACCAGGCGTCAATAGTACAACAGAGAAATGTGCAGAATGTGGTATTGGAGTGCTCGTCGTTCTCCTCGGGAACGTCCGGGGCGGGGCGGCGTCTCGATAGACAGCGTAGGCAGGCAGCGGGTTTCCTGGGCACAGGGAGAACAAAGATTAGAGAAGGGTCGGCAGTACTTTAGAAGTGCAGCAAGGTAGGATACGTCCTCGTAGCTAGGATGACTAGATAACACTCCGACAAAGGACGACAGGATCCGTGGGGTGATATAGGGGCTGCTGATGAGGGAATCCCTCACAGCCGCGCTGATTGATGCCCGTCTGGCAGCGTGGGAATGCTGCAGCAGGAAGCTGCCCATACATGGGCGCGGCAGGATGGGGGCAGAGGAAGGCCCGGACCTTGATTATGACAGGACCCCCCCCTCTACGGGTGCCTCCTGGCGACCCTCCAGGCTTGTCAGGGTTAGCCCGATGGAAGTCCCGGATGAGGTCAGGACATAGGATCATCTGGCGGGAGGGCCAGCTGCGCTCTTCCGGGCCGTAGCCCTCCCAGTCCACCAGATACTGGAAGCCGTGACCGCGACGGCGCACATCCAGCAACTGCCGGACGATGTAGGCAGGATGGTCGTCTATGATCAGCGGAGGGAGGTTCTGGAGCTGGGGGAGACAGAGGACTGGAGACCACTGGCTTCAGCTGGGAGACATGAAATGAGGGGTGAATGCGCATATGGGAGGGAAGCTTGAGTCTGACGACTGAGGGGTTAATGACAGACAAAATTTCGTAAGGGCCCACAAAACGGGGGGTGAGTTTCCGGGAAACTGATTTTGGAGGAAGATCTCGAGACGAGAGCCAAACCATCTGACCTGGTTGATAGTCGGGGGCCGGTGGCGGTCGGCAAAGCGGCGATTCCGGTCGGCGGAGCGGAGCAGCGCGGCCCTGGTGTCCTCCCATATCTTCCTGCAGCCGCGAAGATGCGCCTGCACAGAGGGGACTGAAATCTCCTCCTCCTGAGCAGGGAACAGCGGAGGCTGGTAGCCCAGAGAAGATTCGAAGGGAGATTGACCTGTGGCAGCGGAGGACAAGGAGTTGTGGGCGTACTCGATCCATGGCAGGAAGGCACTTCAGCCATAGGGGTCCCGGGTCGTGACGCAGCGGAGGGCGGACCCCAGGTCTTGGTTGGCCCGCTCCGACTGGCCATTGGTCTGCGGGTGGTATCCGGAGGAGAGGCTGACCGTGGCCCCCAGGGCTCGGCAGAAGGCCTTCCAGACCTGGGAGATGAACTGAGGCCCTCTGTCGGAGACGATGTCCACCGGGATCCTGTGGAGGCGGAAGACGTGAAGCACCATTAGATCCACAGTCTCTGAAGCAGAGGGAAGTTTGGGGAGAGCGACAAAGTGAACAGCCTTTGAGAACCGATCGACAATGCTGAGAATTACTGTGTTACCGTGTGAGGGAGGCAGACCGGTGACGAAGTCCAGGGCGACGTGTGACCAGGGCCAGCTAGGAACAGGAGGCCTTCCCACGAGCACAGACGGGGCAGGCAAGGACGAAGGCGTGGGTGTCTTCCCTCATGGAGACCCACCAGAAGTGCCGCTTCATCAGGGACAGGGTACGGTCGACCCCAGGATGACAGGCGAACCGGGAGGCGTGGATCCACTGGAGCACCTGGGAGCGGACAAGGTCAGGGACAAAAAGCCGGTTAGGTGGGCCGTTACCTGGATCAGGCTGGGCGCGCTGGGCCTCCCGGACGACGGACTGGATCTCCCAGGTGGCGGAGGCCACCAAGCAGGAGGAGGGGAGGATGGTGTCAGGGTGAGAGGGACCCCCTTCGGGGACAAACTGCCGGGAGAGGGCGTCTGGCTTAACGTTCTTGGAACCTGGCCTGTAGGTCAAGGTGAAATTGAACCGGCCGAAGAACAGCGCCCAGCGGGCCTGGCGGGAGTTCAGGCGCTTGGCCGTCTGGATGTAGGCGAGGTTCTTATGGTCCGTCCAGACCAGGAAGGGGATCTCGGAACCCTTCAGCCAGTGCCTCCATCCATTCCTCCAAGGCCAGCTTGACTGCCAGGAGCTCCAGGTTCCCAATATCATAGTTGACCTCCACTGGGGTCAGGCGGCGAGAGAAGAAGGCGCAGGGGTGTAGTCTCTGGTCGAGAGCGGAGCGCTGGGAGAGGACCGCCCCCACCCCGGTACTCGAGGCGTCCACCTCCACCACTAACTGGCGGGACGTGTCCGGCTGGACGAGGATGGGCGCGGAGGTGAAGCGCCGATGCAGCTTGGAGAAGGCGGAGTCCACCTTAGCGGACCAGACGAAGGGCACAGAGGGCGAAGTGAGTTGAGTGAGGGCTGCAGCGACCCGGCTGTAGTCCCTGACGAAACGCAGATAGAAGTTCGCAAACCCCAGGAAGCGTTGGAGCTGCTTGACGTTGGTGGGTCTGGGCCAGTCCGACACTGCCTTGATTTTCTCGGGGTCCGCCCGGATCTGGCCGCCCTCTATTATGTAGCCGAGGAACCCGATGGAGGAGACGTGGAACTCACACTTCTCCGCCTTGACAAACAACTTCTTCTCCAGCAGGCGTTGGAGACCCTGGCGGACATGCTGGACGTGCTCTTCCATAGAGCAGGAAAAAAATCAGAATGTCATCCAAATAAACAAAAACAGAGCGGTTAAGGACATCACAGAGAACGTCATTGACAAGGGCCTGGAAGACAGCAGGGGCGTTGGTCAACCCAAAGGGCATTACCTTGTACTCGAAGTGACCGAGCGGTGTCTTAAAGGCTGTCTTCCATTCGTACCCCTCCCGGACATGGACGAGGTGATAGGCATTCCTGAGGTCCAGCTTTGTAAAAATGGTGGCACCTTGCAGGGGTTCAAAAGCAGAGTTAATTAACGGCAGGGGGTACTTGTTCTTGACTGTGATGTTGTTGAGGCCACGGTAGTCAATACAGGGGCGAAGGGAACCATCCTTCTTGGAAACGGGAAAAAAACAGCGCCGACAGGAGAGGAGGAGGGGGTGATAATGCCAGAGGCCAGGGACTCGTGGACGTATTTCTCCATGGACTCCCTCTCCGGGCGCGAGAGATTGAACAGGCGACTAGCGGGGAGCAGGTCAATGGCACAGTCGTACAGGCGATGGGGTGGCAAGGAGAGAGCATGCTGTTTACTAAAAACAGCCTCTAGATCATGATAAATTGGAGGGATAGTGGAAAGGTCAATGGGTTCGTTGGGAACGTGAGAATCAGCTACCTCCAGTGGTGGCAGAGCAGACCGCAGGCAGGTAGCGTGACAGTGAGCGCTCCAGCTCACGGCCGAGCCAGTTGGCCAGTTTATCACCGGGTTGTGTAACTTCAACAGGGCATGCCGAGTACAATAGGATTTTGGGGGGAACTAGTGACGTGAAACCGAACAACCTCGCTGTGATTTCCCGAGAGCAGCAGGCGGAGTGGCTTTGTGTGGTGAGTTATCCGTGAGAGCAGTCTTCCATTTAGACCGTGGGCATCGCGGGGAATAGGCAGCGTGTCGGTAGCAATGCGAAAGCGGGACACGACGCCAGCGTCAACGAGGTTTTTGTCAGCGCCCGAATCAACCAGCGCGGACAGGGGAAGTGACTGGCCATTCCAACACAGGGTGGCACTGAATTGCATATTGGGACCGGAGTTGGGAGCATAATTAAGGCTCGAACATGCACCCAGCATTACTGTCGAGCCCCAGCCGTTTGGGCGAAGCGGACACGAATCGAGGAAGTGACCGAGCTGGGCTCAGTAAATACATGCTCCCGTTTTGAGCCTGTGGAGGCGTTCGTTGGGATGAAGGTGAGACCGGTCAAGTTCCATTGGGCCAGAGGAGTTGTGCTCGACGCGAGCAGCACGCCTGGGGGGAGAAGAGCGAGATTAATTGGATAACGGAGGGCGGGTGCCGCTAGTCCTTTCATGGCGGCGCTCGCAAAGACGCATGTCCAGTTCTCTGGCTAAATCAATTAGCTCGTCCAGGGAGTTTGGTTTTTCTTTGGAAATTCAATGGAATATTCGCTCATGCTGCGGTGGCCCTGGCGGATGGCGAACAAGCCAGCAGAGCTATCCGAGCGATGTATGCGGGGAACGAATTGCAGAGTGAAGGATTTCGAGGTTTTTTCAATGTATATAATGTAAACAAAATGTATATAATTACAGCACTGCTTATAGCCATCTGAGAGCAACACAGACGAGAAGAGAGAGAGATGTCAGCAGGCAGTGTGTCTCCACGGCGAGCAGGGTGTAAGAGGCTTGAAGGTCATACCTTCATCCTGATAAGGATTGCATTAGCAGAATGGTCAGAGAGAGACACCACTAGAAACAGACGTTTAATGTGGGTGAAGGGTGAACAGCAGTTGCCATGACAGCGCGTCACATGGCAACAAGAAGAGGGGCGGGGCCTGTCATTGATATGCCAAGATGATAATGATGATGATGAATATTATAAATGTGAGTTTCCTTCCGGGTGTAAGTTAGATCTAGACACGAAGCTGACGCGAGCGGACGTGAATCAGAGACTTTCACCCCTCTCTCACCCTCGCCGGTGGGGGAGGGGAGATGATACATCACCATTAGCTACGGCTAATGTTTATGTAATAAACAACGATGCCAAGAAAGGTACTACGCTGTCCAGTGTCGAATTCATAGGTTTACGGATTGCATTAAAGGGGAATGACAAAGATTGTACAGCCAGTATGAGAAGACAGAGAGAAATAAACACAACGCAGAAACTACACAACGACAATGATGGAGAGGTGATACTGGCTGATTGATCCAAATCTAACAAGAGGGAGGACTGACTGAAGTGGAGAGCTGTTGCCCATTCTAACGCAGGACCCTTGAGCAGACCCGACAGGTAAGCGACTTTAGATTTATCGCTTTGGAAGGTGTGTGGCTGTTGTCCGAATACTAGTGAACATTGAAAAATAAAGGCACGACATTTAGGCACGTCCCCGTCGTAGCGCTCTGGTGCTGGGACATGGGGTTCCCTGGTGGGGTTGGCTGGGCTGCGATGTATGCATCAAAACGGTTACATTGTTCGTCTCGCTCCGCAGAGCTGAGCGTGAGAGCACGGAGTTGGGCAGTGGTCTCCTCAAGTGAGCGGGAGTGTTGGTTTACCAACCCGGCGTGTTCGTTGATGATGGTCCGGACCTCTCTCCATTCTCCGGCATCCTGTGGTGTTGCTGGGTTCGTCATATGGTCGGAGTGTTCTGTTACGGCAGCGGTGGCTGAGCCCAATAGCAGAACACACAGGGAGAGAGAGAATGGAGCGGTTTAGGATATTTATTCCACAGATACCAGGCGTCAATAGTACAACAGAGAAATGTGCAGAATGTGGTATTGGAGTGCTCGTCGTTCTCCTCGGGAATGTCCGGGCGGGCGGCGTCTTGATAGACAGCGTAGGCAGGCAGCGGGTTTCCTGGGCACAGGGAGAACAAAGATTAGAGATGGGTCGGCAGTACTTTAGAAGTGCAGCAAGGTAGGATACGTCCTCGTACCTATGACTAGATAACACTCCGACGAAGGATGACAGGATCCGTGGGGTGATATAGGGGCTGCTGATGAGGCAATCCCTCACAGCCGCGCTGATTGATGCCCGTCTGGCAGTGTGGAAATGCTGCAGCAGGAAGCTGCCCATATATGGGCGCGTCAGGATGGGGGCAGAGGAAGGCCCGGACCTTGATTATGACAGTCTGTTACTAGGCTTTTTTTTTTTAATCCACCTGTTTTTCTGTATTTTTTCTCCCATCCCAATTTAGTCGTTATGCCAATCCCCCCGTCCCCCACTGGTCGGTCTAGGGAGCCCTGAAGTCTATCACATGCTTCCTCCGATACATAGGAGACAGCCAGCAGCCTCTTTTCACCTGACAGCGCGGACTCTCATTGGTGAAGTGTAACGCGTGGGAGGGCACACTACCTTCACCATTTCCCTCCCTCGCTGTGCAGGTGCCCTGACCGACCTGTAGGAGTCGCTGTTTACAACGACCAGATTACCACCCACCGGCTTCCCTCCCGCTGACACCGCCAATTGTGTCAGTATGACGGCCGGCCAAGCCGGAGGCACCGCTGATTCGATACCAGTGTCTCATGTGGTGGTGACGAGCCCTTAGTCCGCTGCGCCACCCAGCCGCCATGTCTGTTCCTAGGCTTGAGTAAATTGTAATGAACCAAATGAGTATATCAATTAAATTCTTTTTTTCTTTTCTTATTTTTTTTTACTGTGAATAACAC
>NC_140179.1:46984177-47109177 GCF_963971535.1 Notolepis coatsorum
AAATAACAAACTCAGCAAAACAGACGGCTTCTCAGTTACAGTGGGTGACAATATTGTCACAAGGAAAGATGAAATTACCTACCTGGGTTCCATCCTAGAGGCTAATCTTTCTAATCTTTAACTTTGCCAACCTAGGATGGCTTAGAGTAGACAACAGAGTACAGCAACTTGCAATGGGCCTGGTCTACAAGATACACTACATGACCAAGGTACCCATGTACATGTCAAAATACTTCCCAAAGGTCAGTGAATACCACGATCACAACACCAGAGGGAGCTCCACAAATCATGTAAAACCCAGATTCGGCTCAAACAAGGGACTAAACACGTTTCGCAATTATGCCACAACAATGTGGAACGCCCTACCCAAAGCTGTAAAGGAATGTAAATCACTACCCACCTTCAAAAACACTCTCAAAGAACACCTACGGGAGACTGCAATTCAAAACTGGCCCCTACAAATGTCCTAACCCAGTTGTACAATAAAGACCAAGCATGGCTTTGTCAGTATTCCAATGTACAGCCCCACCCAACCCCACCCCACCTACCCAACCTCCTCCAATGTACAGTTTCCATGTCAAATGTATGTCAGTATTCCAATGTACAGCCCCCCCCCCCTACCCAACCCCCCCCCCCCCCACCTCCAATGTACAGCCCCACCCCACCTACCCAACCTCCCCCAATGCACAGTTTCTATGTCAAATGTATATACTCTTCTTCTGGATTTTTTTAGTATCACAAACAGTACTGTATTTGAAAATCTGGTATGTCATAAATGTATAGATGTAGCAGTACTGTCTATCTGTATGTCATGTGTGTCATATGATGAATTGAAAATGGGGGACCCTGATGGAAACAAGACGAAAGTCTTTCTCAGGTCTGCATCCTCTTAACAATTGTATGTATTGAGCTGTACTGTACTGTACCCATTCTGCAATCTGTTAATAAACTTTTCAATCAATCAATCAATCAATCAATAGCTTGTCCGTATCAATAGTCTATGTACGCTACCCAAAGTGGGTGACACAATTGTTTGTTGTTGGCACAATTTGGAAATGCATGAACACAAACTGTTTATTCTAACGCAAAACAAACGTAATGATGTTACTCCTCTCTAGGGCTGACCTCGACTAGTCGAATAGTCGACTAATCGGTCGAAAGGAGCCGTAGTCGACTGCCAACCTCTTAGTCGAATGCATTTTTTTAAATAAAAAATATAATATATCTTTTATTTATAATTTTTATTTTTGTATCATTCTTTCCAAAAGCAAAGAGGTCTAGAAGCGTGGCTAACGCTAATGGCGCGCATACCAGCAAGGCTAACCGCCTAAGAAAACGGGCACAGAGGCACTGAAAGAGGATTTCACCCATCTAATGAACACACTAGACTAGACAAATATCAAGATGTATCCATCAGTGGACCAATTGCATGCTTTCGCAGAGGACAAGAAGCCTTCAGTCGACTCCTTCAGACATTAAGCACCTCCCACAGCCCAAATGGAATGATGCAAAAAAAAAGAAAATCAATAAAAAAGATATTTATAATTTTTGCATGGGGGGGGGGGGGGGGGGTAGACTATCGACTAATTTTGGCCAATCAAAGTCGACTATACAAATCCTTAGTCGGGGACAGGCCTGCTCCTCTCTAGCTGCCTCTCTCAGGCTTCCACTGTGGTCTTCCTGCAACAACTCACGCCTTGCAGGATTTCAGAGCGAGATTTCTGTTTGAATGAATGAATGAATGAAAACTTTATTTAACAGATTGCAGAATGGGTACAATACAGTACGGCTCAATACATACAATTGTTAAGGGGATGCAGACCTGAGAAAGACGTTTGTCTTGTTTCCATCAGGGTCCCCCATTTTCAATTCATATAGACATTTATGACATACACAACATACATGACATTTATGGCATAGGGACATATAGGTATTTAGTACTGATACATTTGTGACATAAACGGTATTCCAATATACAGTACTGTTACCCCTAGATCCTGACAGAGTATATATGATGGGGAGGGGACTGTACATTAGGGGGGGGTGGGTGGGTGGGAGAGAAATATACATAAGGCGGGGAGGGAATATATACATGCGGTGGGGAGGAGACTGTCTATTAGGAGGTGGTGGGGGTTTTGGGCATTTATGGTGGCCAGTTTCGAATTGCAGCCTCCCGTAGGTGCTCTTTAAGAGCGGTTTTGAATGTGGGCAGGGATTCACATTCCTTTACAGCTTTGGGTAGGGCGTTCCACATTGTTGTGGCATAATTGCGAAACGTGTTTAGTCCCTTGTTTGAGCCGAATCTGGGTTTAACATGATTTGTTGAGCTTCCTCTGGTGTAGTGGTTGTGGTATTCACTGACCCTTGGGAAGTATTTTGACATGTACATGGGCACCCCGGTCGTATAGTGTATCTTGTAGACCAGGCCCATTGCAAGTTGCTGTACTCTGTCGTCTACTCTAAGCCATCCTAGGTTGTCAAAGTGGGCAGGGGTGAGGTGGGTTCTGGGGTTCAGGTCAAGTAGTAGTCTGACCAGTTTGTTTTGTGATGTTTGTAATTTTGTTTTAAGCGCCTTTGAGGTGCTTTGGTACCATGAGGTGCACGCATAGTCATAGTACCCTTGAATGAGTGCTCCTGCCAGAGTCTTCAGGGTATTCTTGTTTACCAGAGAGGAGATCCGGTACAGGAATCTAGTTCGTTGGTTGACTTTTCTTATTACATTGGATGCCATTTTGTCACAGGAAAGATTTGCCTCTAGGATGGAACCCAGGTAGGTAATTTCGTCTTTCCTTGTGACAATATTGTCACCCACTGTAACTGAGAAGCCGTCGGTCTTGTTGAGTTTGTTATTTGAACCGAAGAGAATGGACTCTGTTTTGCCCATGTGTAATGATAGTTTGTTATCAGCGAGCCATATGCAGATTTTGCCTAGTTCCGAGCTGAGGGTTTTTTCAACCTGCAACTTGTTCTTGTCAGAGACCAGCAGGGCTGAGTCGTCCGCAAACAGGAACAAGTTGCAGTCACAGGCTGACGACATGTCATTTGCATAAATTAGGACGAGTAGCGGTCCTAGTATGCTTCCTTGTGGAACACCACAGCTCACTGTGAGGGGGGGGGATAGAGTACCGTTTACCTCTACCATCTGTTCTCTCCCCTCCAGGTAGGATTGCATCCAGCTCACTGATAAGCTATCAAAACCAATTGCTTTTAGCTTGTCCATTAGAATGGAGTGATTGACAGTGTCAAAGGCCTTTTGTAGGTCCAGCATGACCATGCCGCAGTATTTGCCCGCGTCCACCTCTTTCAGTGGCAAAAACACGCACTTTTAGTGGTTGCACTTCCCTTCCACTCGAGTTCAGTTGAAACGGCAAGTACTTGATTACTCATGCCCATCCTTACTCTTAACCCAAAGAAATCTGCCTGTGTCAACAACACACACACAGGCAACCAGAGTGAGCCTCTACAAATGGCGGCTTGCCCCAGAAATATGACATCAAGCTTCTCAAGCCCTATATAGTGACAAAGAAGCAATGTGAGGCATGGTGTACAGTAAGTATCAGTCACGTTAGCAGAACTCACTTGACAGCATAATACTGATCCAAGGATATGCTTTGATGTTGTTGTTTGACAGGTTGTCCAGAAAGTGAGAGATTGGGGGGTGGGTAACAATCTCCCCCTCCTCCATTATATATGCCCCTGGGTGTATACCATACGTACTGTATATACCTGTATATCCCCTTGAATACACCACATTTTGCATTTACATTTTGTCATTTAGCTGACGCTTTTATCCAAAGCGACTTACAAGTTCTGTATGACAAGTCAGCAGGACAAGTCTTTCAGTTCATCAAACAGTGTTGAAACTTGGGTGCTGCATTGTTGAGTGCATAGTAGTAGAGACATATTAGTATAGTAGGTAGTAATATAGACAAGGACAATTAATTAGTGGAAGAGTGCATGATAGTAGAAGACAGTAAGAACTGAAGGTTAGTAGTTTTATAGTTTTTTTCTTCTTTTACCACTGGTGTCAGTATTTTCTAGGCTTTCTTGAGTTTTGCTATCCACTGACACCACCTAGTGGGCAATGGTGTGTAGGACAAAAATCAATCAAGTGGACATGAACTAAGTAGTTTTATTGCGGTAATACTCAAGTACAGATTTGAGGTATTTGTACTTGCCTTGAGTATTTCCATGATTTTGCACTCCACTACATTTCAAAGCTCATTTTGAGGTTTGAGTATATTGAATATGAGGTACTAATTCAGTCAGAAAATGCTTAATGTGGAATGTTGATGTCAGGAGTGTAATTTATTCAGCTTCAGAGATGTGTCTTGTGATTTGAACTGTTTTAGGTCACCCTCTCTGAGCACAGCCAACAGTATGTTGAGGGGGCGTGGCGCTCACTGAAAGGAGATGTCAGGTATCATGATGATACATGAAGCTTTCAAATGTAAACCAATTCATGGGACCAGCGTGATCGGTTGCTATGGGAGATTAACATTAGCTAACTGTGTGTGCAGGTGATAAATACATTGTCACAGTTGCTGTGGATGTTTTTGAGCCACTAAAATGAACACAATTGTAGATTTTTTTGTTTACAGCTAATGACAACTGACAGACTGACCGATGGGCCAATCAGGGAAACCCAAGTAGATTATTCAATCTCTTCAGGGAAGCAGATTGGATATCGGATTTTGAATCTGTTGACATCCAGGAGGATGGTGATCAAAGAGCTAACCTCGTTCCCAGCTTTATCTCGTGAGCTTAGTCATAGCTTTAGAAAACGACAACTACAACATTTTGGCACATTACAAAACAATACAATCATGGAGTTTTTCATACAAAATCTTAAATACCATTGATTGATTGATTGATTGAAAAGTTTATTAACAGATTGCAGAATGGGTACAGTACAGTACAGCTCAATACATACAATTGTTAAGGGGATGCAGACCAGAGAAAGACTTTCATCTTGTTTACATCAGGGTCCCCCATTTTCAATTCATCATAACATATATGACATACATGACATACAGATAGACAGTACTGCTACATCTATACATTTATGACATATCAGATTTGCAAATACAGTACTGTTTGTGATACAAAAGTGTCCAGAAAAAGAGTGTATATACATTTGATGTCGAAACTGTACATTGGAGGAGGTTGGGTGGGTGGGGTGGGGTTGGGTGGGTGGGTGGGTGGGGGCTGTACATTGGTACCTTACCATGGGCAAAAGGAGTAGGAAGAATAAAAAAATTTTGTTACCTGCCCCTTATTCCTAAACTAAACAAGTATTACTTGATGGTCGGCGTACAACCTAATTTACACAAAATAATAATACCATATACAAAGAAACAAACAATCCACAGTTTAAACAAGAACAAATTAAATGATAATAATAATAATAAAGAATAAAAGAAAAAAATCTCACTATTCAGATCACATTTGACTTTCATACTGACAATATTTTTTTTATATATAATAATTTTTGAATTGACAAACACTTACATCCCTTAAGCTCGCTATGGAGAGAATTCCACAACTTTACACCAATAACTGAAGGACACTGTGTGGTACGTGCAAACTGATGTTTAAAATTTTATTTCCTCCTACTACACTCACTTTCTAAATGAAAAAGATTTCGTAATTTTTCTGGCAGTGTATTATTTCTTGCCCTAAACATAATTAACATTGTTTGAAACTTAACCATGTCTTCAAGTTAAATTATTCTAGATTTAATAAATAATGTGTTTGTGTGTTCTCGATAATTCACTTTATGTGTGATTCTTACAGCCCTCTTCTGTAGTATGGTTTTATATTGGTCCCATAAGTATTCCCCCATACTTCAACACAATAACTGAGATAAGATGAGTGAACAGTAGAGTGTTCTCATTGCCTCATACTCTAACACATCCTTTACTTTATTCATAACAAAAATACTCTTGGACATCTTTTTTTAACATGTGCTATGTGAGATCAGATTTCCATGTTAATTTATCAACCATAATTACACCAAGAAAACGAAATTCATTAACTCTCTCTCTATATCAACTTCATCTATATGGTCAGTACTAGGGCTGCACGATTTTGGGAAATAATCTAATTGCGATTTTTATGCGAGGTTTATTGTAAAATGCTGCTTGCATCTGGCCTACGCGGTGCGTCTTTTCAGGACACAGAGCCTGGAAATGTTTCTTTTTACCTGGGAATCGATACCGGTACGGTACCCAACGGTACCTTTTTTTCTGTACTTTACTCTCCCTCTCTGAAGTCTAAACTTCACAACACACAATCTAAAACCCCTTTTTTCTTTTTTTGCGATTTGATAATTGCGTCATTCCAAATCGCGATTTCGATTTAAAATCGATTAATCGTTCAGCCCTAATGTGTTTATAATATTTATTTACATAAACGTGAGTGCTACAGACTTGAGTGCATATTAGCGTAGTAGGTAGTAATATAGGCAAGGTAGATCCCTTAGTAGCAGAGTGCATACTAGTAAAAGACGGTACAAAGGTTAGGATTTATTAAAAAAAAATCAGATATTGATTGAAGAAGTGTGTTTATAGTCGACGACGCAAAATTTGGCGGGTTACGACAGTCCGTCCTGACTGTGGTAGGACGTTCATTCCACCATTGTGGAGCAAGGACCGAGAATAGTCGACTTCTCTTTGATGACCCTCCCGGAGCTCAGATAGGAGTGGGTCTGAGGCGGCCAGAAGATGCAGAGTGGAGGGATCTTGAGGGAGTCAGTTAGAGACCATTGACCGGAGGTAGGCGGGAGTGTTTTTGAAAGTGGGTAGTGATTCACATTCCTTTACAGCTTTGGGTAGGGCGTTCCACATTGATGTGGCATAATTGCTAAACGTGTTTAGTCCCTTGTTTGAGCCGAATCTGGGTTTAACATGATTTGTGGAGCTCCCTCTGGTATTGTGATCGTGGTATTCACTGACCTTTGGGAAGTATTTTGACATGTACATGGGTACCTTGGTTGCGTAGTGTATCTTGTAGACCAGGCCCATTGCAAGTTGCTGTACTCTGTCGTCTACTCTAAGCCATCCTAGGTTGTCAAAGTGGGCAGGGGTGAGGTGGGTTCTAGGAGTCAGGTCAAGCAGTAGTCTGACTAGCTTGTTTTGAGATGTTTGTAATTAGTTTTTTAGTGCCTTTGAGGTGCTTTGGTACCATGAGGTGCAAGCATAGTCGTAGTACCCTTGAATGAGTGCTCCTGCCAGAGTCTTCAGGGTATTCTTGTTTACCAGGGAGGAGATCCGGTACAAGAATCGAGTTCGTTGGTTGACTTTTTTTATTACATTGGATGCCATCTTGTCACAGTCTAGGATGGAACCCAGGTAGGTAATTTCATCTTTCCTTGTGACAATATTGTCACCCACTGTAACCGAGAAGCCGTCGGTCTTGCTGAGTTTGTTATTTGAACCGAAGAGAATGGACTCTGTTTTGCCCATGTGTAATGATAGTTTGTTGTCAGCGAGCCATATGCAGATTATGCCTAGTTCCGAGCTGAGGGCTTTTTCAACCTGTAACTTGTTCTTGTCAGAGACCAGCAGGGCTGAGTCGTCCGCAAACAGGAACAAGTTGCAGTCACAAGCTGACGACATGTAATTTGCATAAATTAGGAATAATAGCAGTCCTAGTATGCTTCCTTGTGGAACACCACAGCTCACTGTGAGGGGGGGGGGATAGGGTACCGTTTACCTCCACCATCTGTTCTCTCCCCTCCAGGTAGGATTGTATCCAGCTCACTGATAGACTATCAAAACCAATTGCTTTTAGCTTGTCAATCAGAATGGTGTGATTGACAGTGTCGAAGGCCTTTTGTAGGTCCAGCATGACCATGGCGCAGTATTTGCCCGCGTCCACCTCTTGTTTGATGTGGTCGTTCAAATAGAGAAGGCATGTGTCAGTGGAGTGGGATGTTCTGAAGCCAGATTGGAATTCGTAGATTAGATTTTTTTCCGCGAGGTACTTTTCGATCTGTTCGTATACAATTTTTTCCATGACTTTCGAGATGGATGTAAGGATAGAAACAGGGCGGTAGTTGCCTGGGTCTAATTTGCTGCCCTTTTTGTGCAGGGGTGTTACTCTCGCAATTTTGAAGTCCTTGGGGATGTGTCCCTGTTTTATGGAGAGGTTTATTATGTGTGTGATGACTGGGGTGATGGCGGCTGCTGAGTCTCTGAGGAATTTGGAGGGGATGTTGTCATGGCCAGTGGCCTTGTTAGGTTGGAGGGCGCTCAGTTTTTTGAGTACCTCATCTGTAGTTACCATTTCCAGTTTGAAGTCGTCTTTGTGGACGCCTAGGTTCTTGTAGTATGCTATGTGTTCTACCCCATACTGCCCTGAGTGGGAGGGTAGTTTGTAGTTTGTGTGGCGGTAGTTGGTAGACCAGCTAGCAGTGCACTGCAGTAGTCAAGGCAATACATACATTTACTCAGTAATTCCATATTCATGTGCCTTCTCTTTCACAAGAACAGATCAAATCAAATGTATAGCTCGAGATCACATGACTTAGCCCCCATGGGCTGTACAAGTCACAGAACTGTTCTCTGACTTTCTCTCATGCTCCCACAAATAACACCTCTGATGACGATAGTGTTAGTGTCATCAACCGAACAGGTCCGCCATTAACTACTGTCTCCTGAATTCAAATAGCATTTCCCCCCTCATCACAGATCACAGGATTGAAGCCTGAATAACATCTAACATCTAAAAAAAAAAATTATCATCTTTTTGGCATTTTACTGCTTTATTTCGGACAGGCCCGACAGAGAGGACGGCTGGAAGAAGACATGGGGGGAAGACATGCTGCAAAGGTCTCCGGGTCCGGGAGTCGCAGTGTTTTCGATGCTGACTCACATGCCATAAACAAGATGGTGGAAGACTGCATTTGTACAAATGGAAATTATATATTAAAATGTACTAAACAAAGATGCAGATGAGGAGGACTTGACATTACCACCGAATAGAATTTGGCTAAAAAGTATTTCCGTCGGTACTGTGATAGTAAAGGGTTAACCTTCTGTAGTGTGGCAGTGAAAGGGTTAACCCGCTGTTGTGTGGCAGTGAAATGGTTAACCTTCTGTGTATTGTCACAGTGAAAGGGTTAATCCTTAGTGCGGCAGTGAAAGGATTAATTGTAATGGTAATTTTCACATGAATCCCACTCTCACTCACACACACACACAGACAACAACTAGCCTCAAATAGGGCTGGTAGGTAGACCAAATATGAAGGTATACCGTCATGGATCCATGCAGATTTTTACTATGTTGTACACAATACACATTGTACAAACAAAAATACAGTATATTTTTTGCTAAAATAAAAAGCACTGGCAATAAAGAAAAAATAAAATAGACCATTTTGAAGGAAATGGCATCATGACAATTGTACTACAAGATAAATGCATACAAAATATTGTAATTTGTAATGGAAAACTAAATACTGTTATACTGTTTGTTAAGTATAAGTGTTAATATGATTGTATGTAACTGCTTAACTGTTCCACAAGAGGGCGCTATAGGCGTAAGGAGACGCAGCTATTGTGGCTGACATGTAGAAGGTATAAAAGGGAATGTTCCCTCCCCCTCTATCTCTTTCACTCTACCTCTCAAGGAGAGGAGGTCTCTTACGGTGGTACACATGTGCATAAGAATAAACCACGCCGGTTAAGGTTAAAGAAGGACCTTGTCGTCATGACCAAGTTATTGTTGCTCCCCAGGTGACTCTGTCAACACTGTTAAAATGAATACATCGCCCAGTCCTAGCCCCAAACAAAAAACACACCAGTTCCAAAATGAGGGTATAGTGGTGTGTAGGTCTTGCAGACAACACAGACATGAATGGTTGCCAGTGGTTGTCTATCAAAAGGAGGAAATCTGATTCTCATTCTATCGTCCTCTCACTCTCTGATGTGTTTCTAGTTGGATTAGAGATGAAAATCTGGGTTGCGGCTGGGTTCGTTTAGAGGTCTACGGACTCGCAGAGACCCAGGCAGTGGTACCTCCAGCTTGGTCGTACCTCCAGCTTGGTCGTTCCTACGAGCGTATCAGGGGGCGATGGTGTGAACCTCTGTATGTGTTACGCTCTCCCATTGTAACTCCTCAGATGGAAAGAAACGGCTGGCGACTCCACGTGTATCGGAGGAGGCATGTGGTAGTCTATACCCTCCTCAGACAGACAGTAGGGCAGCATGTGGTAGTCTACACCCTCCCCAGACTGACAGTAGGGCAGCATGTGGTAGTCTATACCCTCCTCAGACAGACAGTAGGGCAGCATGTGGTAGTCTACACCCTCCCCAGACCGACAGTAGGGCAGCATGTGGTAGTCTACACCCTCCTCAGACAGACAGTAGGGCAGCATGTGATAGTCTAAGTATACACCCTCCCCAGACCGACGGTAGGGTAGCATGTGGTAGTCTACACCCTCCACAGACAGACAGTAGGGCAGCATGTGATAGTCTAAGACAAGTATACACCCTCCCCAGACCAACAGTAGGGTAGCATGTGGTAGTCTACACCCTCCCCAGACCGTCAGTAGGGCAGCATGTGGTAGTCTACACCCTCCCCAGACCGTCAGTAGGGCAGCATGTGGTAGTCTACACCCTCCCCAGACCGACAGTAGGATAGCATGTGGTAGTCTACACCCTCCCCAGACCGACAGTAGGGTAGCATGTGGTAGTATACACCCTCCACAGACCGACAGTAGGATAGCATGTGGTAGTCTACAAATAGTCTTCAAAATGAAATAAATTGTATTTGAATCTACACCCTCCCCAGACCGACAGTATAGGGCAACGGAATGACCAGGGGGGAATTGGCATAAAAAAAAATTGGGGGATGGGAGAAAAGGCCAAAAATTTATTTTGTTTTAAAACAATTATTCTTCATCAAAGGTTACCATCTTGAGAGTGTAGCTTGCTAGTTGCTGTTATTGATCCTAAATACTGGGATTTTGAAAACAAAGGGGAAATAATCTTCCATTGGGGCGGTTTAAATGACGGTTTATACACATAGTCAACAGCCTGAGTCAGACTAGGTCAGAGCAAATGGATCCTTTGGTTTAATCAAATTGCATTGGTGTTCCCAGCCCAGGAAATGATAAAATTACTGAACGTTGCCCTTCCTCCTAATCATATTAAGACTGACAAGACATTAAGCCTTTTTTCCAAATGCCGCAAATACTGCGGCATGGTCATGCTGGACCTACAAAAGGCCTTCGACACTGTCAATCACTCCATTCTGATTGACAAGCTAAAAGCAATTGGTTTTGATAGTCTATCAGTGAGCTGGATGCAATCCTACCTTGAGGGGAGGGAACAGATGGTGGAGGTAAACGGTACCCTATCCCCCCCCTCACAGTGAGCTGTGGTGTTCCACAAGGAAGCATACTAGGACCGCTACTGTTCCTAATTTATGTAAATGACATGTCGTCATCTTGTGACTGGAACTTGTTCCTGTTTGCGGACGACTCAGCCCTGCTGGTCTCTGACAAGAACAAGTTACAGGTTGAAAAAACCCTCAGCTCGGAACTAGGCAGAATCTGCATATGGCTCGCTGATAACAAACTATCATTACACCTGGTCAAAACAGAGTCCATTCTCTTCGGTTCAAATAACAAACTCAGCAAGACCGACGGCTTCTCAGTTACAGTGGGTGACAATATTGTCACAAGGAAAGATGAAATTAATCTCTCCTGTGACAAAATGGCATCCTATGTAATAAAAAAGTCAATCAACGAACTCGATTCTTGTACCGGATCTCCTCTCTGGTAAACAGGAATACCCTGAAGACTCTTGCAGGAGCACTCATTCAAGGGTACTACGACTATGCTTGCACCTCATGGTACCAAAGCACCTCAAAGGCGCTAAAAACAAAATTACAAACATCTCAAAACAAACTGATCAGACTACTGCTTGACCTTACTCCTAGAACCCACCTCACCCCTGCCCACTTTGACAACCTAGGATGGCTTAGAGTAGACGACAGAGTACAGCAACTTGCAATGGGCCTGGTCTACAAGATACACTACACGACCAAGGTACCCATGTACATGTCAAAATACTTCCCAAAGGTCAGTGAATACCACGATCACAATACCAGAGGGAGCTCCACAAATCATGTTAAACCCAGATTCGGCTCAAACAAGGGACTAAACACGTTTCGCAATTATGCCACATCAATGTGGAACGCCCTACCCAAAGCTGTAAAGGAATGTGAATCACTACCCACTTTCAAAACCACTCTCAAGGAACACCTACGGGAGACTGCAATTCGAAACTGGCCCCTGTAAATGTCCTAACCCAACCCCCTCCAATGTACAGTAATTTACCTAGTATGGTTTTGTCAATATTCCAATGTACAGTTTTGCTTACAAGTACAGTTGTACAGTGTTCCCCCCCCAACCCCGCCCTACCCAACCCCTCCTACCCAACCCCCCCCCCCCCCACACAACCCCACCCAACCTCCTCCAATGTATAGTTTCTACGTCAAATGTATATACTCCCTTTTCTGGACTCTTTTTGTATCACAAACAGTACTGTATTTGCAAATCTGGTATGTCATAAATAGATGTAGCAGTACTGTCTATCTGTATGTCATGTATGTCATATATGTCCTGATGAATTGAAAATGGGGGACCCTGATGTAAACAAGACGAAAGTCTTTCTCTGGTCTGCATTCCCTTAACAATTGTGTGTATTGAGCTGTACTGTATTGTACCCATTCTGCAATCTGTTAATAACGTTTTCAATCAATCAATCAATCAATCAATCAATCAATCCCCCCTCCATTTCATTTTCAGTGTCACCATCACTGTACTGTTTCAACTTAAGTTTTGTTTTATTTGTTACATATAAAGTACTGCCCACTCCATAGTGATTTTCTCCCTATCTATATGTATATCTGCGTTACCATAATTGTTTCATCTAGTATGGTTTAAAATAAATGAATAAAAAGTTGATAATAAGGCAGATTCAATTCACACCACCATATGTGGCTGTATTTATCAAGATAATATCCTAACAAAACGATCTATTCACTAATTTCACATAAATGGCAAAACAAATCAAATCTACAAGTCATTAAAAATGATGGGGTTGGCTACCTTGACGCTATTGAAAGATAACTCCTGCCTTGATGGTAAAGTCCCCTCCTCCTGCTTCCCAGCGGGAAGACCTGTCATGCTCCCGTTCTCGGTCAACGACTCCGCTGTGCTGGTCGCGCCACAACAAGAGAGACATGTCGGACTCGTGCACCTGAACAACAACCTACCGAGGAAATAGGAATATATTTATTACAGAAAAATGTGTCTGCCTGTAGTCTAAATAGCTGTTGCTCTTCTGGGCGAGGTTACATGAAGAGCGCTTGATTCCGGCTCACTTCGATTCCACTGTGAAAACAGCAGCACCACTCTCTTCCCTTCCTCGTCATTTTTTTAATTGAATAATAATTGTTTCTGCTGTTGCCAGCTGGCCAGCTGTTGGAGTCCACTGATCCCTTTTTTAACTGATTTCGGCTGTGTTGTTTTGAAGGAGTTTATCTTATTAAGTCTGAATAGCGCCCCCGGGGCTACAAAAGATAAACGGCAAGAACACGTTTTCACGTAGGTAATTTAAATAACAATACTAACAACAATACTTTTCTTTATTGGTATTATTGTGAATCCCCTGGCTAAGATGTCCAACGAGGAACAGCCCAATAGTTCACACGATTCTTGTCATTCGAAACTGGAATCGCCTCCTTGCGTCAAAATGATGCCACAGTTCAAAAGATGGATTCTCATTTTCTCTCTGATAATACTTGGGGTGAGTGAGTTTGGAATTGGTAACGTTCCAAGTTAGTATTCTCTGCCGATTTACCACTGTCATTGTCTTGTGTATCTGAAATGTATCATATTAGTTTTGTCATTGTGATATTAAACAGTATCTGAGGTCAAATTCATATTCTTCATTTTTAGACAAGGCAATAGATAGAGCAACTTTTCTTGGGCGAAAAACAAAAATCTTCAAAAGATGGGAGATGGGGGGGGGGGGGGGGTATAACAGCAATATGTACAATGATAGAAGGAGGGGAGATCCAGACTCTACAAAAATTGAAAGAAAGATTCGGACTAGAGAATAGAGACCACTTTAGATATTTACAGATTAGAGACTACTACAACAAGGAAATAAAACTAGACAAAGACAAAGATCAGAATGGGATAATTAGGATAATGGTAAAATCATACGAAGGAAGGGGGGGGGGTATCAGTACTATATCAGGCAATAATGGACAGCAAGGACATCACAACCATAGGAAAAGTGGGAGAAGGAATTAGAAATTGAGATAACAGAAGAAGAATGGTTTATGTAAGATACAACACACAACCACAGGGTCAAGGATATGGAGGGAGTTTGGGTGGAAAAACATCCTTTATAACACCAGAAATACAGGGCAACTATATACACCAACACAGAAACCATGCTGGAGAAAATGTGGACAGGAAATAGCAAACCACACACACATATTCTGGGGATGTCAGATAATAAAGAACTATTGGGAAGAGATAGGAGAGATAATAAATGAAATAGTAGGATATGAAATACCCCAGACAGGCCAAGTATTGTATTTAGGGAACTTAACACAGGAAGGAATTCAGGGGGAAGACAAATACTTGATTAAGATATTACTAGTAGCAGCCAAGAAAGCATTGACGAAAATGTGGTATAGAGTAGAAGCACAGACGAAAGAACAATGGATAGAGATAGTAGGGGGGATACAGGAAATGGAGAGAATCACACAAAGGCTGAGGCTACAAGACGAGAAGTTTGAGTCAAAATGGGAGAAGTGGGAAGAGTATAGGAAGAAAAGAAACGACATCACAGGAGAGTGAAAAGGAGACAAGAAGAGAAATAGAAATCCAAATGAAAATAAACTATGAAGGTACCAAAGAACCCATGTCACTTTATTCTTTTATATCTCTTTTCTTTTTTGTTTGTTTCCCTTTTCCCTTTAGTTAATTTATTTTGTGTGTGTGTGTGTGTGCGCGCATGGGGCCATTGGGTGGGGCCGGGGGACAAATACACTGGAGGAAAGTAACCCAGCTCAGCACTGCCCAAATTATATCCTCACTATTGCCTGTTTGAAGGATATCATCCTCAAACACATACACCTACATGCCTTGTAGAATTCCACACATAAGAAAGAAAGATACTGGGATGAATAAACAAAATAGGAAATAAAATGTAGAAATGCATGCAATACACAAATAAATATAAATCTCCATATATGAAATAGAACATTTAGATAAGGTGCTACTGAGATGTTTTGGTGAGTTCTTTGTTTTTTTGTGGAAGTAGCCCTTCTTAAAAATGCATGAACATTCACTGATAATTGGTCTGTAGTGGAGTCTACAAGGTCTACATTGCCGGACCATGTAGAATCCGGACCTTGTAGACTGACATAATTCTGTGCATAGTTTAGTCTACACAGGCCATATTTCAAATAATCTAAATCTTACTTCATTCATCTTAAACATTCTTGATTTGGGGGATTGGTAGTTCCCATGAAATCTGAAGTTGTTCAAACGACAACAGCGATCCACCTTGAATTAAATCACACAGCCGAGTGAAACCTTGTTGGCTGCGTCACAGTCACGAAAGGGGCTACTTAATTCATTAATCCAATCCACTTTATTTATAGAGGACATTTAAAAACAACAAAGTTTACCAAAGCGCTGTACAAGTCCCACAACATAAGATAAAAAAAAAATATATATATATATATATATATATATATATATATATAAAAGAAATATTTTTTTCCCGAAGCTTCGAATTAAAATCGAAGCTCGGCCCCGAAGCTTCGATTGCCAAAAAAAGCTTCGAAGGTCAGCCCTAGTCGATCGTTGTAGCCAATGAGTGTGGCTTCCAATGATACCCCATGTGGGGATGTGTGAATCAGGGATCATAGGTCAGGGGTGCCCAACCTTTTTTGAACCAAGATCTACTTTTTAATTTACCACCTAGCCGAGAGCTACCAGCCAAAATTTGACCTACTCTCGGCTAGTATTAGTATTAATAGTATTAGTAATACCCATTCAATATGCACATGACAGAACATATTATATGGCATATAATATTTTCTGTCATGTGCATATTGAATGAGTATATAATATAATATGATATTTTATATATCATTGTAACGGTGTAGTGTAGCAATTACAAGAATGACGAGACTAACTTCTCACGTTGGGCATGCAGGCAGCATGACCCATTTATTTCACACTCTGCATACACAGACAACACACACACTCAATTCAATGGGCATGAGAAAACATGACTTTACATTGCCAAAGCAAAAGTGGAACAATACAATCAAAACAAAAATGATATATGTACAATTAAAAGGGAATAGGAATGATGTGTAAACAGAGCTGTCACATTGCAACTGACAACACACTATAGTGTTGTCATGATACTGGAATTTCGAACTTCGATACGATACCTTGAAAAGTATCGATATTCGATACCATTTTCGATACCACAGGGAAAAATGTTAAATCTTAAAATGTAAAAAAAAAAAAAAGGATAAATATATATATATATTCTTTTAACTAAAATTTGCTTTTGTTGCTGGTCGATTCTCCTCAGCTTCTCTCTGGTACTATAAGAGAAGATAAATATAACACTTTTAAAACCCTTTGTTTATCTTTAGATCAGACATTTAAAAATAACTAAATGATCTAATCTTAGAAATTAAGTAAAGTTAATAGTACTGCATGTTAAGCATAACAGATTGATTGATTGATTGAAAATTTTATTAACAGATTGCAGAATGGGTACAATACAGTACGGCTCAATACACACAATTGTTAAGGGGAGGCAGACCAGAGAAAGTCTTTCGTCTTGTTTACATCAGGGTCCCCCATTTTCAATTAATCATAACATTTGACATACAGATACTGTTACAGTACTGTTACATCCAGCCATTTATGACATACAAGATATACAGTACTGTTTAAGAGACAGAGTTTCTAAAAGAGAGTATATACAGTTAATTTACTTCTGACCATTATAGTCAAAGTATTTTCCTATGAACTGAAACTCATAAGACCACATAAGGCTAGCATCATTCAGTTACAGCTATATTGGCCAACATTTATCTAGCCAGCTGCACCACGAACTGCCAGCTAGCCAGCTGGCCACCCCCAATCCAGCCAACCGTACAAATTACGGTCTCAGCCACATTGATTTGTACAGTTAGTTAGCTAGCCATTCCATTGCGAATTAAAAGGTAGGCCAGTATTAGCTAGCTAGTAGCTAACGTTAGCCAACTGAGAACGATAGCTAGCTAACCAACAGCTGCAAGCCTGCAAACAACAACACTGTTGATATAATGAGCTATCCGTAGTAGGGCTGACCTTCTAATTTTTTGGGGAATTCGAAGCTTTGGGGCCGAGATTCGATTTTAATTCGAAGCTTCGAGATACATTTTATTTAATTTTAAATTTTTTTATAATATTTTTTTTAATGTTGTGGGACTTGTACAGCACTTTGTTCAACTTTGTCAGTGCTGTAAAGTTTAAACCCTTTTAAATCTTAGACAAAAAAAACACTTTGCTTTCATGAAATATTGTAAGCCGTCATTTGAGGCTTTATAAAAGCAGCATAATGAACACAAATCTGTCAGTGCCGAGTCCGACCTCACCTTAAATAACAAACAGCATTTTTTGTTGTAGTTAACAAAGAGAGGCAGAGTTGATTTTACAAAAAAATAATTATAATCTAATTTCATTAATCGAGATCTACTTGAAATCAGCCCGCGATCTACCTGTCGATCGCGATCGACTGGTTGGGCACCACTGATCTAGGTGAACAACTAAATTCTTTAACAGGAAGCAAAATGAATTGAAGTCTATGAGAAAACTGAGTTTTTCTTTGTACACAGTTTACCAAAATCACTCCTAATCACTCATTTCTGAATGGATCTTTATGAAATTTGGATATGTACTACATAAGTCTTCAGGGTATGTCTCCGTCAGGATTTGTAAGCCATACCCCCTTCTGGGGAAATACTACCTCTGGACTACTAACTACTACAGAAAAACTTGAGTAACATGTTTTTTTACAACTCAGACCTATGTTAAGACCTATGTTACTCTATTACGTTAGCAGTGGCACTAAAAGTGAATTTATTTTCGGGAATCAGAAACTTCAGAATGTCATCTTTCAACAGAGACCAGGCTCATGCATGTGCTAAAGTATAAAGTATGTTGTTTTGGTTTGCAAAAAAAGTATGCAGTCCTCAAAAACGAAAATGGCCAATTTTGGAGGCGCCTGTTAAAGAAAATAAATACACATCAGAAGGATGTTAGCATGGCATTTTAGTCAGACGTGGTGATTGACCTTCATGGGTTTATGTGGTGTTTAAGTAAGATACATTTTCAGATACAGACTAGAGTACTTCTGTAGTGCTTTCAGCCATGCACTTTTGTTGTTATGTATACTAAGGCTTTATGTTCTGTGTGATGTACTGTATATTTTATTGCTGTTGTTATCATGGCCACATCTCCCTTGCAAAAGAGATATCGTATCTCAATGGGACTTCCTGGTTAAATAATGAAATAAATATATATGACACATACAATGTTTGTTTTGAAAAGGTCCTATACCTTAAAGGGATAGTTCAGATTTTTGGAACCATAGCCCTATTTCCTGCTTACCAATGAGTCCTTCCTCAGCACAATCCATGCTGTTCCTCATACTAGCTCAGGCTAGTAGGCCCCAAAAGTATGCAAAGTCAATGGGGTCAAGCTCCCCCACCATTGTACAGATTTCAGTGAGCCTCAATCAGCTTGTACAGACAGGACCTGACCCCATTGGTGTTGCATTGGTTTCTCCAGAGCCAGAGATAGCCATAGCTAGTATGAGGAACAGCATGGATTGTGCTGAAGGAGGACTCATAGGAAATATGGCTAGGGTTCCAGAAATCAGAACTATTCCTTTAATGCCGTCTCTTCTTGTGTACAGGTTACAAGTGTCTTACTGGTGGGTTTTACGATATCAGGACATATTATCCAGATCCAGAGCTTGGAATGCGGAAGCGCTAAGGAGGTATGACAGTGATATAAGGATATATTAAGTTAGACTCATTGGGTCTCATTCCCGAACGGATTTACGACCAAAAATTTCAGCCTGCTTCTCTAGCGTGCATAAGTACACATATACTATCGATAATCTAGCGTTTATTTGAAAACGATTCATAAATAGGCCGAAAAATGACAGCGTGTTTTGTGTATTCCACTAAAGGGCTATTAAGTGGCGCTAAGAGCAAATTTTGTCTGATCTTTTGTCTTAAGTCCGTTGGTGAATGAGACCCACTGTCTTTTGATGGCCATATCGGGCTCAGTTTTTAAGCTAGTATGAAGTCAGTGAATCTTGAGTTCGCAAAGTAATCCATTGATTCCAAACATGTCATACTAGTTTACCGCAAAGATATTGCTCCACATTATATTAACTTCCTTTATGGCAACACCTCTCATCTCTAGAGTGTGGTTGTATAAGATGACCCCACCTTTTTCAGGGTGTAATTTGCAGCAGAAAAACACTGTCTTATATTTGGGATAATATGGTACCTCTTGCCTATTAGAGATATTATGTCTGTAACATACTATTCATATTGCTGTGTTTGTAGGATGCTGCCTTGCTGCAGTCACAGAGCAGTACGGTGTATGGTTTAATGGTGCCTTGTTTTGTGGCAAGTCTCATTGGGCTGCTTGGTGTCCGGAGGAACAACACTGCCATTCTGAAACTGGTACGGTCATTTTACAGTTGTTTTCATCAAACTGGTAAGGTAATTTTACAGTTGTCTTCATCAAACTGGTACGGCCATTTTACAGTTGTCCTCATCAAACTGGGACGGCCATTTTATAGTTGTCCTCATCAAACTGGTGTGGTCATTTTACAGTTGTCCTCATCAAACTGGTAATGTAATTGTACAGTTGTCCTCATCAACCTGGTATGGTCATTTTACAGTTGTCCATATCAAACTGGTATGGTCATTTTACAGTTGTCCTCATCAACCTGGTATGGTCATTTTACAGTTGTCCATATCAAACTGGTATGGTAATTTTACAGTTGTCCTCATCAAACTGGTATGGTCATTTTACAGTTGTCCATATCAAACTGGTATGGTCATTTTACAGTTGTCCTCATCAACCTGGTATGGTCATTTTACAGTTGTCCATATCAAACTGGTATGGTCATTTTACAGTTGTCCTCATCAAACTGGTAAGGTCATTTTACAGTTGCCCATATCAAACTGGTACCGTCAAATTTACAGTTGTCCATATAGTTCATTTCATTTGCATACAGACACGCCCCGCCAGCTCCTTATAAGGTGAATTAGGCGTGTGCATTGCCATCCACCATGCTGATCCATTACTATCCTCACTATGTTCTGATAAGTGTAACTGTATCCTCACTATGTTCTCATATACTGTATCCTCACTATGTTCTCATTATATATCCTCAGTCCTCACTATGTTCTCACTATATACTGTATCCTCACTATGTTCTCATTATATATCCTCAGTCCTCACTATGTTCTCACTATATACTGTATCCTCACTATGTTCTCACTATATACTGTATCCTCACTATGTTCTCACTATATACTGTATCCTCACTATGTTCTCACTATATACTGTATCCTCACTATGTTCTCACTATATACTGTATCCTCACTATGTTCTCATTATATATCCTCACTATGTTCTCATTATATATCCTCACTATGTTCTCACTATATATCCTCACTATGTTCTCACTATATATCCTCACTATGTTCTCATTATATATCCTCACTATGTTCTCACTATATACTGTATCCTCACTATGTTCTCATTATATATCCTCACTATGTTCTCACTATATATCCTCACTATGTTCTCATTATATATCCTCACTATGTTCTCATTATATATCCTCACTATGTTCTCATTATATATCCTCACTATGTTCTCATTATATATCCTCACTATGTTCTCACTATATATCCTCACTATGTTCTCATTATATATCCTCACTATGTTCTCATTATATATCCTCACTATGTTCTCATTATATATCCTCACTATGTTCTCATTATATATCCTCACTATGTTCTCATTATATATCCTCACTATGTTCTCATTATATATCCTCACTATGTTCTCATTATATATCCTCACTATGTTCTCATTATATATCCTCACTATGTTCTCATTATATATCACTATGTTCTCATTATATATCCTCACTATGTTCTCACTATATATCCTCACTATGTTCTCATTATATATCCTCACTATGTTCTCATTATATATCCTCACTATGTTCTCATTATATATCCTCACTATGTTCTCACTATATATCCTCACTATGTTCTCATTATATATCCTCACTATGTTCTCACTATATATCCTCACTATGTTCTCATTATATATCCTCACTATGTTCTCATTATATATCCTCACTATGTTCTCATTATATATCCTCACTATGTTCTCACTATATATCCTCACTATGTTCTCATTATATATCCTCACTATGTTCTCATTATATATCCTCACTATGTTCTCACTATATATCCTCACTATGTTCTCACTATATCCTCACTATCTTGAATACTCTTTCAATGTATTTCTATTCGCTTTATTTCTTGCTCTGACTTTTGATCTCTCTCTCTCTCTCTCTTTCTATCTCTCTCTCTAGTTTGCAGGGATGATGTTAATGCTGAGTCTTTCTGCATTTGTGTTTTTCGCCATAGAACTGGATACACACGCTAAGGTAGGCTTATCTTCCCCCCTCAGTGTTATGTTTGATCTACTTTGCTGCTGCTGCCTGCGAGTTTCATCCACCCAACGTGTTCTCATGAGTCGCCTAGCGTCCAACATCCATGTTGTACTCTAGCTTCTCTTTGACTCTGTGGTTAAGTTAATGTTATGGTGAGGATTAGCTACTGCAGATGCAACTGCTCTGTACTCTGCACCCTGGCCAGCCACCACCACAAATAACCTAAGAACCTAACGCACCCTGGCCAGCCACCACCACAAATAACCTAAGAACCTAACGCACCCTGGCCAGCCACCACCACAAATAACCTAACGCACCCTGGCCAGCCACCACCACAAATAACCTAAGAACCTAACGCACCCTGGCCAGCCACCACCACAAATAACCTAAGAACCTAACGCACCCTGGCCAGCCACCACCACAAATAATCTAAGAACCTAACGCACCCTGGCCAGCCACCACCACAAATAACCTAAGAACCTAACGCACCCTGGCCAGCCACCACCACAAATAATCTAAGAACCTAACGCACCCTGGCCAGCCACCACCAGAAATAACCTAAGAACCTAACACACCCTGGCCAGCCACCACCAGAAATAACCTAAGAACCTAACACACCCTGGCCAGCCACCACCACAAATAACCTAAGAACCTAACGCACCCGGCCAGAACCAGTGAGAAGCATTTTAAAGTGCCAACACTCCTGACCACATTTAACACTGCATTTGTTTTTTCTCCAACTTGTTTCCAGATGAGAGAGCACTTTAAGACACGTTATTTGGGCTTGATGCCTTTGACAGAGATAAATGACACCCAGGAGGACTGCAATTACCTGCAAAACATCTATAGATGGCAGACTGAGGTAAGACACCTGCAGCCGTCCATCACGATGGTTCTCAACCATTTTTATTTGTGGCCCCTAAAAACCTGTTAAGTCTGTAGGTCCCTGTTACGAGTTACGACCCCTGTGGGGCGGCGTGGCTCAGGGGTAGAGCGGGTTGTCCAATGATCGAAGGGTTGGTGGTTCGAATTCCGCTCAAGCCCATGTCCATCCCACTGCTGTTGTGTCCTTGGGCAAGACACTTAACCTACTTGCCTCGTATGAATGTGTATGCATGTGAATGAATGTTGGTGGTGGTCGGAGGGGCCGTAGGCGATGATTATTCGCCACGCTTCCGTGAGTCTGCCTCAGGGCAGCTCTGGCTGCAATTGTAGCTTACCACCACCGGTATGACTGTGTATGAACGAATAATGGACTCTGTGAAGCGCTCTGGGTCAGTGAAGAGCGCTATATAAATCCAAGTCATTATTATTATTATTATTTACGGGTAAAGGGCTGTAACATAACAGTTGGTTGAAAGAAATGATGGACCACGTTTGTAAACACAAGGATATTTATTGGTAAATGCAAAGGAAGCACATGTAGCTCAAGGGTGAGCCAAGGCCAAAACAACAAACAAACACCACTATTCTCCAAATAAACCAACCTAATCTATGGTAAAATAAATTACATTACCTAAACTACCCATACCTAACCAAAACAGGAGAAAACTTATCCAAACTGAAATGGCAGCTCACCCCATCTGTGCTTCCTGAAAAGAGAGAAAAACACATTAATGGTACAGACAAGAATGGCAAAATATATACAAAACAATCTAAAGCTAACAATGCTCTCTCTGTGGCCATACACACACGAGGCAATTTCCAAAAACACAAAGGCCAATAAACAAATGCAATAGTATCAAAGTCAATGTCACAAATTATCACTAGGCCTAGCCTCATGCCAGAGAGAGAGAGACACTGAAGTGAGAAGCCATGTTTTAACAGGTGTGTGGTGATCCATGATTGGGTGGTGGGTGATGGTTACTGATTGAGTCTTGGAGTCTTGAAACCCATCCACCAATCGGTGCTGTGCTGCTAATGGAAGGGCAGGCCTAGCAGGGACCAATGGTGGAGGACGGGTTCTGGCTGGAGGGAGGAAACAAAATGGAGAACAAGACACACACTGGGGAAGCACATACATTGGGATGTAACAGTCCCCCTGGGGGACCCTGCTTTTCTTTATCATAAATTGATCAATAGAGACCGTATTAGATCCCCAATTATCATATAATGAGGTATCATTGGAAAGCCACACTCATTGGCTACAACCCTGTCCAAGAATTTTCGAGACCGCCAAATGATTGACGGAGCTAGAGCCCCCGGAGGTCGGGGGTGGTAATGTGTACTTTGGCGCACGCCTCACATACCGGCATGTAACTCGAGAACCGCTGAACGGATTTTGTCACCTGTAAGGGCAATTGACAGGCAACAAATAGGACTTTAATTCTATCTCTATATTGTATTAAAATAAATGCACACCGAGCCGCTAGAGGTCAGCAAAGTGGCGTGTCGCGAATCGTTCTCATGAGAGCCCACATGTGGGCCCTTGGATGTTAGGAGGTTAATGTTTTTATTTATTTATTTTTTTTAGCCAAGAGTAAAGACCATAACCCTATCAAAACAGCAGTCAAAGTGTATATTTCTATTTTTACCGATGTTTTATACGATTTGTCGGAAATAAAAATGTATCGGAAAAAAATGCAAATTCTATCTCTTTTATGGTAAAACTGCGAGGAAATTACTAAATCCAGATTCAATCCTGCCATTGGAAAGAGGAGCCGTTTCCCTATCCATAGATGTATGATTTGGCCATAATAAGGTCAAGGTCAAGTTCAAGGTCAAATATGAATTCATAATTAAAATCGATTATCATTTATTACTGTATCTACAAATCCTTCTGTTTAATCATCTTCCCTTTATTCATTTGCTTAGATTTTTTTACACTTGATTTCAAGAAGGTGCTGAATGAGCTCAGTGAGCGAAATCTCTAGCCCCTTAATTGTAACACAGTGTTATTCACCGGCACAGATGCAAAAATAAATCATAATTTATATTCTCCCTTTTTTCATTACAATTTACTCAAGCCTAGTAACAGACACAATATTTCTGACACTGGAAATACTGTACATACCCCCAGGTCCCTAGATGTTCCTAGATACCAAGAACATGCTAATTGACCTTGTAGAAGTGGAGCAATCTTCCATTTACTTAGGCGTACCTTTAGGCGAAATTTCTGAAAATAGGGCTACAGCTTAACAGGTTAATGGACCTCTGCTCCAGACCATGGGATCCATAGGATGGGATCCATAGCCACATTATAGCCATTATTGTTAAGGTTGATATCGGATATCGGCCCCAATATGACTAAAATAGCTAGATCGGGTATCGGAGACAATTAAATTATTATAATTTTTTTAATATATTTTTTTGTTATTTAATTTGAATAATAAATAACAATTCAGTACATTTATATATATATGTGTTAATATGTTACATTTTGTTTCACTAAGTTAGGAAAGTAATGTTTTAAGTCAAGCCTGATGTTGCCTTGCACAAAAGAATGATCCCAGTCTCTTCCACACAGTGAGGCATACAGTTTATTAATTGAACAATGGGTATCGGATCGGTACTCGGTATCGGCTGATACCCAAAGCCCAGTATCGGGACTGAAAAAGTCGGATCGGTGCATCCCTAATTTAGGTCAGTCAAGGATTACAGTTTGTTCTATGTAAACACCACCAGTTTGCTTACCGATAAAAGTGGACCAGTCAGAAACCAGGATATTGGTTGCTAGGTGGCCACCAATCAGCACCCGTAGAAAGGCAAACTTTATTAGTATTTACTTTCATAGCCAACACCACAATGTGTGTGTAGCTATCATAAAGTCATGTCATAATGTGTGTGTATATGTGTGCATCACACTGCTGAGATCATAACTTCTGAGAGGTGGAAAGGCAACAACACTCCCACACGGTCTAGAAGCGGCAGTGAGACGAGGACACTCGGCACAAATGGAGAAATCCAAAAACTTTCGCATAGACGCGCTTCTTGCAGTTGATCCGTCAAAGGTGGAGACCTCTCCGCTCGCTCTCGTCACTTCTCTATCCTCCTCGTCGCTCTCATCGTCCGGAAGTCTTAACGGCCTCGGAGCTGAAAGCCATTGCCGACTCTTTGCGCACCGATTCATTGATTGATTGAACATTGTATTAACAGATTGCAGAATGGGTACAATACAGTACGGCTCAATACACACAATTGTTAAGGGGATGCAGACCAGAGAAAGACTTTCGTCTTGTTTACATCAGGGTCCCCCATTTTCAATTCATCATAACATATATGACATACATGACATACAGATAGACAGTATCTGTATGTCGAGACGAGACGAGACACCGTCCCCGCCACGGATTCCCTTCTTGAATAATCCGCACAGCGTGATGGGATTACATCCGCAGAGCACCGGGATCCCCCCGCAGGCTCTCTATGGCCACACCTGGCACCCCATGTACACCTACTCCGCGGCCGCCCTCGGCGTCCACACAGGTCCCATCACCACCACCACCACCCCAGCGACTCCATCAAGCTGACGGCGAGCATCTTTCAGCTCGATCATGTATATATGTATATATTTTCTTTTAGGATCTCTGTATATTTGTAAATCTGGTATGTCATAAATGTATAGATGTAGCAGTACTGTCTATCTGTATGTCATGTATGTCATATATGTTATGATGAATTGAAAATAGGGGACCCTGATGTAAACAAGACGAAAGTCTTTCTCTGGTCTGCATCCCCTTAACAATTGTGTGTATTGAGCCGTACTGTACTGTACCCATTCTGCAATCTGTTAATACAATTTTCAATCAATCAATCAATCATGTGTGTGTCTGTGTGTATTTGTGCGTGTGTGTGTGTCACACAAGAAATAGACTACAGATATTGAATTCACACAGAATTTAGGCTACTTTGTGACGAGTGCTTGCTTGTGTGTGTATGTCTGTGTCTGTTTTTGTGTGTGCGTGTGTGTGTTCCCTCCAGTATAAGTGCTGTGGTCTTGTCGATGGTTACCAAGACTGGGGCGACTCCATCCCAGACTCCTGCTTGTGTGAAGAAGGGATTGTGTCATTCTGGGAATGTGTGAGTGTAATTTACATTGAAAAAGTATATAAAAAATTATTATATATACAGTAGGTTGTTTCAACTTGACAATAACAAACATTATCGAATAGAAATGAATGTCTCAGGCAAAGAACCATATACCTCTTGGTACAGTAAGTGGTTGTGTAAATGGTGTTGAGGTTAACTTATTGGTTGATATTTCATGGACAATGGAGATGCTGACTGTGTGCAACTACCCCCCATTCAAAAGAGGCAACTACCCCCCATTCAAAAGAATCAACTACCCCCATTCAAAAGAAGCAACTACCCCATTCAAAAGAAGCAACTACCCCCATTCAAAAGAATCAACTACCCCCATTCAAAAGAAGCAACTACCCCATTCAAAGAAGCAACTACCCCATTCAAAAGAAGCAACTACCCTGTTCAAAAGAAGCAACTACCCCGTTCAAAAGAAGCAACTACCCCATTCAAAAGAAGCAATTACCCCATTCAAAAGAAGCAACTACCCCCGATTCAAAAGAAGCAACTACCCACATTCAAAAGAAGCAACTACCCCCATTCAAAAGAAGCAACTACCCCCATTCAAAAGAAGCAACTACCCCCATTCAAAAGAAGCAACTACCCCGTTCAAAAGAAGCAACTACCCCATTCAAAAGAAGCAACTACCCCATTCAAAAGAAGCAATTACCCCATTCAAAAGAAGCAATTACCCCATTCAAAAGAAGCAACTACCCCCGATTCAAAAGAAGCAACTACCCCCGATTCAAAAGAAGCAACTACCCACATTCAAAAGAAGCAACTACCCCCATTCAAAAGAAGCAACTACCCCCATTCAAAAGAAGCAACTACCCCCCATTCAAAAGAAGCAACTACCCCCATTCAAAAGAGGCAACTGCCCCCCATTCAAAAGAAGCAACTACCCCCACTTCAAAAGAAGCAACTACCCCCATTCAAAAGAAGCAACCGGCCCCATTCAAAAGAAGCAACTACCCCCACTTCAAAAGAAGCAACTGCCCCCCATTCAAAAGAAGTAACTACCCTCCATTCAAAAGAAGCAACTACCCCATTCAAAAGAAGCAACTACCCCATTCAAAAGAAGCAACTACCCCCCATTCAAAAGAAGTAACTACCCCATTCAAAAGAAGCAACTACCCCCACTTCAAAAGAAGCAACTGCCCCCCATTCAAAAGAAGCAACAACCCCTACTTCAAAAGAAGCAACTGCCCCCCATTCAAAAGAAGCAACTGCCCCCATTCAAAAGAAGCAACTACCACCCATTCAAAAGAAGTAACTACCCCCATTCAAAAGAAGCAACTACCACCCATTCAAAAGAAGTAACTACCCCCATTCAAAAGAAGCAACTACCACAGATTCAAAAGAAGTAACTGCCCTCCATTCAAAAGAAGCAACTACCCCATTCAAAAGAAGCAACTGCCCCCATTCAAAAGAAGCAACTACCCCCATTCAAAAGAAGCAACTACCCCATTCAAAAGAAGCAACTACCCCATTCAAAAGAAGCAACTGCCCCCATTCAAAAGAAGCAACTACCCCCATTCAAAAGAAGCAACTACCCCATTCAAAAGAAGCAACTACCCCCCATTCAAAAGAAGTAACTACCCCCATTCAAAAGAAGTAACTACCCCCATTCAAAAGAAGCAACTACCACCCATTCAAAAGAAGTAACTACCCCCATTCAAAAGAAGCAACTACCACCGATTCAAAAGAAGTAACTGCCCTCCATTCAAAAGAAGCAACTACCCCATTCAAAAGAAGCAACTGCCCCCATTCAAAAGAAGCAACTACCCCCATTCAAAAGAAGCAACTACCCCCATTCAAAAGAAGCAACTACCCCATTCAAAAGAAGCAACTACCCCATTCAAAAGAAGCAACTACCCCATTCAAAAGAAGCAACTACCGCCATTCAAAAGAAGCAACTACCCCATTCAAAAGAAGCAACTACCCTCCATTCAAAAGAAGCAACTACCACCCATTCAAAAGAAGCAACTACCCCCCATTTAAAAGAAGCAACTACCCCCATTCAAAAGAAGCAACTACCCCCCATTCAAAAGAAGCAACTACCCCCCATTCAAAAGAAGGGTAAACTTGCATTTTTTCCCACGTATTATCGGATCTGATCTTAATGTGCCCTAAGCCTGGGAAGTTTCTGTCTTTGCCTGTATGTTCCATATTGCTGTTTTATAATCTATAATGCCATCAAACAGCGACCTCTAGGCAAACATGTGGGTTGGAGTTTAGTAACTTATTATTACTGTGAATGTCTCTCTTGGCAGAGCCTGATGTGTTTGCAGCAGTAGCCACCCATTCGCCTATAGTTACCCACTGAAAGCCAATCAGACCAAAACAAAAACAGCAAACAAAGCACAGTACCATGTTTTCACTTTTGCATAGAGGTCGCTGTTTGACAACATTGCAGATTCCACCTTTAAATGTTGACCATTCTGTTTCAGGTCGAAGTTCGCAACAACACCACACTGTCCAGTGAATACAAGCTTGCCTACGAAAAGGTAAAATACAAATTATGTAAAATATATATATATATATTTCATGCTTTAGACATAGAGTATAAATCATACAGGCAAGATATGTAGAGAGATTAATGTTATGAGTATATGGGCATATTTTCTGTTTCATAACTAAAAACACTCATTTGGGTGTCACCCATTCATTGTCTATGGAGCAGCTTCAGACTTTATACCTCACAAGCATTAATTTAACTTCCCTTGGCCATTCATTTGTTTTGAATGAAAAACTAAAATGATAACAATTACTCGCATGGATGACGCAGTAGTACATGAATTATGTGAAAAGAGTGACTTCAAAGAGGCTACATTTAAATGAACACACTTCACTAATCATCTCCCGTCCTTCTCTCTGACTCTGTGTGTGTGTATGTGTAGCCATGCCTTCCTGTACTCCTGGCACATTTAGGTCATCGCTGGGCATCGTTGATCGGGATATTAGTCAGCCTGGCGTGCATTTTTGTAAGTCTATTACTACTACTATTACTACTACTACTACTACTACTACTACTACTACTACTACTACTACTACTACTACTACTACTACTACTACTACTACTACTACTACTACTACTACTACTACTACTACTACTACTACTACTACTACTACTACTACTACTATTACTATTCGTACTATTACTACTACTATTACTATTACTACTATTACTATTACTACTATTACTACTACTACTATTAATACTACTCAAAGTCAAAGTCAAGTCAAAGATTTTATTTGCCATGTATGGACGAATCCACATTGGAATACAGGTACAGAGCAAACACTGTGTGTCTACAGTACAACTAATCCAATACAGGAGCAGAGTAGAAACAGTACAGAAAAAAAAAATGTAAAAACACAGACAGTATAAAAGGACAAATGCTAAAGTTGATATCAACATCCCCTAAAAGTGCATATCATAGTTAAGTGCATAATGCATAGAGCCACAGTTTACAGTAAAAGTGCATATAATCAAAGTGCATGATGCACAGACACACAAAAACAGCACTTCCACAAACCTGACTAATAACACACCAAAACAAAATAGGATAATGTACAAATCTAGCCTTTGGAGTTATTCAGGCTGCGCACAGCACTGGGGAAGAAACTCTTAGTAAACCGAGAGGTAGAGCATGTGATAACGGTAACGTCTGCCCGAGGGGAGGGGGACAAAGAGGCCTGCGGCTGGGTGACCAGAGGGGTCGTTGATAATGCCAGAGGCACGGGAAAGCAGCCTGGCACCATAGATCTCTTCTAGAGCTGGCAGGCTAAACCCGATTGTCTTGCGTGCAAGACGCACAGTTCTGTTCAGAGATTTCTTCTCCTGGTCTGTGATGTTACCAAACCATATAGTACAGGAGGAAGTAAGAACTCTCTCAATCACACAGCGATAGAAGTTGTGTAGAATCACCCTGTTATTTGTGAACTCTTTCAGTTTCCTAAGAAAGAAAAGACGTTGCTGGGACTTTTTAACAATGGTTCTGGTATTGGAGTGCCAGCTCAGGTCATTTGAAATAGTGACCCCAAGAAATTTAAAACTGCTCACCATCTCCACCTCTGATTACTATTACTACTACTACTACTACTACTACTACTACTACTACTACTACTACTACTACTACTACTACTACTACTACTACTACTACTACTACTACTACTACTACTACTACTACTACTACTACTACTACTATACTACTACTATTACTATTCATACTATTACTATTACTACTATTACTACTACTACTATTACTACTACTACTACTATTCATACTACTATTACTATTACTACTACTATTACGGTTACTATACTACTACTATTACTACTATTACTACTACTACTACTATACTACCACTCACTCACTCACTCACTCACTCACTCACTCACTCACTCACTCACTCACTCACTCACTCACTCACTCACTCACTCACTCACTCACTCACTCACTCACTCACTCACTCACTCACTCACTCACTCAATTCAATTCAATTCAATTCAAATGGGCTTTATTGACATGGGAAACATACGTTTACATTGCCAAAGCCAAACAAAACAAAACAAACCAAAACAATCAAACAGAGAAAACAAAAGAAATCAGTACATTACAGACGGAATTTCTTGTACAGTCTTTATGGTGGTTGTATTCCGCTGGATGTCCTTTTCTTGTCACAGCAGCTCACAAATCTTGCTGCTGTGTTTGCACATTCTTGTATTTCTCCCAGTAGGTATGGGAGTTTTGAGTTACTGTCCATGTTTTCAAAGTCTCTTTGGGTGTTTGCAATTTGTGGGAAGTATATGTCTCTGATGTCTTGGTATAGTGGGCAGGTTGTTAAGAAGTGGAGCTCGGTTTCCACCTCGTCTTGTGTGCAGTGGGTGCACAGTCTGTCTTCTCTTGGGAGCCAGGTCTGCCTATGGCGGCCTTTCTCAATGGCTAGGCTGTGCTCGCTGAGTCTGTACCTAGTCAAGGATCTTCTTAGTTTTGGGTCAGTCACAGTGCTCAGGTATTCTGCCACTGTGTACTCTCTGTTTAGGGCCAAATAGCATTTCAATTTGCTCTGGTTTTGGGTTGTTTCTTTCCAATGTGTCAGATAGTTTTCTTTTTGTTTTCTTATAATTTGATTTAGTCCAGTGTGGTTTCTGTCTGGTGGCTCTGCTTGTGTTTGTGAGCAGAGTCCCAGAACCATCTGGCTGAGTGGGCATCTATCGAGGGTCTCTCTGTGGGTGAGGGCTATGTTGTGGAGTGTGTCTGGGTCGCTTTCTTTTAGGTGGTTGTGGAATTTGAATGCTCTTTTTTGAATTTTGATGATTAGTGGGTATCTTCCTAGTTCTGCTCTGCATGCATTATTTGGCGTTTTCCGTTGGGTGCGGAGAATGGATTTGCAAAATTCTGCATGCAGAGTCTCAGTTGGGTGTTTGTCCCATTTGGTGAAGTCTTGGTTTGCAAGTGGGCCCCAGACTTCACAACCATATAGGGAAATCGGTTCTATGACGGAGTCTAATATTTTGAGTCAGATTTTGATTGGAATGTCTAACTTGATGTTCCTTTTTATGGCATAGAAAGCCCTTCTTGCTTTGTCTCTCAGGTCGTTCACAGCTTGATTGAAGTTCCCTGTAGCACTGATGTTTAGGCCGAGATATGTGTAGTTTTTTGTGTGTTCTAGGGAAATTGTGTCTAGGAGGAATTTGTGTTTTTGTTGTTGTAGGCTGTGCCTTTTTTGGAATATCATAATTTTAGTTTTGTTTAGGTTTACTGTCAGTGCCCATGTCTGGGAGAATTTGTGCAGAAGGTCAAGGTGCTGTTGTAGCCCTTCTTTAGTTGGGGACAGCAGCACCAGGTCATCTGCGAACAGTAGGCATTTGATTTCTGTGTCTGCTAGGGGGAGGCCAGGTGCTGCAGTTTGTTCCAATGTTTTTGCCAGTTCATTTATGTATATGTTGAAGAGGGTTGGACTCAAACTGCACCCCTGTCTAACCCCATGGCGTTGAGGGAAGAAGTCTGTGTGTTTTCCCTCAATCCTCACAGCACATGTGTTGTTGGTGTACATTGACTTTATGAGGTCGTAGGTTTTCCCTCCAATGCCACTATCTAACAGTTTGTACAGCAGACCCTCGTGCCAAATTGAGTCAAATGCTTTTTGGAAGTCAACGAAACAGGAGTATACTTTGCTTTTATTTTTATTTATTTGGTTGTCGATTAGGGTGCTGAGGGTGAGAATGTGGTCTGTTGTACGGTGATTTGGTAGGAAGCCAATCTGTGATTTGCTCAAGGTATTGTTGTTTGTGAGGAAATGTATGAGTCTGTGGTTAATGATCATACAGAGGATTTTTCCAAGGTTGCTGTTGACACAGATCCCACGGTAATTGTTTGGGTCGTATTTGTCTCCCTTTTTGTGGAGCGGTGTTATGAGTCCTTGGTTCCAGATATTGGGGAAGATCCCGGAGCTAAGGACAATGTTAAGGAGTTTTAGTATAGACAATTGGAATTTGGAGTCTGTGAATATGATCATTTCATTTAGGATACCATCCGCGCCGCAGGCCTTCTTGGTTTTAAGTGATTTTATTTTGTCCTGTAGTTCTTGTAGTGTAATTGGGGAGTCTAGCGGGTTCTGGTAGTCTTTTATGGTTGACTCCAGGCTTTGTAGTTTATCTTGTATGTGTTTTTGCTGTTTTTTTTTTTTGTATTGGGCTAAAGAGATTGGAGAAGTGGTTTACCCACACATCTCCATTTTGGATGGGTAGCTCCTCGTGGTGTACTTTGTTCAGTTTGTTCCAGTTTTCCCAGAAGTTATTTGTTTTTATGGACTCCTCTATATCTTTTAGCTGGTTTCTGACATGTTGGTCCCTTTTTTTTCTGACTGTGTTTTTGTAATGTTTCAGTGTTTCACTGTATTGGAGACGTGTGTTCTGGTTGTCTGGGTCTCTGTGTTTTTGGTTTGATAGGTTCCTTAATTTCTTCCTGAGATTTTTACAATCATTATCATACCATTTGTCATACATATTTTAATTTTTCCTCGCTTTCCTATTTGAGGCCTTTAGGTTGGATAAGGAAGCTGTAAGGTCAAATATGTTATTGAGGTTTTCTACCGCCCCGTTTACACTTTTGCTGTTGTGTTGGAAGTTTTTTCCTAGGAATTGCTCTAATTTGGATTGGACTTTTTGTAGCTTGATAGCGGATTGGTATGCTTCCATACTACTTTCCTTACATTTGTAGTGTTTTTTAATAGTGTGTAGTTTGTTTGGTTTTGGTATGTCCTGGTTGGGTGTTGATCTATTCAGGTAGATAGTGGTTTTGCTGTGGTCTGACAGGGGTGTTTGCTGGCTGACTGTGAACGCTCTGAGAGACTCTAGGCTGAGGTCAGTGATAAAATAGTCTACTGTACTGTTACCCAGAGATGAGCTATATGTGTACCTACCATAAGTCACTCACTCACTCACTCACTCACTCACTCACTCACTCACTCACTCACTCACTCACTCACTCACTCACTCACTCACTCACTCACTCACTCACTCACTCACTCACTCACTCACTCACTGTGGCCCACAGTCATGGCATTTTGTGTAAGACCAGTTATACCAGATATTATCTCATGCCAGCATTGGCATCTTGCTGCTCCTTCTCCTTGACACTCTCAATGCACCTATCACTGACCGGGACCACACCCCTCTGCTTTGCATATAATATCCTTCTATCTTCTCATATTTTATGAAATAAAATGTGATTGCCTATATTATCTTTTCTTTATTACCCTGCCTGTACCTACCGCACCTCCCCCTCCCCCCGTGCTGCTATGATGCTGAATTCCACCAAGGGGATCAATAAAGGAATATCTTATCTTATCTTATCTTATCTTACTTGTCAGTTTTGGTTACATGCCTGGGGTGCTTTTACTCACAAAGATACAACTCTGACCTCTACTTTATAACAGAGACATTAAAAAGACATTTGGTCTTTTAAAGGGCCAACAGGGGGGTACACTGATCAGTGTCATAGATGCAAATCATCTAGGTGCCAGGAGCAGTCCAATGGGCGAAGCAAGACACTTTGCCAGCATTACTATAACTAGGGTAATAATTCATCAACCATCATTCAATCTATGCAAGAATGCTTTGCATCAATGATACTGTGTGTCCGTATTAAATTAGATTTTAACTAATGTTTGCAGAAGCAACAGCTTTGCTAATGAAATGTACGGTAACGGTAACGTATCAGTCAGTTCAAAAAGGTTACAAGATGGGCGGTCAGATGGCGTAGCGCAGATTGCGTTCGTCACCAACCCCGGAGACGCTGGATTCACCTGTTCGAATCCAGCTCACAGCTCCGGGGTTGTCACCAGCTTAGCTGGCCGTTCACACTAATACAATTGGCAGTATTAGAGGGTGGGAGAAGCTGGCGGGGTGGGTCCGGGTCGCTGTAAACAGCGACTCCTACAGTTCGGTCGGGGCGCCTGCTAAGCGCAGATCTAGGATCTAAGGGCGGTAGTGTGATCCTTCCACACGTTACACGCTCTCAGTGAGAGTCCGCGCTGCCAGGTGAAAAGAAGCGGTTGATTGGCTAGACATGTGTCGGAGAAAGCACGTGATAGCCTCCACTCTCCCAGACCGACTGTGGGGGGTAAGTGCGCAGCGACCAGGAAGGGGATTGGGAATTGGCATAACGACTAACATTGGGATGGGAGAAAATCGGAGGAAAAAGGAGGGGAAAAAAGATTAATAAAAAAAAAAAAAAAAAAAAAAGTTACAAGATACAAATATGGTACAGTAGCGACGGATGCATCATCAGCCCTGTCCATCAAAAATAACCCTAGCTGAAAAGCAACTAAAAACACGCCAAGGCTATGGCGGCTGGGTGGCGCAGCGGAGATTGCGCTCGTCACCAATGCGAGAGACTCCGGTCTCGAATCCAGGTGTCAGCATTGCCTCCGGCTTGGGCCAGCCGTCATACTAACTTGTTTGGCTGAGTTAGCGGGAGGGAAGTTGATGGGTGGTAATCTGGCGTTGTGGACAGCGACTCCTACGGGTTAGGTCTGGGCGCATGCACAGCAAAAGACAGGAAGTGGTGAAGGCAGCGTGATGACTCCCACGCGTTACACTTCACCAATGAGAGTCCGCGCTGTCAGGTGAAAAGAGAGCCGCTGGCTGTCTCTGCATGTGTCGGAGGAAGCATGTGGTAGACCTCAGGGCTCCCTAGACCGACCAGTAGGGGGCACATGCGCACAACAACCAGGTAGGGGAGGGGGGAATTGGCATAACGACTAAATTGCGATGGGAGGAAAAAGCACAGAAAAATCAGGCGGAGAAAAAGAGGATTAAAAAAATTAAAAAAAAACACGCCAAGGCAGACAGACACAACAGATCAATGTGGCGGGCCTCTAAACTACATAAACCTCAACAAACCCAACAGGATGTCAACTATAGTCTCAGCTATTTCTTATAGCAACACACTCAAATGGTCTAGTAACAAGTTTCCCCCATGTGTTCAGATCATCGTGTCTGCCATCTGCAGCCCCTTCATCATTGTGGGCCTAATCATTTGTTCGGTAAGTACCAATATGTAATAGATTAGGAGTTGTTATCCAAAACGTCTCCATGTTGCATGGCTTTCTGGTTATTGGCATAAATCCTCTTTGTAGAGTCTCAACATTGTGAATAAGTGAAAGAGAACAATGCTGATTTGCTCATTTAATCTTTAAAATATTGTAGGAATTGAAAACTTGATTACTTAAACTTGATTTGCCAGTTAGTTGCCCACTTCTTATCCGCTACTTCTCAACCATGGGCCATACTGCAATTAAGATTAAAATAATTTATGATGAATTATTCATTTATATTTCGTATTGTTATTTGTATTCTTATTTTGTTTTAATAAAATATAAAATATAAAAATAAACATGAATGTTTCTGTTGTGTTCTGCAGACAGTAATAGGGAAATGCTGCTTTGAAAAGCTGATACACATCGGAGAGGAAAAAATGATTCCAGTGATCTACATCAAAAAGCTGAAGACGACAACGTTGAGGAGGGACAAATATGAAACGGAGGAAGAGAAAACAGAGGAGGGTGGACTTAGAGACGGGACAACGGCGGGCGACGAAGACAACCTAACGAAAGACCCAGCAGAGGATGGAGACAAACAGCTGGAAGAGGGGGTGCAAGACAAAGGAGCGGAGGAAGGGACGATTGAAGAGGGAAATACAGAAGAACAACGAGAACAAATTCTTAGTTTCATCCCTGAATCAGAGCTGAGGAGACTACAGGAGGAACTTGAGCCTCCGCCAGCCAAGGGACACACTGAATGCTTGTGTTTACTTCACAATAAAAGCAGACCCTTCTACGTGATTCAATTAGACGAAGGTTCTCCACTGCTGCCTAGTGGCGCCGTGCTAATTGATGCAGCAAAATCTAGGTCAAATATGTTTTGGGTCAAGGGGCACCATTTTATACCAGCACCAGGTAAATTGCCAGGAGTGGATTACGAAGTGGATTCCCAACCATGGCAGTGGTTGAACAGCTCCACACCCCCCAATGGAATATTACAAGATATTAAATTCTAAATTATTTTTAACAGATCAACTGGTTGGAAAACTGAAAGAGGAAAAATGTTATCCAGAAAGTTAGAAAATATATGAATATGACAGAAAATCACCAAAGTCACATCGTAGATCTAGCTAGGGAACATGGTAAATGGACCGCATTTGGTAAATGGTAAATTAATTAATTCAATCTTTATTTAATCTCTTTTTTTATATATAAATGTTTTGATCCAAATGTAAACAGACACAATACAATAACAATAATAATAATAATGATAACAAATAACAAATAAGACATAACGAATTAAATTAAATCAAATCAATTATAATAAAATAGATTAAAAAAAACAATGACATTGGGATCACAAGACAGGGAGAATTTATAAAAAAATTAATAAATTATAATAATACAATTATATTGCTAAAAAGACATTTCTTCCCCCAATCCCACCCCCCACCCCAGGACCTCTCAGGACCGATCACCCCGACCTCGCTCTGCTGCTAAATCAGGGACTTTACTCTCCCAGCTGCCGATGCCCATAGACTAATGTTAGATTATTTGACTCCAATTACCCAAGCTGTGGAGATCTCTAGTCAAGTCAAGTCAAGTAATTTATTTATATAGCACATTTAAAAGCACAATAGCCAACCAAAGTGCTGTACAATCAAAGCTTAAAATCAATGTCCTAATATAAAATACACAAATACAAAAATACAAAAAGGCACAGCAGGACAAGACAGTACATTCAGAGAATAGGACAGTAGGACAACACACGGATAGGGGAACACAAAGTACAGTAGCACACAGGGGACAGAGGAGCATAAGAAGAGATACAAGAGGGAGGGGGCAGGATAAAATTACATGGGAGTGTGTGAGTTAGGGTGTGGGAGAATCAGGGTTTATTGAAGGCCAGGGAATAGAAGTGGGTTTTTAGAAGTGTCTCTAAATAAATTACATCTAAGAATGTTAAGGCACAATTAATTATTGTAAGCTTGTCAGGTTATTGTTTCCATCTTACAGCTATCAGTTTTTTGGCTGCTGTAAATCCAGCCAAAATGAGTATTTCTTGCTGTATAGGAGCCGGCAGCTGGGAGATATCATTCAGGAGTAGTGTCATTGCGGATAGTGGTATTGTCAAAGAACATATGTCCGAAAGCTTAGCGGTTATGGTCTTCCAAAATCGAGCGACCAGTGGACATTCCCAAAAACATGTGGAGGTAGGTGCCAGTGGCCCCCAGCATGCACACATGGTCACTGGCGATGTGCCCTATTGGTGCCCCTCTAATGGTTAAACTTGACCATGTGCCCCCACAGTTGAAAACAATGCGCTAAAGTGCCCTTTTGAGTGGAAAAAACTAGAGGATGTGCCCATTGGTGCCCTTCCAATGGTCTAAATTTGACCATGTGCCCCCACAGTTGAAAACAATGCGCTAAAGTGCCCTTTTGAGTGGAAAAAACTAGAGGACGTGCCCATTGGTGCCCTTCCAATGGTCTAAATTTGACCATGTGCCCCCACAGTTGAAAACATCGTGCTAAAATGCCCTTTTGAGTGGCGGAATTGATTGATTGATTGAAAAGTTTATTAACAGATTGCAGAATGGGTACAGTACAGTACAGCTCAATACATACAATTGTTAAGGGGATGCAGACCAGAGAAAGACTTTCGTCTTGTTTACATCAGGGTCCCCCATTTTCAATTCATCATAACATATATGACATACATGACATACAGATAGACAGTACTGCTACATCTATACATTTATGACATATCAGATTTGCAAATACAGTACTGTTTGTGATACAAAAGTGTCCAGAAAAGGAGTGTATATACATTTGGCATAGAAATGAGAGGACGTGCCCATTGGTGCCCCTCCAATGGTCTAAACTTGACCATGTGCCCCCACAGTTGAAAACATTGTGCTAAAGTGCCCCTTTGAGTGGCGAAAATGAGAGGATGTGCCCTATTGGTGTCCCTCCAATGGTCTAAACTTGACCATGTGCCCCCACGGTTGAAAAACGTCATGCTAAAGTTCCCTATTGAGTGGTGAAAACATAGCAAGAAAATTAAATAACGTGTCTTAATGACTGCTCTGTTAGTGGATAAAATGTGATGCCGCTTACTAGGGCAGGCTTTCCCAAAGTGGGTGCCATGATGAAGACAGTCTAGGGGTGTTGCAAAATAGTTAAACCCTGCTTATATTCTAAACACATTATATGGCCATTAGCAAATATTTTCTGAGTTTTTGCAAGGAACCGATGGGCTAATATCTAGCTAACATTTTGATGTTTCTCGATCTGCACTGTCCCTATTCCCCCCCAATGTATCCTTTAGGTTAGGTTAGAGTAAGTTAGTTTAACTGAGGCACAAAGTCCAAGCATGCTGGGAACTTGAGGCACAACTCTGAGCAGCCCCGTCACTACAATATTCCATCCATATTAAGTTTTGGATGGAAAATTGGGTCCAAAGCAACAATAGTAAGGGAGGAGATAAGGATACAGGTATGTATTTGTAAGTCCTCACTACTAGCTATGTGTACAAGCTTGTCTCACAGAGCCATAGTTTGGATGCGAATCTGGTGCTAACATGGCCAATAATGCTTATTTTGGACAGAAAAATGTGTTTTAAACATTTAAATTGACCAACCATAGACCCTTTTTATTCCAATCAAGGTAAGAGGGCTAGTGGTAGTGCTATATGACATTATTTTATAATACAATTATAACATTGTAGGCTACAGTACGGATATTATATACAGTACAATTATATTACTATTATAAAACAAATATTATTTGCTCCACCTTAGATAAAGACAGTACAGACAATGAAGATGGAGATATTCAAGAGGGAAATGATGATATCAGGAAGAGAGATGGTGAAGAAGTGGAGGAAAGAGAGAGGGAGAGATAGAGGACAGGATGAGAGAAGGAGAGGAGAGGACATGAGGAGAGAAGGGGAGTATAGGAGGACAGAATGAGAGGGCAGGAGGAGTGCGGGAGGAGAGAATGAGTTAGGTGAGAAAGGAAGAAGCTCAACGGCACTCGAATTAACTTTAACTGTTGTAAATAGCTTTTAAAGGATGGGTTCACTATTTTTCAACCCAGACCATATTAAAACGCTGTTTGCCATATTTATATTCCTCACTGATATCTTTAGAAATGTACCACTGCAGCAATGGTTTAGGCCTTCAAACACCATGATAATCTACTTTTCAAACACCATGATCATTTACTTTTCAAACAATGATCATTTACTTTTCAAACACCATGATAATTTACTTTTCAAACACCATGATAAATCCACCTTTCAAACACCATGATAATTTACTTTTCAAACACCATGATCATTTACTTTTCAAACACCATGATAAATCCACCTTTCAAACACCATGATAATTTACTTTTCAAACACCATGATAAATCCACCTTTCAAACACCATGATAATTTACTTTTCAAACACCATGATAAATCCACATTTCAAACACCATGATAATTAACTTTTCAAACACCATGATAAATCCACCTTTCAAACACCATGATAATTTACTTTTCAAACACCATGATAAATCTACTTTTCAAACACCATGACAATGAGGTGAAATAAAAATGTTAAAGGTGTATTGTTCCCTGTGTGTTTTTATCATAGAGGTGTGGTTATACTATTAATCTGAATTGTCTATGTTATTCTAATGTTAACACTTTAATCGCCATGGGTTAAATTCATAATTTACCATCCCTCGCCAGCTCTATTTGTCTATGGAGAAGTTCCCCTTCTTTGCAGGGCTATAACTTTTTAAATTCTATTGCTAAATTGCCATTATTATGGCCCATTCAATGTCCTATATGTATTGTTCAGGGTGTAGCAACGTTAAACTTTTTCATTCACATATTCATACTAAAATATGGTCTAAAGTATAAGTATGTTTTTATCGTTTTCTGCAGCTTTCTTCAGAACGTGATTTATAGCCCTAAATGCATTATATTGATGATCAAATACAGTTTGGTAGGAATCTGTGCGAGATAAAAAATGTCAACTGGACGTGGTTCTAGAAGTTTCTACGCATCATCTGATGATGACCGGATGGGCGGGGGATCGTTTATAATTCCGTGGGCAGCGTTAGATGATTCATCCAGAGTGGGTCATTAGTATAGAAGACGTTAGAAAATAACGCTGAATCTTACCGTGGCTTCCTCGCGCCGCTGGCAGATGAGCGTGGAACAGAATTTTTTCTATTATGGGATGGAGAAATGCCCGATCCATTTCCAGGTTGTATAATAGTATATACGTCCAAATCATGTTGTTTTTTCGAGTTATTTGCACCGATCGATGTTCACTGTGTCAATACGGAGTCTCTCTAACGATAGCGAGTGCCCGGACCACATATGGATGAGCACTACCGGTTCAAAGGTTAATTTCCGGTTGGCGATCTGTCGATCGGCCACCAGATGGCGCTCTTGAACCGCTAGAGAGTTGAGTGGATCTTTGCAGTGTGTCTCAGGGCTCCGGAAAGGAAATATTTCGATGACAGATTTTTGAAATATTGACATCAAAGATGAGTTACGGCGTCTTCGGCAGAATGAGCATGGCTAGGAATGACGTGTAAACTCGTTCACGGCGATCATAGTGTTAATCTTAACACTTTGAGTGCCAGCGACATGTTATCTCGTTATTTCATGCCCCCCGTTGAGTGCCGACGACGCGAATTGTCTTTATTTTTTTTATTAGCGATCTGAATTCATATTTCATCAACCGAGTCTCCCGTTGGTACAGCAGCCCCTTTAGGAGCTCCGATGGGAAAATACCGCCCCCTATCGTCTATCCCTGTGAATGGCGATCTAGAATTGGAATAATCTTTTTGGAGAACATCTGATCTAAGGTAAGGAGTCTATGTTACCAGTTTTAGGATAATCAGAGAGAAATAATCACTGAGAAAACAGCGTGTCCCGTATGTGTATGTGTGTGTGTGTGTGTGTGTGTGCTGTTGAGGAAATAACAATTGATTTCTCAGCTCGCTTCTATAGCGTGCATAAGTACACATATACTATCGATAATCTAGTGTTTATTTGAAAACTATTCATAAATAGGCCGACAAATGACAACGTGTCTAGTGCAGTGGTTCTCAAACTGTGGTACGCGTACCACTAGTGGTACTTGGTGGTACTGCTGGTGGTACTTGAAAACATTTCCAATTTATTTTTTTTATTTTTGCAGTCAGGCCACTGAACTTAGAAGCAGGCCAGGCCAGTGTTTCTGGTTGCGGCAGCGCGATAGTTAGATAATCTAAGTGGGGAACAACCAGGAGATCACTGTGACAGAGAGTAATGCAGTCTAAACAGTCATAAATCTTTAATTCAACTTCAGCCCTGATCATAACCATTTATTTTTAGATTTCTTGTAATGTCAGATAAAAAATGAAATACTCCCACTTTTCTGAAAAGAGTTGGTGTTAAATCTGACATTACAAAAAATCCATCAAAATATGTGTTGCTGCTAATCATTGACACATGCCTCTAGCCTGTAATAACCCCCCCCAGAAAAATGTACTTTGCATTTGATATATTGTAAATATTTAACTTTTTGTGTGTTTTTTTTAACAATAATTTGTGATGCCATCACACAAACTGGCATTTAAAGGGTAAACATTAAAAAATTTATTGAATATGTGTTTTCTTTTCTTTTTTACAATAATGTGTGATGCCCATCACAAACACTGGCATCTAAAGGGTAAAAATTCAAAAATCCCTGCACCAGAATGCAGGAAATTAAGTTTTTGTAACAAAATAATTGTGTGTGTGTGTCTGTGTGTGTGTGTGTGTGTGTGAGTGTGAGAGAGAATGACGGACAATTGCTTGCTGTGTGAGAGAGAGAGAGTGAGAGAGAGAGAGAGAGAATTAAGTACATTTGCTGAAATACAGTTCTTAATTTTCTCACTTGCTATGTGAGAATGTTAGTTATTATGTTCTCAATGCCCCTTGCATTGTATGAGTTGTGTGGAAGCGTTTGCTAGTTCTAGTGCTATCCCTTTGTACATTGTGGCTGTGTCTGACAAAAGTTAACAATAAATAATGGTATTAGGAATACATTTGCCTCCTGCGTGAACTGTGCATAGCTGAATAGACTGTATTTTAACGCCGGTCATTATGGTGGTACTTGGAGAGCCAGCTACGTTCTCAGGTGGTACTTGGTGTAAAAAGTTTGAGAACCACTGGTCTAGTGTATTCGAGAATATTCCAATAAATGCCGTTTATGACGGCATCTTTCTATTTTCCTGAAGTTTTCGAGAGAACGATAGCTTTTCGAAATGCTATAAAAAGGATATGAACCGATTAAAAAACAATCCGTTTCGACAATGTTGACTGCAAACAAGTCATTGATAAGCGACGGGCAGATTAGACACATAGCCATAATTTAAAACAGAGATTATGCGTTTTTAACGCTATCATTGAAGTGGATGCTGGTATCCAAGGACATTAATCAACGTTATGGCTGGCACTGAAAGTGTTAATCAAGGATGAAGACTAATTCACCATACATGACGCATCATAGCTTTTTGCTCACTGATGGGGTCCCATGTTGTGCATTAGGTGCCCTTTTTTTCTTTTCGCCCCTGCCCTTCAAACTGCCTGAGTCCGCCACTGCACATGGTGCACTGGAAGTCAGCCAGAAGACCCATCATACACAGTTTCCTGGGGTGAGATCTATGGCGGCCGGTGTGAACTACATTTGGGTGGGCGCGGGGGGGGGGGGTGAAGGGGGGGGGAGGGGGCAAGCGGATAGCTGACCAAGCGAATACTGACGTTACCCCGTTTCCAACGTTAAGTCGAGTTCTGTTCCGTTATGGCTTCGCTCAGCACCAGTTGCATATATCTCGCTTCAGCATATATACACTGAATAATTTCACAAATGTACCTTTAAATGCCAGCATTCATCTGGCCACACCCCCATCCGCTTACCTATATAAGCAGGGATGGTGCCACACACTCATCTCCTTCTCAAATTTCATCACAAGCAACGTGTTGCTCATATGCCCACTTGACGTGGAGAAAAATATTGTTTACAAGGAAAGGAAGAACAAGGAGATACGTTGACATCATATCTTTATTTTCTCTCTCACTATTTTCGAGAAAATACGGCGATATTGTCTTCGTACTGGAGTGTCTGGAAGATGATGATCATTCTAAAAATCCTCCACCGGTTTTCGTATTGGGAGCACGCCGCTGCATGCTTCTCAACTGCAGTTCCTTGCTGTGTTGTTGGGGTGAAACCAGTCAGGCCACAGCTGAACTGTCGGACGCGCCGCTGTTGTGAGAAGCGGTGGGTTTCAGGTTGGGTGAGTACTGTTGCTGGCGGGCTTCACTTGTCTGTTAGTGCTATGGGGGCTACTGGACAATGTTTATGGAAACCGGCCCCAGGCTAGGGTCCTTTGTTCAGCCACCTAGGCGACAGAAGACCTTGGTCTGAAGACCATTGTAGTTTTAACTAGTGGGCCGCGACCATTAACACTGGTGATCCCTGTGTGTTCTGGACGAGTGGTTATCTCTCTGTCCCGTGTTAAGCCCCTTCTTTCATATCCAAATGAGAGTATTCCTTCACGAGGAGATATGTGCATGGATGTGCGATAGCGGCAGATCCATGTTCAAGTCAGCTACACAGGCCAGATTGGTATTCCGTCGGGTGTTGGTAAAATCACTGTTGTAAAGCAGTGTTGACATCTTGTTTCTCTTTTCTCTTAAAAAGTGAGGAGAGGTTCAGAACGGCGGCCTGTCTGGGTGAGTGTTATGTCATTGTATACATGCAGTGATGGGCAGTAGCTTGCTACAAGTAGCGAAGCTACATAGCTTAACTACAATTCTCAGTAGCGTGCTGGTAGCTCGCTACTTTTTAACCAGGGTAGCGGTCTCTGTAGCGCAGCTCGTTTTCGAATCAAGTAGTGCCGTAGCGTCAGCAAAACGCTACACGCTACATATCCGGAGAAACAGACACAAAAAAAAAAAGAGTGTCTTCGGTCCTGAGAGTGTCGTGTTCTTCTGTCCTGCAGCTGGATGCTATTGGAGAAAACCCACTATGATTGGTTGGTTGGTTTAGGTATGAGTATGACGACTCACGATTAGACCAAAACATTACGGGTAGGCCAATCAGAGGCAGGATAGGGCGGGACATGCCACTCCAGCTCGGCAAACCAGGAAGTAAAAAAAATCTAAACACAGACCATGAAATGAATGAACGAACCGTTAGTCCGCGCGAAATAGCAGAAGGATTCGATGTTTCCAGGGCTGATGGCATTGATTTTTTTTTTTTTATCCACTTTTTCTCCCATTTTTCTATATTTTCTCCCATCCCAATTTCGTATCATCCAATTCAACCCTCCCCTGTCACGAACGCTGTTTCTTGCCTCCCACAAGCCGGCTGCAATGTGGACTAAGTCATACATAGCACAAGTCCCCTCCGGTACTTGAGGTAACAGCAGTCGCATCTTTTCACCTGCGCAGCTCAATCTCTCAGTGTCGAGGAGTAACGCGTGGGAGGCTCACGCTGCCCCCGACACTTCCTGATTCTACTGCGCAGGCGCACCAACCGACTTGTAGGAGTCGCTTGTTCACAACGTTCGATCCCCACCCTTCAGTTTTCCCTCCCCGTAATACGGCCAATGTGTATTACTGCGGACGACCAGCTAAACTGAAAACAATGTGGAGAGCTGGATTCGAACACGCGAATCCTAGCGTCTCCACACTGGTGGCGAGTGCCTTGCCCACTACACCACCTAGCCGCCGGCTGATGGCATTGATGAAGATGATGTCAATAACAACAACATATGTGTTTATTGTGTCCGCCAAAAACGAAGCTTCTCTCAACATCCCACACGTCCAGCACTAACTTGAGAACACATATATTCAGGTAAGCTGATGAAAAGCTTTACATCCCAAACAGCACACAAGTCAGTGCACTTTTTGTCAACAGATTTAACTAACATGTTTCACTGTAGGCAGAAAATGAACAATATTATGGGGGTGGAGAAAAGAAAAAACAAACTACCATAAATAGTACATACACTAAGAGGGAAAATATCACCTAGAGCAGTGGTTCTCAACCCACATGATTTTGGGGCCATGGAATGTTTTGTGAGTTACATATTTAAATACATTTGGTCATTTAGCTGACGCTTTCATTCAAAGCAACTTACAAATTGTGTACAACAAGTCAGCAGGAGTGGTACATCTAGCAGCCAAGGATAAGTAGTATTGTTTGTCTAGCAGTGTCGAGCTTGAGTGTTATACTCTTGAGTACATACTGTACTGTAGTAGTATAGACATATTAGCATAGTTGGTGGTAGTATAGACATGGTAGCATAATAGTAAAATGCAGTAAGACAGTTATTATTAGTTCAAATTCAGATATTGAAGAAGTGTGTTTTTGGTTGATAAAGTGGGCTGGTTTCAGCTAGGAGAGGGTATCAGGCAGCCAGAAGATAAGATAAGATAAGATAAGATATTCCTTTATTGATCCCCTTGGGGAAATTCAGGCATCATAGCAGCATGGGGGGGAGGGGGGAGGGGTACAGGTAGTAAAACAACACAGTATACAGGTAGTAAAAGACAACACAGGCAGTGTAAACAATTTGATCAATATGGTCAATATAATTTACTATCTGACTAGCTGAGGAATATTCACATTATTCACAGTGTCACATGAGGTGCAGTATGCATGAGGTAGTGTTATAATTTACTATCTACTGAGTATACATTAATCAAAGTACCAGGGTAGTCTACTTTGTCCCCCTTGGGTTCCTATAAGTCCCAGGTCAATGATGCAGAGTTTAGGGATAAATAATACATAAAGATAGAATAGAAAAGAAAAAGACCATTACTGAATCAAAAGTAATCAACAAACTATACTATAAAAACGTATCAAACCAAATGGTCTCTTTCTTTTCTTTTGTAGAGGCTGCACCCAGCTAAACTTGCCTTCCTGGATTTTGTACATAATACAAGTTCATGTTAAAAGGATGACACAAAAAGCCAGACCGAGGGCTTGTTTCAGTTTTATAATAAACAATCAAACTGAGCATTTATTTTGCCTGTCTATTTGTTTGATGGAAACTTGATCATGAAGTAAAAAAAAAAAAAAAAAAAAAAAAAGTAGTGCCGATGTAGCTAGCTATTTTTGACATGTTCTTGTAGTGTAGCTTGCTACATTTATCTGGGGATAGCTTCCATTGTAGTTGAGCTATATTTAATCGAGAGTAACTTGTAGTGTAGCTTGCTACATTTTCCAAGTAGCTTGCCCATCACTGTATACATGTTCAGGTGATAGCTGCTTAGCTTACGGTTGGCCAGTCAGCTGTTAGCTGCTGCGTTAGCCTGCTGGGATCGCTGCATGGCCTACTTAGGTTGGGCCTACTGTTAGCCAGTCAGCTGTTAGCTGCGGCGCTAGCATGTCGTGATCACTAGGTAACGTTAGCTTGCTGCTATAGGCCAAGGCCTGGCGCGGGGTAGCTTTAGCTCCTCGCGCGCCGCCGCAAGCTCGCTTCTGGTCGCGTGCGCCGTTAGCTCGGCGTCTCGCGAGCAGGGGCAGTAGCGCCCGAACGGTTGGAGCGGCCATTAGCTTAATGCTACTCTGTTGAACGTGCTTTGATTATAAACATGTTTTACACTCTTGACTACGACGTCATCCTTGACAGGGGATGTTCGTCGACCCTGCCCTGAGCCTGGACGGGGATTGCGTCAACAAAGAGGACTGTAGCGACTGGTTGGAGCGGCGACGCTGCCCGGATCGAACAACACAGGACGGCTGTGTTCTACGGTATCTTGTGACTGCACTTCGCTGATCTACATTCCGGGTAGGACAAGGTTGACCAGACCTTATAACACGTCTTCTGGTTTTACTTTTCTAAATGTTTTGTGAATGACGATGTTTTCCCAAAACGTGTGTTGCTGCAATGCATTTAGGATACGACGCAAGTTATGTGTGAACTGTCTTGTCACTGGCAGTTAGCTTCTCCGTGCAAATCGGGTTGTTACAGATGTGAAAATGATCTGGTTGTTGTGTGAGAAACATCATGTGTGTTGTTATGTACCGTGTACTCACAACTAAGGTAACTAACCTATGAAGCTATGCTTAGTGACAAGTGAGTAAAAGAATGTTCTTTTCTCAGCCTATGATGACAATGAACAGTGTTCACATATTAACAGGTTTCCTGTTTTAACTGGCCGTATTAAGGGTAAAATAAGAGGATTGTGTTTCCCCCCGGTTCCCTGGGGACTTTTTCATCCTCCTATCAGACATGTTGCACTACATTGTGTTTTTTGTGTGGTAGGGATGCGATGTAACCCTTAGCTTGATTGCTGAGGTTGTGCTAAAACTGCTGGAGAAACTTTATTTTCCTGAAAGAAAAGATTGTTTGGTCGCTGTCGTGTGTGCTTAGCAAGGCCTGTGGCCGATACTAATCGAGAATTTGTATTCTCTCATTATGAAAAACGGCGTTCCTCTGTAGAGTGTTTTTGCCATTTTTTGTAGGTGATGGTGGGTTGTGTGTGTCATGTGACCTACAACTGGGTTGGACTGGCCACAGAAGCACATGTGTATGTTGGACCGGGGCTCTTAGAGCCCTCTCTATTCTGTGTTTTTTCCTTAGTAAAAATCAGATAGCAGGTTAGCTCATGCGCTGTGTGGAGCTGTCAAACGCTTCATAGAGCTGACTATGACTGTGTCATATTCTCTTTTTGTCATTACATCGTATCATGGGTGTGGGGTCGTAAAGGGGTGAACTGGTAACCTTTCCTCTCCCCCTTGTTTCTGTCGGTCAGGGGTACACCCCCTGTCCTTCAAGGTTCCCGTCACGTTGCGGTTCGGCACGTTACGGGGGGGGGGGGCGGAGGGAGTTTCCTGGTCCCACGGCCTGGTATATTGGGCGTGTGCACCGCAGGAATTCCCCCGCCATAGAGTACGTCACTGTGCGCGTCTCTGTTGGTAGGACTTCCGTGTGCTGTTCAGGTCCATGTGATGGATCTGTTTCAGGGGGGTGGTCAGGGCTCCTCCTCACCAAGCGCCTATTCGGGCCTTCTGTGAGTTCGGACTCCTTCTTCCATGTGACGGAGCCTCCATCAGAGTACAGAGCCTTCCTCCTCAGATTGTCAAAGTGAGTGGACCCTCTAGAAGGTGTCCTATTCTATTGTATATGTATTCGATTCAATTCGATTATTGAGTGTGTATGGGTTCAGTGCCTCTTCCCCGGAGAGCCCTAAAACCAATTTTTTACATGGCTCAAGGTGCAATATATTCTTTTCAATCTGTACAGCTCGCGTGGGAAGTCTCTCTGGGGATCCCCGTCTCCTTCCTATGGGAGGGTGGTGGGATGTAAAAATGTGAACAATTTTTACCCCCGGCTGTGTAGACTGGGATACATACTGTTGATGCTTCTTTCTTTTCTATTCAAAAAGTGTTGGAGTTAGGAAGTGTCACACCCCTCTTGTCGTTCCCCTGGGCGCCTTGGGGATTCAATGACAGGTCTAAATAGCCTGTTCATTGATGGGGGTGTGTCCCGACGCACGTATAGTGCTAGCTCGCTGTAAACAGGCGACTGACTGGCACGCCTTGGTTGCTTGTGGTTAAAACGGCGTTTTTATAAAGCGACTGAGATGGGGGTTTTTCCTCTTCCGACGACCACATCCCACGACCTGGGTTGGTTATCGACGGATTCTCGTTCATGTCTGGGGGATGATGACGGAATGGATCTGAACATATGTAGAGGGGTCTCACGCCCTTGGGGTGGGCCACCAGGCGCGGTTCGCCCGAACGTCTGGGTGGCGCCTTCTTTTCATGTTAAGATCGACACACCTCCTGGAGTAGGCATGTCGGCGTGGTTAGGGCACGGGACTGGTTCTGGTCACGCTGGTCCGGATCAGTTGAACCCGTTGTCCGCCGGGGATGCAGATCTGCTGTTCTGGTACCCTGAGGGACTTGGGCTTTTTTCAGGGGGAAAAATGCCCGGTCGGTCCGGGTGTCACAGGGTTAAGCGCTATGGAGACCCTGGTTGGGTACGTTTTTACTCAGCACTGTCGTAATGGCTTACGGCCATGCCAACCTGTACACGCTCGATCTCGTCGGATCTCGGCCGCTACACAGGTTGGTCCTGGTTAGTACTTGGTTGGGAGACCGCCTGGGAATACCAAGTACGGTGTGCTTAGGGGCTGGTTCTCCATTCTTTTTCGCTCCTCTCTCACGCATGGCGAAGAGGGGCCTGTTGGGGTGGTCTTTGACCTCCTCTGGTGACCCTGTGCTTCCCGTATCGCCAGGCCCGGTCCGAGGTAATGTTTCGTCGACCCGTAGGCCTGGGTTAACCCTTTTTTGAAAACTGAAACACTTGTACTGCGGTATAGCCGGTGTATACCCGCAGGTGTGTTTTGGAGTTTTTTCTTGAGGGGTTATAGGAACAACCACCGCATTGGGTAACGCCAAGGTGGTTGATTCCCTGGTGTGTTGGAGCAGTGTCAACTCTCGGGTTCACCGGTTGAGGGTGCCCCTGCACGTTCATGACGTCTGCCAATCGTGTCTTCTCTGCCTCAACCCCTCTGGGTGGGGGTTTTTAAATGGAGGCTTGGTCATGCAACAACGCCAGCATGCGCCCCTTCCGCCGGGGCGGCTGTGTTCAGCTGTCCCCTCTGGCGCCTGTCTCGTCCGCAGTCTCCAGGCTAGGGTTAACAGCCTGTTGCCTGGTTTTTCCCCGGTGCGCTGCCTGCTTCCGTTGGTTAACCTTTTTTGTGTGCTTACGGCCATGCTGACTGCCTGTTCTGCAGGGTCAGTGTGCCAGGCGGTGTACTATTGGGGGGACAGGGCCCGCTCGGCTGAGGGGCCTTTGTCCGAATACGCTGGCGATGTGGGGGGCGGGGTCACTAAGTGCCCGCCTGGTGGGGTCTTGATGCTGGCATCATGGACTTCTCCGGGCCCCCGTTCCAGGGGGTCCAGTCCCTTTGGTGGGTCTGGATCTTCCTTCGCGCTCCGCTGCTGCGGCCTTGCCACAGGGTTGGTTTGCCCTTGACCCCGTGATTCTGGGGGAAGTAACGAGGTTGTTTCCTCCGTTCGTTCCCGGGTGGCATGCGGGTTGTGCGTGTGTGTAGTCGTGGGGTCAAGCCACGCTCTGCTCACCCTGTGCGTTGAGTTGCTTGAGTGCCTCTTCGCACGGTCGGGTCCGTTGCCCTCCCGTGAAGCCACCAATAGGGGGGGTGCCCTCCATTAGGGTGGGTCGGGGGGGCTCGGCCCTCCCTGATCTGATGGCTGTGGGGGGCCTCAGCGGGGTGTATTTGTCGAGCTATGGCTCCCGCTCAGCTCCTGTTATGCAACTGGTGCTGAGCGAAGCCATAACGGAACAGAACGTTAGGTTATGTATATAACCAAGTTCTGTTAGTTATGGTGCGCTCAGCACCAGGACGCCGCTGCGGCCCTTGATTTTTCATTGTGGTGAAATTTGTTGGGAAGGAGATGAGTGTGTGGCACCATCCCTGCTTATATAGGTAAGCGGATGGGGGTGTGGCCAGATGAATGCTGGCATTTAAAGGTACATTTGTGAAATTATTCAGTGTATATATGCTGAAGCGAGATATATGCAACTGGTGCTGAGCGCACCATAACTAACAGAACTTGGTTATATACATAACCTAACGTTCATTCATACTACACTAGTACACGTATGATCAATCCAATAATGAACACATATATATATCTTGTCATTTTAAACAAGTTACCATTCATTCATTCATCCATTATGCGCCACCCGCGGCGAAATTAAATGTTATAGTTCAACAACAACACGCTGTGTTGAGAGAGCGAGAGAGAGAGAGCGAGAGAGAGAGAGAGCGAGAGAGAGAGAGACCGCATTAACTCACTTTGTTTAGTTGAAACGTGGTCCAGGAGGGCTTGATAAAGTGTATATGTCCACTGTCCCACAGTCCCAGACTGTTGATGTATATCCACTGTCCAGACTGCATCCAGCTAGCCAAATAGCTTCTTGTTAGCCAAGTTAGGCACACAACACAAGTACTGTGATGAGCTGTGTCTTTGCCCATTTCCGCGTCGAACAGCCTGCAAACTACCTGGCGTTCTATCGCCCTGCTCTAAGACAAACTCTAACCTTAACCAACTTTGAAAGAGTGCCTAAGCTTAACCGTCGAAAGAACTTGCCGTCATGCTCTAAGACAAACTCTAACCTTAACCAACTTTGAAGAGTAACTAAGCCTAACCAGTGTAGAAACTGGTGTCGGCCAATCAGAGAGCGTCTCCGAGAAATGCGGCTACGGAAAGTATAGACGCTGCTTGCTTAGATGATATAGATCGCTTGAAAACGCGCCCGGCTTCCATTATATTACATCATATTTCAACGCACAGTGCGTTACGTGCGTTGACCTATTTGATTGGCTGCGAGGATACAGCGATGAAACCAGTGCACGCCCTGCCGTGCACGATATGTCTCGCCCCGGCCTGAGAGGTAGTTACTAGTGACTTCCTGTGAATGAAAAACTATTATTTATATTTGATATATTAACGTTATATTGTGCATTGGAAACACAAACATACTTAAAATGAGTAAATATTATTCATTTTAAACATGTTTATTTTATTTCTAGGGCTCTAAAAAAATATATATATATATTTTCTTCTTCTTCTCTCTTTTAACCAGGGAGGGCGGCGCTCTAGCGCCCACTATGGACGAACCGCCACTGGGTGAGATATGTTCTATGAATATAGTTAAAGTGAATTTGTTGATGATTGGGGTTACGGGAGGCTAGTGTAATGTTAGTCCAGACTTCTCCCCAATCAAACTCAGGATCTAGTTCTGGAATATCTTCCTGCCAAATTGTATCTACAGGGAGGTTCTTATATGTGGACTCGAGTAAGAGTATATAAAAGTCTGAAACGAAGCCCCTTGAGGTTGTTCTGTCTACGATTAATCTAAAAAAGGGGTGTCGATGTAGTGGCCCCCACGGGACCCCATGCACCCTGAGCACCGTCCTTAGTTGTAAAGAAAATAAAAAGGCGGCGCCGGGCAGGTCATACAATTCTCTCAAGTCTTGAAATGCGTGAAGGCCGGTTTTATAATAAACATCCCCCAGAGTGTGGATTCCTTTCCTCTCCCATTGAGAGTTGTTAATGGGTTTATGCCCAATAAGTAATTGTCTCTGCGCGTTACACCACGTCTGAACCACATGGGAGATGATAGGACGTAATTGGCATTCTTTAATCAAAGTTGGAATAGATTATGTCTTGTAGTCTTAGTGGGGAGACTGTTTCCTCCAAGGCGTGCCACGATACGACAACATTGGGGTCAAACCAGTTGATCAACGGCCTTAGCGAGAAGGACCAGAAATATTTAAAATCCGGAATTGCTAGACCCCTGTCTTGTTTCCTGTGCTGAGCAGTGTTTTTTTTTATTCTCAGCCGCTTGTTGTTCCAAATAAATTTTGATATTGTAGTTTGTAGTTTGCGCCAGTAGTCGGTTGGGGGGGGGGGGGGTAAGGGGAGCATTGAACTAACAAAGTTTACGTTGGGTAATACATTCATTTTAATAATCAATGCTCGGGCCTGTGAGTTGGGGAGGCTCGACCATCTATTGAGATCCTGAAGTATTTTATTGTATGTGCCTGTATAATTGTGCCTAACAGTTTGATTCAGGGTGGGAACATTTTCGATGCCAAATTTGATTGATTGAAACTTTTATTAACAGATTGTAGAATGGGTAGAATACAGTAAGGCTCAATACACACAATTGTTAAGGGGATGCACACCAGAGAAAGACTTTTGTCTTGTTTACACCAGGGTCCCCCATTTTCAATTCATGATGAATTGTAAGTAGGATGCAACTAGCACCGTGCAATCCATTCTTTGTGGATCTAGCCCCTGGAGTTTTAGGCTTGTGGGCCGTAACCGCTTCCGCTTCCATTCATTTGTGCTAAAGCTAGGCTAGCTTGCAGCTGGATATTGTCATAATCACGGCAAGAGCCTTCTTCACTCCTCCTCATCCTCTCCCACATTCACCACGGAAGCCTCACACCTTCTTCACTCCTCATCCTCTCCCACATTCACCACGGAAGCCTCACACCCATATATGGGCAGCACCCCTTCCCCGGGTTCACACGCTGCCAAGCTCATCATCAATCAACACAGCTGTACCTCATCCCATGATCAGCAAGACGGTACATCTTCCTGCAGATCCTGACCAGACCTCGTCGTAGTGTTAAACTAGCTACCTAGGTACGACTCAACCTAAAGCCTTGCTAACCTGCTAGTGTAATTATTCCTTGCTCTAACCTTGTTTCTCTGTGTTCCCAGGACCTCCGCTCCAGTGCACCCCCCTGCCTGGACATCTCGTGCTGCACAAGGAGTCTCCTGCTCTCTCTTCCACGACACAGACCTGTGTCTTCTGCCCACAGCTGCACTGGGAGTGCACCTGTCCTCACCCCCCAAGAGAACATTCCCAATACCTGTCTGTTGCACATTTCTGGATGTAAAACCTGTCTGCTTGGGGAAATACAATTAAACACCCTAAAACGCTCCATTCTCTCTTCTCCTGTGTTCAGCTATTGGGCTCTGCCTAAACCCATTCTCACAGATATCTTTCTACTGAACACACAGAGAGGAAATTGGTATCTATCTTCTTGTCTGACTCTAGAGAAGACGGTAAGCACATTTCCCATAATGTTGAAGTGTTCCTTTAACATTTGAATAAAATGCTGACACGTCACTCTTTAAATCTTGTAAGTAAAAAGAAGAATATTTTAACTGCTATTGGTTACATCAACTGATGTATTGATTGAAATCAATGTATTGTTTGTTACACTGCTGAGTCTTTGTAGAAATGTTAACTTAATTTTGTCAAGTGAAAATAATTGTATTGTACTGCCTGTAATACCTCTGTTCACTGGGTGTTTCAGTTAAACACGTAATTTCATTTCAAATAAAACATGTATTTCTCTGACTGGACATTCGGTTATTTCCCAGTTTAATCCCAGTTTAGTAAACTGCTGCCACTCAACACATCCTGTTGAAAGATGCAGAATCAATCAGAGTCTCTAGGTGGCCGGTAAAGACGTGAGAATAGCCAATTGTCCTTACACTCATTGTGGAATAACATGGCCATGAGCTATAGACCTGTTCGCTGTATATTGCAGACTCAGTGTGCTCGCGCATCACCGGGGCAGAAAGGAACGTTATCCTGGTCAGAATAATGGGGCAGACTACAATATATTTGCATTTGTTAGCCATGCTAAAAAGCAAAAAATCAATCCATGCCAATAGCTATGTAAAAGGTGAAAGACACTCACAGCCATGCTGATTTGGCAAATCGGCATCCAGCTGTTTTCGTTTGAAACAACCTTTAGTCAGGGGAATGCCATGGTTTCTCCTTCTCCATAAAGCCCTGTTATACAACAAGGTGATGATTACAGACAGAAGAGACCGATACGGGGTCAGCAGCACAGAGGTTGGGTTGGGCTATAGATACAGTGTCAGCAGTACAGAGGTCGGGTTGGGCTATAGATACAGTGTCAGCAGCACAGAGGTCGGGTTGGGCTATAGATACGGGGTCAGCAGCACAGAGGTCGGGTTGGGCTATAGATACGGTGTCAGCAGCACAGAGGTCGGGTTGGGCTATAGATACGGTGTCAGCAGCACAGAGGTCGGGTTGGGCTATAGATACGGGGTCAGCAGCACAGAGGTCGGGTTGGGCTATAGATACGGTGTCAGCAGTACAGAGGTCGGGTTGGGCTATAGATACGGGGTCAGCAGCACAGAGGTCGGGTTGGGCTATAGATACGGGGTCAGCAGCACAGAGGTCGGGTTGGGCTATAGATACGGTGTCAGCAGCACAGAGGTCGGGTTGGGCTATAGATACGGTGTCAGCAGCACAGAGGTCGGGTTGGGCTATAGATACAGTGTCGGCAGCAGAGAGGCCGGGTTGGGCTATAGATACGGGGTCAGCAGCACAGAGGTCGGGTTGGGCTATATGGAAGAAATGTATATAATTACAGATAGTAGTAAGGAATTGTTTGTGATATTGATATGATAACAGTATCTGCTATTACTTGGAAAATTATGTTAAATAATTGTATTAATAGTCATCACCGTGGCCGTGATTCTATTTTACATAAAGTGGTATGACACACTTGCCAGTAGTGTAATATAAGCATAGCCATTAGCTGACTTACCAAGAGCTGTGGTTGAAGTTCTGTCCAAAAAAAAAACAAGCAAAGTATCCCATTAATCTTACTGGAGACTCACACCTCCTAAAACAGACGTAAAACAGATTCTCATAGATTTCTGACTGCATCCTGTTGACTCTCCTGCTCCCCCCCCCCCCCCCCCCCTAGATGACCTTACTCGGACTGTCTGTTGACCTGTGCTGTGGACTGAAGGCCGAGAGGAGGGCCGAGAGGAGGAGAAGAAGAGAGGAGCAGAGAAAAGTTGCTGTAGTTTACATCAGAAAGCGAAAGACGAGCGATGACGTGGCAGGAGGGAGAGAAGCCAAAATAGGATGGTACGAAGAGGATGAGTGTCCAATGCTTCAGATCACCAAGGACGCACTGAAGACACTCCAGGAGGAGCTCGACCCCCCCCCTTACAAGGCAGTTTACAAGGTCACAAACTATAACATTACATCCATTCCTTTTTATGTGGCGCACATAGACCAAGACACACCCTTTCCCACTAGCTCGCGCTTAATCGAGGGGGTCGGGTGGGCCCAAATGACACCACAGTATGTGGAGAATGGGTGCCATGTTTTTATTCTGCCCCAACCACCGGGAGTTAATGTGTGTTTGGATTTTCGATAGAAATAAATTGTGTTAAAAAAGAATTGCCCATTCGTATGGATTTAGTTGTGAGATCCTCTAACCCAGGTCGTAGAGGGTCAGTGAAACAATGTTCTTTGTGATGTAATGTAATTGAGTAGCTACACTGTCATATTCGTTAGAAATAACACAGTAGAATAGCTGTGTGCACATCCGACCTGTTTTGGACCAGATGCAGGATAAAGGTACATGTGAAAAAAAAGAAAAGGTTGAAATGTTATATTTAGACTAATAAAGTATTGTGAGCTGTAATCCAGTGTGCGGATGCTTCCTTTGTTTCAGTCTTCACATACAAGTAACACTCAACCATTGGGACATCTTCGCAGGGAATACTGACAAATCGAGGCACAGAAAACCTCACATGGAAGATCTCTGTGGTTAACTATCGTGCAAGACTCCATTTCACTGATGTTGCAGACTTTTGTTTGTGTGTATTCACACACTAGACTAGACTAGACTGAAAGCTTGGCCAATAAACAAAACTTGCACAGGCCTAAAATCACACAATTAGAGTCAGACTGGATACTGTATTTTTGTGGCTGATGCCAATATTGATACTTGGGGGTCACAATATTAAGATATTCGCACACATATTAGTAGGGATGTCCAGAGGCGATCTGAAAGATCAGTATTGGAGCCGATCACAGCGGCTTGGTGGATATGAATTGCTGCTCATGCGTTCTGGAGGGCGACCCGGCCAGTGGGGGCTTTCTGCTGGGCTGTCCTCAGATCAGTTCTGGAGGGCGACCCGGCCAGCGGGGGCTTTCTGCTGGGCTGTCCTCAGATCAGGGAGCTCTGGACGGTTGAGGCCCCAACTCATCATTGAGGGCAGCATGACGCAGAGTCACCTGGAATACAGGTCAAGTTTTCAGAGGCATCTCTTCTGGCAACCCTTTCAAATAGCATGTTGACACACGGAGGAAGCGTCCAATTGCACATTTGGAGACTTGGTGACTACAAGATTTAAATACAGTAACTTGTCCAACTGTGATCCTTGGAGAATCCTTTGCCACATCACTGTGTCTGGGAGCAAAGTACTTCTCCTAGGAACGTTCATTACAGCTCCAGCCATGGGGATGGTGGATTTTATCATATGGGGACATAATTTGTGCTGATAATGGCACAGAGGGTAAGACCAACTGTGTGCCGTAACTTTTGATTACTGTAAGCACAAAGATAATACACTTCTAAAACAACATGCATGATGTTATTATGGATGTTTGGCACCTCAGAATTGGAGTCAGTCCCCGCCCGGGCTGCCAAGGCACCACTGCTCTTACAGTTAGGGTCAAAAGTGGTTGTAATGGAAGTCTATGGTCTTGTAGGTTAACAGTCCCAATTTACCATTTTGTTCAATCCAACAAAGTCAAATGTTGAATTATAGTGTATTTACGGTAAAAAGAAAAAGCAGTTACTGGTATGATCAAAACTGGTATCTAAAGGGTTGATTTTCAATTGTGATTAATTAAATCATTATGTAAATTAAACAATAACCCCTTCTGAAAAAAGGAGGTAAAGAATGAGAATAATATTGATCCATCATCATTTGATTGCTGTTCAAATACAAATATTCGATCTTACCATTCCCAAAATGCTAATTGAAACTGCTTAGAAAAACAAATTCAAAATATATTCAAAAGTATACAGAAAATACAAAATAGGACCAATCTTGTCAATGGCTGCCTACCCCACTCTCCCCCATCTCATAGCCGTTTCCAAAGATTTCCATAATCATGCTTTTTGTCCTCAATCTTTCTTTCGGTATAAAGATTCAGCACTATGGACAGGTCTGCTAATTTATTTGTGGATGACAAACAAATGCAATGACGAAATAAACAAAATACAATACGGAATAAACTAAATAAACACATTTTGCATATCATGTCCCAGTCTGAGCGCAGTTGGATATCCAAACGTGGCAGTGGAAAAATATGGGTGATTTTGCGCAAGCTCCCACGCACGCGCCCATATTCCGATCTACGCAATAATATTCACAGGGTAGGTCTCCTCGTGGGACACAAGTTCCCAATGCATTGTCCCGTGGGATAATGCCTCCCTGCCCTGCGGCGATATTAATTGAGGGGCGGATTTGCGGTGGAGAAATGAATCAGAATCAGATACAAGGTGTTGAATTAAGGGACTCTGTGTGGAGATGTTAGTGACTGTCTAACTGTGTATATGATTGTTTACACCTGTAACAGGCTACCTGTGTGTATCATTGTCTTCACCAGATGTAGTCAGTTATGCATATATATCTGTCTCCACTGGAGGGCGATCTAGGCATAGCTACCTGAGTATTCTACCATAGAGGTAACTATATAAGCGATTGTCCCCACCCATTTCCCTTCTTCTCCAACGGCTCTCAACGAGAGCAGAGCTCTGTACATCTACTGCTTATATGTGAATAAAGAAGTCAAGCCAGTTTGGGCACAATAGAGAATCCATGCCTCTTGACCACATTATTGTTGCCCCAAAGCGTGTTCTGTTAACAGGTTATGGGCCCAGATAACGCCGGGGCAAAATAGTGGAGGTACTGTAGTAAGTTTAGCTGAGTTATAGGCTAGGATAGCACCGCGTGGCTAGTCGCTAGGCCGACCAGCGTAAAAGACTAAGCATATCATTAACGAAGAGATGGAAGGCCAAAGAAGAGACAAGTGGCCAACATTCACTGGGAAAGCAGAGAACTACGAACTCTGGGAAGAGCGCATGCTGTGCTGCATGCATCAAGCGGGACTGAAGGAGACAATCCTGGGAGCCCCCACTGGAGAACTAACAGCGGAACAGCGAGCCCTGGATGAACAACAAAATGCCAACGCGTACTGTGAGTTGGTGCAGATGCTTGACGACACCAGCCTGGGGCTGATATTCCGCGACACTAAGGACAGAGGCAGAGAAAGCCTAGCGGTACTGAGAGAACATTTCATCTGACGAGGAAGACCCAGAGTCGTGGCCCTCTACACCGGGCCTGACAAAGGGAACCACCGAGACAGTGACCGAATACGTCAACAGAGCGGAACAAATCACGACACCATTGAGGAGCGCCGGAGAGGCAACGAGTGATGGGCTAATGATGGCGATGATGATGAGAGGACTACCGGAGCTGTACAAACCGTTCACACTCCTGATAACACACAGTTCAACGGACATTACGTTGGGACAATTCAAGGCTAAGCTAAGGAACTTCGAGGCCTCAGAAGACACCCACCCAGCCGCCACGGAGGAGGGGGAGAGGGTGCTAAAGGCTCAAGAGACGCCAAGAGAGAGAACCAGGACTACGACAGAACTGGCGTGCTGGCGATGCGGTGGTAAAGGCCATCGGAGAAGCGAATGCACAAAGGCTGTCTGGTGTAGCTTCTGCAAATCCCCGGGACACACAGACAAAGCGTGCATGAAGAAACACCATCAGAGCGCACGATACGCACGTGGACAAGATGGCGGTCACCAGCGAGACGAAAGCCACGAACAAAATGGCGGTTGCAGACGAGTCGAGGGCCACGGACGGAATGGCGACTACGGACAAGATGGCGGCTGTGGACAGGATGACGACAGCGGCAGCTATCAACGTGAGATGAATCGAGATGACGTCAGGAGAATCGATGGCGGCGACGACCGACGCGAGGCGAGTCGAGATGACGCCCGGAGGATAACGGAACAAGAAGACTGCGCTTTTGGAGCGCGGATGGCGGACACCGCCGGGCCGGCCCGGATGCAGCGGGCCACGAGAAGGAGACTGGTCGTGGACACGGGCGCGTCGTCCCATATCATCAACGACAGGAGTCGGTTCAAGAACTTTGACGACACTTTCCAATCGGAGAGGCACTGCATGGAACTGGCCGACGGTAGACGTATCTACGGGCTGGCACACGGGAGGGGAGACGCACAGATATGCCTTACGGACAGCAGGGGGCGCCGGCGTACAGTGATGCTGAAGGACGCCCTGTACGTACCATCGTTCCCACAAGAACTATTCTCTGTGGAAAAACATAATCAGATTCTTTATAACCCCAGAGCTGAAGGGAAAATATGCACCAACACAAAGAGCATGCTGGAGGATGTGTGGGAAGGAGGGGGCAAATCACACGCACATATTCTGGGGATGTCAGAAGCTGAAGGGATATTGGGAGGAGATAGGGGAGGCAATGATCAGAATATTAGGATACGGGTTACCACAAACAGGACTGGTGCTTTACTTAGGAGACCTGACACACAAGGGAATACAAGGGGGGGACAAATATTTAATAAAGATAATGTTGATAGCGGCCAGAAAAGCAATAACAAGACTGTGGTACAAAGAAGACCCACCGACAATAGCACAATGGGTAGGAATAGTGGAGGAGATACAGGATATGGAGAGGATAACACACATGCTGAGGTTACAGGAAGAGAAATTTGGAGAAAGATGGGGAAAGTGGGAGGATTACAAGGGGAACGAAAACCACATCACAGAGGAAGAACCAAATGCATCACAAGAGGGCGAAGGGTAAAGGAGGAAAGAGGTTCAAGGAGGGTCTCTGAACCCATGTCACACACTTTTGACTTAGTTAGTATTTTCTGATTTTATTTTTATTTTTTTTGGGTATTACAATTGTATTAAATTTTTTGTACTTTATTATTTATGTCTGTTTAACAATGTTGTATTAATAATCAAGGAAGATGTGGTTTGTAAATGGATGAATCAAAAGGCAAAGAGAAATTTAGTATAAAAGAAATAGAAAGGGCAAAGGATAAGAGAAGAAAGAAATTCAAGGAGGGTCACTGGACCCATACCATACATATTTGCCTTAGTCAGTATCTAATCCTTTTGAGTAGGTATTAAATTTGTCTATACCTGTCCAAGGGCAGTATACAATCAGTCTTTGTATTAAGTGCCTGGAAAAACAACTGTAGTGGAAACATATAACCAACAATGCTATTCATATGTAACCATTTATGTTCACTGCATTCTTTCATAGTGTGTTATGGGATCCATTTTTGTGTAAGTGTTGTTTGTCTATAAATGTGAATAAAAATTTAAGTTTAAAAAAAATAAAATAAAAACTATTCTCTGTAATAGCTGCTACTGCAAGCGGCACCAAGGTGTCCTTCGATAAAGGTACAAATTTTCTTGTAGAACCTGACGGTACCCGGTTTGACATAAAGATGTACCAGAAAGTATTTTATCTGAAAACGGAGTGTAATGACTATGACCAGTGTAACGGAAATGATGATGCGTATGACAGAACGACCAGCCACGATATTCAGACATGGCACGAGATTATGGGTCATTGTAATTACGAGGATTTACTGAAACTGCAAATAATATCAGAGGGTATGCACATTGAGGGGGTGCGTAGGCCTGACAAAAATTGTGCAATGTGCAAAACGGGAAAGTTTACCCAACCGAGACATAGAGATCTCACAGACAGAGTGGAGGTACCACTCGCGCTGGTTGACATGGACCTAGTCGGCCCAGTAAGCGGCGAGCCCATGGGAGATTTCGGATATGTACAGTCTTTTACAGACGTGTGTACAGGGGCGACGTTTGTCTATTTTGTCAAAGAGAGGGGTGACATACTCCAGGCCACGAAAAAATTCCTGGCAGACGTAGCTCCCTATGGGGTAGTAAAATGTCTGAGGTCCGACCACGGAGCCGAGTTTACAAACAGAGAGTTCCAGTCACTATTGGGAAGGTATGGGATAAGACACGAGACGTCACGCCCATACCACACACGCCAGGGCAAGGTGGCAGAGAGGGAATGGCACTCCCTTTCCGAAATAGCTAGATGCAAGCTAGCAGATAGTAACTTACCAAGGAGCCTATGGCATTATGCGGTACAAGAAGCCGCTTACACCCGAAACAGGTGCTTTAATAAGCACTCGGGCACTACTCCATATACAGCGCTGACAGGAAAGAAGTGTAATCTAGCCAGAATGCACCGATTTGGATCAGTGTGCTATGTGCACCTGCAGGGTAAGGGGAACCCCAAGTCCAAGGACATTAAAGGATTTTTCGTAGGACACGACAGAGGGAGTCCTGCTCTCCTAGTGTATCATCCCGGTAAAGGGACAGTACAGAAACACATGCTAGTCAAATTTGCCACAAAGACAACTTGTGAGGACGAGGCACAGACAGAGGAGACAGAACTGGACCAGTGGCGTCGTTAGCCCTGGGCTTCCGGGGCTTTAGCCCCGGATGTTTTTCTCCTAGCCCCGGATCTAAAAAAAAAAAAAAAAAAGGAAAATTGTTTACATTTTTTTTTTTTTTTTTTTTTTTTTTTTACTTTTTTTTTTTTTATGTCAGCATCCCCATTGTCTGTGCTGAATGTTTGTTAGTGTTTGGTATTTTTTGTTGGTTTTTAGTACTTTTAAACATTTTTAGTAAGTAGTTTTCATTTGATCCTATAATTCTTTCATTCACCGATTTGTGGACTTTTTTTTTAGTGTCCTGAAAGGCGCCTTATAAATCAAATGCATTATTATTATTATTATCATCCAGGAGGGAAAAGACACTTTGGATAGTAGGGACTGCATCTCTGCCTGTCCTGACCAGGAAACACTTTGCAACTGTGATCTCCTCTGGCAATAGTTGGATATTGTAATGTGTGGCGAGGGGTTGCAGCAATTCCACTGAGAGAAACTGGTCTGAGGCTGGATAACATGCCTGTATGCAGGGGTGTAGCTCCAGATTCTGGGCCCCATGAAAGAATGTATTTGTAGGCCCCCAGTGAATGCGAGCGCGCGTAAGCGCGCGAGCGAATTTTTTTTGGCCATTTTTTTATTGATGAAAACGCATAATATGGTTTTTACCTATACATTCGGATCAGCAGTTCAGCACCTGCACTGTTGGTGGGTGAGCCTAGTAAAGGATGTCGCATTGTGTTCATCTTCAATGAATGGACCAATGCAATTGTCTACCAAAGCCCCCCCTCTCTCTCTATATATCTCACACACACACACACACACACACACACACACACACACACACACACACACACACACACACACACACACACACACACACACACACACACACACACACTTCAGAAACAAACATAGTATCAATGAGAGCATCAATAATACACCAGAGTGATGTCTAGTAAAAAAAAAAAAAAAAAAATGTTTTTTTTTTTTTTTTTTTTTTGGGGGGGCCCCTCAGTGCTGGGCCCTTGGAATCATCCTAAGCTACCCCCCCCCAGCTACGCCCCTGCCTGTATGCCTCTCATAAATTGTTATCCAACTCATGAGAACCTGCTCTCAAGCTCTTGCAGCATTCTGTCGACGACTGGATAGAACAGTCTCTGTCTCAGCTGATCTCCTGAGCTGAGGTCTGAGCTTGTGCCACAAGATGACTCAACTACATACTCGTCCATCCTTTTCTGCTTCCTCCTTTGGCTGGTAGTATGTTCCTCAATCCAAAGGCCATTACATATGGCCTTTGTCCTGTCATACATGTCCACTGCCATCTCTGATGTGCGATAACCTTTGAGTGTGTCCTGCACTGTGCTTTTAAATAGTACAGATATTGAAGATGTGCACTTTAACGCAGCAGCACCTGGAGCCATCCATACCCATGTCCAGTGTCCTATAATAAGCTTTAATCGAACCTCGGATAGTCCGGTTGGTTTGGGGTGGTGTGAAAGCTCATTCACTCTTGAGATGTGAATGCAAAGCGGACCAAAGGCAGGAAAAGACCCAAAAATCGAATCTTTTTTTAATGAGAAGACCGAAACATATGTATATAATGAAACACACAATAGTTTTTTTTCGATTGCCTAAGCATGATTTTGAAAATGGGGCCCGGTGTTTCAAAACACACAATTAGCACAACCACACACACAATTATCAGAACACCTCAGATCCTTTGCTAAATTAAACACTTGTCAAAACCATACACTAATTTTGTTACCATATGAAACACACGTTACATAATGACTTAATTCTGTTTGAACCAGTTACACACACTGCTGTGCTTAACCTAAAACACATTTAGCAATTCTACTTCTCAGTGATTAGAGTACTGTAAGTGAAGTACGCAGATAATGTGCAAATATACAATAAATTCACCAAACACTACACAAGACCAATGCTGTAGACTGATGAAAATATAATTTATTTATCTACATATACCCAAATCAATGATGCAGACTGATGAAAAAAATAACATTTTCTCTCCATATAACCAAATCAGTCAACATTTCAACATGGAGAATCACAACAATACATGTCCCAGTTTTCATGCTACTATGTGCATAACACTGTAAGCTCAGCAAATATCAGACAAACATAAAATACTGTATCCAGTACAGGTTAAAATTACAGTAACACAATCTTTTTTTTTGAAAAAATGTAAACAGAAAATACTAGACATTATCTCTTTGCCTAGCTGGATCTGGCAAGATAATTTTTTGTTGTGATTCTCCATGTTGACTGATTTGGGAAAATGGGAGAAAATGTATATTTTCATCAGTCTGCATCATTGGTTGTCTTGTGTAGTGTTTGGTGAATGTATTGTATATTTTCACGTTCTCTGTGTACAGTACTTCACTCTCCTTCCATTTTGGTTGAAGACAGGTGAAATCACCTGCTGCATTTTTATAGTGCTTAAACCTGATTGTGTATCTACAATTAACTGTGTTTTTATTTTGTTATTGGTGTATATGTGTATGTATGTACAGTATATGTATATATATTATATGTATATATATGTGTATATATGTATATTTGTACTCCTGTTGGGGCTTCTTGGACCAGATCAATGTTTTATCTGGCTAAATAAATAAATAAATAAGAAACTGATGATTTGGTCCTGTTAACTTTGAATTTTCTAGGGACTGCCCATATCCCTCTCATGGACCTGGACCTCACTTTGAGAACCTCTAATGATTCTAGTTATTCAGTATTCATCTCTAATTAATCTAAAATTGCGTATTTCTGTGCTTAAAAAAAAAAATAAAAAAAGGGGGGGGGGGGTGACCCCCCCCCTCCACCCCCCTGGGCTGAAGCCCCCAATGTTTTCTAACCCTAAAAACGCCCCTGAACTGGACTCCAGAACATGGTGTGTAAAAATAGAAACACAACACCCTAGTCACCTAGTGTACCCAGTACGGTTATGCAGACAGACAGTCAGCAACCCCCAGGGGGCGATGGCGAGAAGCACCTGAGGGTGACGTCAAGCGCCTCAAGCAGTGGGAGGTACCCCAAAGGGGGACACCGACCCCTAGAACAGCTGACAGACCATACGCGGGAAGCCTATTGCTTAATGACAAGCAAGTAGTGCTGCTTTTGCTTCCGCGTTTTCCCTGATTGGCTGCGCCATGCCCCGCGGCAGGCGCGGCAACCGCAGAGCAGAGCGGCAGAGCGAGCGGAGCGGCAGAGCGCGAGCGGAATTATGTAACCGCCCTAGTAATCCGCCATGATTTTCATTCGGCACTTCAGCTCACCTGGCAGAGCAGCGGTCCTGCGGTCCTGCGGTCCGTTGTTGACGAGTTCGAATCCCATCAAATTTTTTTTTTAACGTGATTTTTTTTTTAACGTGTATTCTTTCGCCGGTTAAGGTTAGGCATGGTTAAGGTTAAGGTTAAGGTTAGGCATTGTTTCGGAGTTGGTTAAGGTTAGAACGGTTAAGTTTAGGCGCTGTTAAGGAGCTGGTTAAGGTTAGAGTTTGTCTTAGAGAATGGCAATATTCTTTCTATGGTTAAGGTTAGGCATGGTTAAGGTTAAGGTTAAGGTTAGGCATTGTTTCGGAGTTGGTTAAGGTTAGAACGGTTAAGTTTAGGCGCTGTTAAGGAGCTGGTTAAGGTTAGAGTTTGTCTTAGAGACAGCCTATTTCCGCACTGCCGCTCTCCCGCGTTGCCGCGGTCACATGGTCAAATTGTCACATTCTTGCACTACTGACTTGTGAAAAAGCAACACGCGCCCGGGAAGGGAGTGACGACGAGGGCAATACACATATCCCCGTAGAGGGCATACATACAGCGGGAGAGAAAAATGGGGAAGTATTCAACCCAGGAAGGTATTGAAGGGAAGGTATTGAAGACCACGAAATACAAACTATGGTTCATAGAAAATTGATCTACGTTTAAAATCTAAAAGTGGAGGATTTTATCATCACTCCAGACCACAAAAGATAGACCTAAACACGTTAAACCATTCTGTCGGTGTGGACTTCGAACAAAATCTGCCATTTGTGTAAGAGATTCTCTTCGGTTCAAATAACAAACTCAGCAAGACCGACGGCTTCTCGGTTACAGTGGGTGACAATATTATCACAAGGAAAGATGAAATTACCTACCTGGGTTCCATCCTAGAGGCTAATCTTTCCTGTGACAAAATGGCATCCAATGTAATAAAAAAAGTCAACCAACGAACGCGTTTCTTGTACCGGATCTCCTCTCTGGTAAACAAGAATACCCTGAAGACTCTAGCAGGAGCACTCATTCAAGGGTACTATGACTATGCTTGCACCTCATGGTACCAAAGCACCTCAAAGGCACTAAAAAACAAATTACAAACATCTCAAAACAAGCTAGTCAGACTACTACTTGACCTGACTCCTAGAACCCACCTCACCCCTGCCCACTTTGACAACCTAGGATGGCTTAGAGTAGACGACAGAGTACAGCAACTTGCAATGGGCCTGGTCTACAAGATACACTACACGACCAAGGTACCCATGTACATGTCAAAATACTTCCCAAAGGTCAGTGAATACCACGATCACAACACCAGAGGGAGCTCCACAAATCATGTTAAACCCAGATTCGGCTCAAATAAGGGACTAAACACGTTTCGCAATTATGCCACATCAATGTGGAACGCCCTACCCAAAGCTGTAAAGGAATGTGGATCACTACCCACTTTCAAAACCTCTTTCAAGGGACACCTACGGGAGACTGCAATTCAACACTGGCCCCTGTAAATATCCTAACCCAACCCCCTCCAATGTACAGTAATTTACCTAGTATGGTTTTGTCAATAGTCCAATGTACAATTTTGTTTGTTTGTACAGTGTCTCCCCCCCCCCCCTCAATGTACAGTTTTGCTTGTTTATACAGTGTGCCCCCCCCCCCCCCCCCCAACCACCTCCAATGTAGATTACCCAGTATGGTTGTCAATATCCCAGTGTACCCAACCCCCCCCACCCAACCTCCTCCAATGTACAGTTTCTACGTCAAATGTATATACTCCCTTTTCCTGACTCCTTCTGTATCACAAACAGTACTGTATTTGCAAATCTGGTATGTCATAAATGTATAGATGTAGCAGTACTGACTATCTGTATGTCATGTATGTCATATATGTCCTGATGAATTGAAAATGGGGGACCCTGATGTAAACAAGACGAAAGTCTTTCTCTGGTCTGCATCCCCTTAACAATTGTGTGTATTGAGCTGTACTGTATTGTACCCATTCTGCAATCTGTTAATAAAGTTTTCAATCAATCAATCAAAACCACACAAGAACACAACGCAAGCGTAATCCATCGGTTACACCAGTGCTTCTCAAACCTTTTCTGTCAGGCCCCCCTTTGGCGGACCAAAATATTTTGCCACCCCCCCCCCCCCTCGCCCCAACAAAATAGTCATGAAATGGGCCATGTTTAAATTTATTGAAATAACACCAATATCGTGACCTTTCAAATTGGCCCTATATTTTGTTTTCAGAGCTGTCATGGATGAAAAGCCAGCTTTACACAGATACTGTATGTGGTGCTGAATGGTATCAACACCTTAACTGCTGCATCATGAGATACTTGGTGGGCCATGAGATGAGATACTTGGTACTCAGCACCACACTCTGAAACTAGCTCTCTAGGTGGTATCAGATGAGATTTCAAAGAGTTCTTCCAAGAGTTTGGATGGAGATGTGTCAGGAAGCTTTGTCTCAATGTTGTCTGTAAAGGTTTTTTTTATCCAGAGTAACTTGGTGATCCTTTTCTGTGTTTTATTAAATAATGATTTTCAGATTTTGAGAAATGGTATTTTCATGGAGAACAGTGCAGCTGCAACAGATAGCACTTTAGTGATAATTTTCTGTAATCCAAATTTTAATTTTAATTTTTTTTAAATCTCAAGGCCCCCCCTGTCATGCCTCTGCGCCCTGGGGGGCGCGCCCCCCACTTTGAGAAACACTGGGTTACACTAACTTACTCGAATCGCTGTTGAACTTCAGTTGCACTTGTTTGCACCTGCACTAATGGTTGATTGTGGGCGGTGGCTACAACCACAGTAGGGGGTGGGGTATGCAGATATTAGCTTAACATTGATTGGTCAGCCCCCCTTACACGGCGCAGATCCAGTAAATTCTGAATGGCTTATTTCAGTAGGAAGAGTTCTTGTCACAGCTGAACAGCAGAAACTGCACTTGGTACAGATTTCAAAATGTCTCAGTGTTGGTACAACCCCACATTGATATGATATGATATGATATGATACATTTATTTATATTGCGCCCCTCAACCAATAGTTTCATCAGCCCGGGGCGCATCCCGGGAGAGAAAGAGAAAACAAACAAAAAAGTCATTGCTCGAAAACACTGGAAAAGGCCATTTTTACAATAGGGGACCTTTAATGTTCTCTATTAATGTTCCCCTTGTTTAAGAACCAGGAAATGCCCAAGAGAAAGATGTTTTGTAATGTTTTATAATGATCACTTTGGTGAAACAACACAAGGCATTTGTCTTTTGGGAGGAGGATACTTTGTAAACAATTGCTCTGCCTAGTGGTCAGAAAATAATTATTGCGGCAGCTTTAACCATAAACTCATACATTTAATTTCATGAATAAAAAAAAACTCCTATGGTTGAAATCTGTCTTGTGCAGAAGGTGATTCCAGGAAGTAGGAAGATATGTTCCAGGCCTCATTTCCCGCTTTAGCTTCTGGCAGAGGTTATTTTATAGCATTGTTTTGGCATATTTACTCCAATGTTCACATTATAACTTCATCAGTAGGCTCCCTATCATTCCCTTGATGGGAAATGAGCATGTGTATGGTGGTTGCCTAGCAAACCAATTTTGATTTCCCACCTCTCCACTTCAGCCAGTCCACTTGATGCAGAGCAGGAACCTTTGACCGTCTACAGATAAACCAAACAGTTGTAAATCAAACTCTGTGAATATGTAAGTAAGTTCCAGTTTGGGGCCTTTAGCAGCATGATGTAAACAAACTATAACCTTATTGGCAGCAGAGCTGTAAGTATTTATACTGTAAGGCTGTGAGAAGTGTGTTCCCAGCAGACAACATTTCTCAGGCAAAGCCCAGAATTCTGGGAGAATAGTGGTATTAGTTTATTATTCCAGCCAAGTTCCAAGGAACAGGTGACAAGATGGTAAAATCTCCTCAAACTGCTGAAACTACATTGGGTGTAGTTGTTTTATATATATTATGCAAAGTAACAATATACTGTCTTAAGAACGGAGGGGGAGTCTGGTCTGACCTTGACCTCATATAAAACCCTCTTCACCTGTCGATCAAAGTCTAGCTGAAGAGAGACCAGCAGTCTGCATGCTTATCAATACACATCTGTAGCCAGGGGGAGCTACCTGACACAAAAGCAGATATAGTAATCCATAAAGTGAGCAGACGCATAAAATGTACATATAGTAATTCATGTAATACTTAGTCATACATATTGATAACTAGCTTTTGCTAAATCTTTCACTATGATGGATAGACACCACATACACAACATATATCATACCGGTATGTACATTGTATATTGTTATCGCATTTTACTGTTACATTTGCACTCTGGTTAGATGCCAACCTCTTTTCGTTGTACTGTACATGTGCTGTGCAATGATAATACATTTGAATATAATGTAATGTAATCTAATCAAGGAAGTGGCATATAATTACAGTGGGTCTATATGCATTCATTTGTATATCAGAGGCCCTGTAAGAGCAAAGACGGCCCAGCAGGTCTGGTATGAGATTACAGAATAACAAATACTATTGTTTTGTTGCTGCCCCCTTCTGGCGAAGTCTGCCATGACAAAAAAGATAAAGAAATTATATCCCGACAGGACTCACTTAAATAAGTTAAGTTAAATAAGTGGCATTATATAAAGCCTAAATAAATTAATAATACATTAATAAGATTAAGATAGATAAGCCTGATAATATGTATTGTGTTTATGTTTATGTTTATTTAGGATCCCCATTAGCTTTTGCACTTGACAAAAGCTATTCTTTCTGGGGTCTAGCACTTACAACAATACAACAATATTCAATACATTACATCATTATAAACATCAATTACATCATTATCAACATCAGTAACAATCTCAACCTCAGTTAGGATGATATTGTACAAGATACTTATTAGTAAAAATAATTAAAATAAAATAATTAAAATAAAATAAATAGTGCTTCCTGAGCAGCACTCACTGCCATCAACATAAATACAATTAACAGTCAATTGGTTTTCACCGCTATGCCATATTGTGATACCTACAGTAAGTGTGAAGTACAGCGACAGTACTGGACCAATTAAGTACTCGCCAGTATTTGGACAGTAAGCTACTGTCTTTTGTGTGTGAGTATGCTCATGTCATTGTGGGCTATGCAGTACTCGAGGGGAAATAGCCTACTTAAAGGTAGAATCTGTAATAAACAGTGGCCCCAAGGCAACATATGGTAGGCCTACTGCACTTTCCTTTGTTTTGGTTTCATGAATTGGTTGGAGGTCCACCCAACTCTGGATGGATGGTGTACACAGGTGTACATTGGTACAGGGAACGGCTCCCTGCTACCTCCGGTCAGTGGTCTCTAACTACACACTCTCAAGAACCCTACTCTCTGCATCTTCCGGCTGCCTGAGACCCACTCCTATCTAAGCTCCTTAATGATTAATTAATTTACCATAAAAAAAAACTTTCGCCGTTCCAAAATGTAGGCATGTATCCTCTCCCTACTTCCCATTTCCCCTACGTGGAATGCACCTGATTGGATAAATGACATGCTGGTGCTCTAGTGCTACATCTACTGGCTGAATGTTATCTATAGCAACTTTAAGTTACTTTCCTCCCCTAATTTTCAGAATATGTATAATGTATCATTTTAAGAACAAGAAGCTTCTATCATTTGAAGAAAACCAACTGCAGAAGACTTCTCATTTCACCTTTTTAATAACATGTTATATCACCTTTTGAATGTATTTACATAAATTGATTGATTAAAAGGCTCCATCAGCCTAATCAACACTGATAAACATGACGACAACCTTGTCGGGGTATTTTACACTACGTCATTCAGAGCAGCTATCGGAACAATGATTGTCTATTGAAGGAAAGTTAAAAAGTTATTCTCATAGAAAAAAAGAAAAATATAATATATGTAGAGTAGAAACATTTATTGAGTAAGGGGGAAGGGTTGGTTGGTTTTTACACATCTGAGAAAGAAAACAAGGGTCGTGGCTGGAAGGTATTTGCATTTCATAGATTTTTCACCTTAAACATTGTTTATAAACCTAACCTTAAACTTAACCGTAACCCTTACCTTAGTAACCCTTACCTTAACCATATAACCTCAACCTCAGTGTTTATAAACCTAACCATAACCCTATAACCTTAACCTCAGTGTTTATAAACCTAACCTTAACCCTAATAACCTTAACATCAGTGTTTATAAACCTAACCCTTATCTTAAACTTAACCATAACCTTATTGTTACAGCCACAGCCAAAGCTTTTCTCTCCCCTGTCTGTCAGCAGGTTCCCATGCCCATACATGGTCCCCTTCCTGTTCCATCCTACTCATCTGTGCCAGACGACACACCTGCCGGATATCACCCAATCACCGGACCTGGAGAAGAGGCCTGCACTCCTGCCACTCCTGGTCCGAGTGTTGTTTATGCTTCCCGTGGTATAGGACTCTCTCTAGACCATAGCGTTTCTGAATTATGTTTTGTGTGCTCAGTGACCTTGTTCAATACTAATCCTTGTTCTCCGATGTCCAGGACCTCACCCCTCCGGCCTACACCTCGACCACGGATCCCCACCAGCCTGGACGCGTGAATACTTTCGACAACAAATGTTTGTTTCCGCATTCGAGTTTTGCGCTCTGATTGGCCAGGTCATGTGACATGTGCACCAATTGTGGGACAGCAAGTTCTGCGCCTATTTCCGGGTCTAACAGCCTGCAAACTACCTGGCGTTCTATCGCCATGCTCTAAGACAAACTCTAACCTTAACCAACTTTGAAAGAGCGCCTAAGCTTAACCAGTGTAGAAACTTGCGGTCCCACGATTGGCGCACATGTCACATGACCAGAAACGTGCGGGCCAATCAGAGACGCGGAAACAAACATCTGTTGTCGAAAGTATTCAGGCAGCCTGGACCCCTATGGACCTCACATACTCACACCATCGACCGGTCACTCCTCCTCTCCTTGTTCCCCGTCTCCAGCTCCTCCCACGAGTCACGACCCTTCTCCCCCCTCATGCTTCCATTAAACATTCTAAACCGCTCTGTTCTCCTGTGCCTGTTTTCTGCTCCTGGGTTCTAGAAAACACCTCACCCTCACACTGTTTATAAACCTAACTCTTACCTTAACCCTAACCTTAACCCATGCATTAAAGCGTTCCGTCTCCAGACGGATTTCCGTCAATTTGATTGGGGAGATCCGTCCATTTGATTCGCAGTCTGACGGAATTGGCTACCTGATATAATATGATTTGTAGATGCATACAGATTGAAAGAAAATTTAGCCAATCAGAGGCGCCAAATATGAAAAAATTATCTATCGCGCCGCGCCAAGCAGAGTCATCACTCAGCAACTCGAGAGACAGGATTACGCTGCGCGCTCCGGAGGCTCGCTCCGCGGTTGCACCTGCAGGCTATTGGGCGAGTTACACATTTGAGTGCCAACCTGCCCCCCGGACTACTGGTGGCGAACGTGGTGGCATACGCCCGACAGGGAAGAGTGCCTGTGCGGGTGTTGAACCCGACCGACGTCGAGATGGTGCTCAGACCCCGGTCCAGGCTGGCGGAGCTCCACTGCCCCCGTCAGGTACAGCCTAAAGAGAGGGTGACCGTGGAGGAAGTAGACGGAGGCGTCCGAGTGACGGCGATTGAGGCTCGAGACAGCCCGCCAGAGGTGGAGCTGTACGGGAGGACCCGAGGGCTCGCCGTGCCCATACAGGCGAACCTGCAGGACCTCACACCGGCCCAAGTGAGCCGGCTAAACACAAGACGGAGGCCGCGGAGGCCACGGCGAAGCATCGACGCAAGAGGATTTATGACAGGAAGAGCAGAGGTGCACTCCTGCGGGCCGGGGACCGGGTCCTGATACGTGACCACCGAACCCGGGGCCGTAATAAGATACAGGACAAGTGGGAGCCTACGTCTTATGTGGTGGTGAAGCAGAGCCACGAAGGGACACCCGTGTTCACAGTCAGGCCCGAAGCAGGGGGTCCAGAAAGGACCGTGCATCGAGATCAGCTCAAGACCTGTCCTTTCCTGGCCTCCGACCCGGAAGCGAGGGTGAGGGCCCCTCGACAGACCCCTGTGGCACTGCGGAGCTCGTCCGAATCAGACAGCGGAGATGCTTTCGAGTGCCGTCGGGAACCGCATCCTAGGGCGTGTAACCACCCCAGGCCCTTGCGGGACGCCCCTGAAGAGGCAGCGGACGCCGAGTCAGAGGCGGAGTCGACCCCCTCAGGAGAGGATGTGGAAGACGGCGGAGACGGAGTCGAAAAGGAGGCCGCTGGCGGTCCACCGATGGCCCCGGAGGGCGAGGCTGTGGTCAATGACCCGCCAACGGGCACTGAAGAATCCGACGCGGAGTCGGAGGTGGGGGAAGTGGAACCCACCCGGCCCCAGAGGAGCACCAGAGGTCGGCTACCCGCTCTGTATCGCCAGGACTATGTGCTCAAGAGTGTGTTTGTTGAACAGTGTTTCCAATTCATGAAGGAGTGTGTGAAACTGTTAGCATAATGTGTGATTGTTGATCTATGTGTGAAACTGTTGGTCTCAGGACCGTTTTCATACATGCGTTGGTTGGTGTTTCATTGAGTTAACTTGCAGAGGACTTAGCAAGTTCAAAGTGGGGGGAAATGTAGCACCCTGAAAATATGGCTATTATTCAGAAGTGCTGACTTGCCTTTTATCTCCCCTGGTGCACCAAGACTAACTAGTTTCCATTAATATTCCCTCGAACAATGACGCGGACACACCTTCTTCTACCGGCTGGAATATGGATTATGAACAGTAACACTGGGTCATATTCTTTCATCCAGTGCTTCCCTGTGGGGTTAGTTGGCGGTACCAGCAGGGGGCGCGGTGGCAGGCAGAGAGCGTACGAGAGAGACGGGAAAGGAAGCAAGCCAATGGAGACGGAAGGGGGGAGAACGAGCCTCTTCGAGTTTGGACTTGGATGTGATCGGTCATGTCTCGACAGAGCCCCCGTTGTGGACCACACGGGCGAACGTATTGAACTTGAGTATATGACGGGTTATCCCAGAAGTACCCGTGATAGTGCGTGAGTAAGAGAAACTGAACCTAACTAACTAACGTTGCTAAATCCAGTTCATAGGGGTACCCCATACACATTATATGCCGGCATTAGTATAGGACTTTTGTTTTGGTACAGTGGGCCCACATTTTTGATTTCCTTTGAGTGTGATAACGTGTGGTTCTTCAATAATAATTTCCCATCCAATTAACCCTTTCCCTGTGGGGAGGTTCTAGACCTGTGATTTCCTAAGTAAAGCCTTAGAGAGGTATTGTACATGGAACTGACCCAGACGTGGGTGATGAGTCAAACACATTTGAAGTATATTATCCCTGGTACTAACCCAGAGGTGGGGGTATAATATAGGTGGCTATAAGGTGTTGAGTTACAACCTGAGTAATAGTAGGAATTCATTCTAGTTGACTATCCCTATTAAATCTTTGTAACTGAACCGTACCAATTAACATAAAACATTGAATGGGGTTCTGTGTGCGTGTCCCTTCCTGTGCCCAGTCTTAACCATTTTGGTGTGGGTAACGTTACTGCAATTAACCCCTTCCTATTCAACTTTCCCTTTCTTACTGTAAGGTTTCTAGTGTCAATGAGGGAGGGTACTGCTTGCGGGGGGAACCAAGTTATTTATTTACAATTCAGTCACTAGGTGTGGGAGGGTTAAAGGAAGTGAGAGCGTGTTGGGGAGTACTGCTGACCGCCCTGGAAGGGAGAGGAAGACCAGAGTACCAGACCAGGTTGGTAAATCCCGGGCCCCATCCACTCCCACTGCCAGCCTCCAGTTGATGCTCCAGACCCAAAGACGGAGGTGCAGTTAGACAGAGATCTACTGTGTCTCGCTACCCAGTGACTGTGCACACCCGTTCCCACGAAGCAGGGATAATCCACCCTGCTACACTAGGATGTACCCCAAAAAGAATATTCCAATTATCTGATCGCGATTCCAAGTATTGGTGTCCATCGTGTCGCCAACATAATCCACCACACATCATGCATCGGGAGCATTTGACGCTTCTCAATCCGATCGTTATAACCGCTCCGCTCGCCCGACAAAGAAAAGTGAGCCCGGAGACATGGCCGTTACACAGGCCAAGATACAAGGTTTCAAAGGGTGCTCGATACCGCCGTCTAGCTGGATGCGGCCGGTATTGCACGTTTGGCGATCTCAGACTCATTCCCTATGGTAACACCAAGGTCCCTGGATGAATAATGAATAAAAATATCGGAAAAAAAGGAAAAACTATCCAAAAATGACTTTTTTACGTTTTTGGCACCCAAAGTGTTAAAGTGTCACGCTCAGGGACACTTTGACACGCTGCCGGCAGGAGCCGGGAAGTCTTCCGATTACCAGACGACTGCTCTACCTCCTGAGCCACTGTCACCCTGAGCCCATGAATGACTGATTGAGTGAGTGACATTGCCACAGTGAGTGAGTGACAGGGACGTGCACAGGACTTTAGAGGGGCAGGTGTTCAAAGGCTGAAAAGGGCACTGGGCCTGTGTGCGCGAACCCAATTTTTGGGGGCCCTTTTTGGGCAGGGGCGGCCCCTTTTTATGCTTTTTGGGGGGTTTTGGTGATCAAATATTGAATATTGAACTATAATAATCAGTGCAGGAGCTCACTTATCCTTGTAAGACACTTTTATTTTGATTCTATCCTGACATCTTTCAGTTGGAAGGGCAGTCTATATGAAAAAAATTTAACCTGAGGCACAAAAGGGCAGGTGCTCGAGCACCCTTTGGGCTCTATGTGTGCATGTGCCTGGTGAGTGACACAGTATTCTGAAAGGAAAAAAACAATAAAAAAGCTAAAATCTCACGATACAGCTGCACTCCCTCACGTATATTACCTCTGACCTTTTCACATGCTATATTACTTTTGTACACCGCAGTCTGGAAACATTAGCCCCTTTACATTCCTCGGGTCTCACTCATTATCGTCTAAGTGTTTTTTTTTTACCAACCTTGCCCTAACATAACTGAGTGTGTGCGTGTGTGAATGTGTGTGTGTGAGTAACGCTCTCACCAGACAACGAACAAACAAACCTGACCACCCGCCCAACCCAAGCATTCTACCCAGTCTTGAGACCAGCCCTCAGATGGACTCCCACTGTAGAGAATGATGTTTTCTGTCCATTTGTGTTGCAGCTCAGGACAACCCAAGAAAAGACAAAACAACATATGGGGGACAAAAGTTTTGCTGACCAATTTACATTTACATTTAGTCATTTAGCTGAACGCTTTTATCCAAAGCGACTTACAAGTTCTGTACGACAAGTCATCAGGAAGGGCACAACTTTATCAGCTGAGTAACAATGTTCATCAAAGTGTTGCGTGCTACAGTGTAGGTTAGTTTATTAGGACAAGTGCATGACAGTAAGGTTAGTTAGGGTTAGATTTTAATTTATTTTAATTTCAGATAATGGTTGAAGAAGTGCGTCTTTAGACGACGGCGAAAGATTGGACGGGTTTCGGCTGTCCTAACTGGGGTGGGTAGTTCATTCCACCATTGTGGGGCAAGGACTGAGAATAGGCGACTTCTCTTTGATGACCCTGCCGGAGCTTGGATAGGAGTGGGTCTGAGGCGGCCAGAAGATGCAGAGCGTAGGGGTCTTGAGGGTGTGTAGTTAGAGACCATTGACCGGAGGTAGGCGGGAGCGGTTCCCTTCGCCGCACGGTATGCCAGGTCGAGGGCCCTGAAGCGGATTCGTGCAGCAATGGGGAGCCAGTGCAGGTCCCTAAGAAGTGGGGTGACATGGGCCGACTTCGGTAGGTTTGAGATCAGGCGGGCCGCTGCGTTCTGAATGAGTTGAAGAGACTTGGTGGCAGTGGCCGGGAGGCCAGCGAGCAGTGCGTTGCAGTAGTCGAGGCAGGAGATGACTGTTGATTGGACGAGGAGTTGGGTGGCTTCTTTTTGTCAGGAAGGGGCGGATCCTTCTGACGTTGCTCAGGAGGAATCTGCAGGTTCTGGTTGTCACTGCGATGTGAGCAGAGAAGTTCAACTGGTCGTCGAGGACAACACCAAGGTTCTTGGCGGTCGGGGACGCGGTCACAGCTGCATTCTCGACTGTGATGGAAAGGTCGGTCAATGACAACTGTGTACAGGCAGGTATTTTACAAACAGTCCAAATGTTGTTGTTTTCGGTCCACTTTGTAGATATGACTGTGCTACTGTCATTGTGGTTTAATAGTACCCTATTTTCATTTCAGGGGACCCTCAAATGGGGTCCTGTCTGGCAACAAGGTTGAAAAAAGTCTGCTTTACACTGAAATGAGAATCACCCCCCCCCCCCCTCCCAATCCCCCATTATAAATCCAACAAGGCTCCAGAGCCCAGCTCTAGTCTATGCATTTGTGAGCGATAACTGTGTTGTTGACAGAGATTACAATGATCTAGTAGTCTATGCATTTGTGAGCGATAACTGTTTTGTTGACAGATTACAATGATCTAGTGTCTATGCATTTGTGAGCGATCACGGTTTTGTTGACAGATATTACAATGATCTAGTCTATGCATTTGTGAGCGATAACTGTTTTGTTGACGGAGAATACAATGGTCTAGTACTCTAGTCTATGCATTTGTGAGCGATAACTGTTTTGTTGACGGAGAATACAATGGTCTAGTAGTCTATGCATTTGTGAGCGATAACTGTTTTGTTGACAGATTACAATGATCTAGTGTCTATGCATTTGTGAGCGATCACGGTTTTGTTGACAGATATTACAATGATCTAGTCTATGCATTTGTGAGCGATAAATGTTTTGGTGACAGATTACAATGATCTATGCATTTGTGAGCGATAACAGTTTTGTTGACAGATTACAATGATCTAGTCTATGCATTTGTGAGGGATAACTGTTTTTCTGACAGAGATTACAATGATGAAACTCTAACCCTTTCAAGGTGTACAGTCTCAACATGTGGAGATTCAAATGTTTCTTTTTCTCCCCCCTTTTTTCTGTATTTTTCTCCCATCCCAATTTAGTCGTTATGCCAATTCCCTTCCTGGTCGTTGCGCGCATTTCCCCCCCACTTGCCGGCCAAGGGAGGGTTGAAGACTATCACATGTCTCCTCCGATACATCAGCCAGCCGCTTCTTTTCACCTGACAGCGAGGACTCTCACTGGGGGAGTGTAAACGCGTGGGAGGATCACACTACCTCCCCCAGTTCCCTTCCTCGCTGAGCAGGCGCCCCGACCGACCTGTAGGAGTCGCTGTTTACAACGACCAGGATACATACCCCACCGGTTTCCCACCCGCTAACACTGCCAATTGTGTTAGTATGGACGACCGACCAAGCCGGAGGTACCACTGGAAATAGGAAGTGGACAGCGTTTGAGTCTAAAAATGGATACAGTATGGGCGGCTACGTGGCGTAGTGGGCAAGGCACTCGCCACGAAATGCTGGAGACGCTGGGCTCGTCAGTTCGAGCCCAGCGCTCCACATTTGCTTTCAGTTTAGCTGGTCGTCCACAGTAATACACATTGGCCGTATTAGGGGGAGGGAAACTGAAGGGTGGGGATCGGGCGTTGTGGACAGCGACTCCTACAGGTCGGTTGGTGCGCCTGCGCAGTAGAATCAAGAAGTGTCGGGGGCAGCGTGAGCCTCCCACGCGTTACTCCTCTCCACTGAGAGATCGAGCTGCGCAGGTGAAAAGATGCGACTGCTGTTACCTCAAGTACCGGAGGGGACTTGTGCTATGTATGACTTAGTCCACATTGCAGCCGGCTTGTGGGAGGCAAGAAACAGCGTCCGTGACAGGGGAGGGTTGAATTCGATGATACGAAATTGGGATGGGAGAAAATATAGAAAAATGGGAGAAAAAGTGGATAAAAAAAAATTGATACAGTATGATGTTATAGCTTTATGGAATGCACCTCTCCAAGTGGACTCAAGGGGGCAGTGTGCACCATGCTTTCATAATCTTCCCCTTTTTAAAAAGGCCAAGACAGATCTGAAAAGGCATAACATTTTAGAAAATAAAACATTTGAAAGAAATAACCTTTTAAAGATGAAATTAAGTGGTCTTCCCTCTTTAATGAATTAATTCATGTCATTATTTGAAATACCACATATTGTACATTGCTCATTCAGCAACACACACATTTGATTTTAGCTACATACCCACACGTACACATTTAAGGACACATGCACACTTTCCTAAAAGAATATCAGAATCAGAAAAACAATCATTAAATATATCATTAAAATAAAGTCAAGACCGTGTCTGTGGGCCCTTGTGAGGGTCACCGGTCGATATTGTTTCAACGCAGTCACGTTCATTCATTCGTTTTTCCGCCACTAACCCTTTGATTATGAAAAGGCTCTTAGTATTCGCCTGATGTAGCGATGATATAAAAAAAAAAAATTCACGCTGGTAGAGTCAGGTTTAAAATGCAATTACAAAACAATCAAAGTTTCCACGAAATGTCATTTGGTCGTCCTCAGACGGGTTCGCCAGCGGAGATTCCAATCATCCCGATCTTCCATAGATCCATGTATCCATGACAGCAATATAGAAGTTTGATAACTCTCTGCACGGGCTCCAAAAGCTCAACCGCCTGTCACTCTCCATGGACAGGGATGGTTCCCAGCGGTTGTCAATCAAACGGAGGCAAACAGATTGGTCGGTTACGCGGTCACAGTCTTCACAAATGAATACCGACGTGAGGAAGCCCCAGAGGGGTGTGGCCAATATGTGAATTGTGATATCAGCACATCCATGATTTCTTAATTATACCAGAAAACTGCCTGAGAATGATGACCCAGCTGTAGCATGTTACCATAGCATGACATTTTTGTTTACAATTTCATAGGAAATGGTCATTTAAAGAGTGGCATTGTTTTTTCGACATTTGCATAATTCAGTCACACAATTTCTTGATTAAAGTTTTGTTCAAAATATCACGATAATATTGAATTGTGAATCCAGCATCATGTATCACATCAAATTGTGTCCTGAGTGTATTGTCACACCCCCAGTTAACAGTGCTAACTAAGTGCGTATGTGTGTGCAGTATGACCCCAGAGGCGTGGCACTCTTTTGCTAAATGTTTAAACATTTTACAAGTTCTACGTAGCGCTCTCCCCGTTCTGAGCACTAAAAAACATCCGTGGTCGGGAATCGTTCCATTTGAAATGAACGACAAAAAATAAGGCAGTGCTGAAAAGACACTTTCACATCCTGATTACCCATATGCCCCGTGGACACCAGTTAGCAGAATAGTGCGAATGTTACCATGGAAATGGAATTCATACAGACCACGTGACCAGTGTCTCTCACTGTCTCTCACACTCCGTCTGTGTCACACCACGCTCTCACTCCGTCTCTCACGCTCTGTCTCTCTCACTCCGTCTGTGTCACACCACGCTCTGTATCTCTCACTCTGTCTGTGTCACACCACGCTCTGTCTCTCTCACTCTGTCTCTCACACTCTGTCTCTCTCACTCTGTCTCTCACACCCAGTCTCTCTCACTCTGTCTCTCACACCCTGTCTCTCTCACTCTGTCTCTCACACCCAGTCTCTCTCACTCTGTCTCTCTCACCCTGTCTCTCTCACTCTGTCTCTCTCACTCTGTCTCTCTCTCTCACTCTGTCTCTCACACCCTGTCTCTCTCACTCTGTCTCTCTCACTCTGTCTCTCTCACTCTTCTGTCTCTCTCACTCTGTCTCTCTCACTCTGTCTCTCTCACTCTTCTGTCTCTCTCACTCTGTCTCTCTCACTCTGTCTCTCACACCCTGTCTCTTTCACTGTCTCTCACTCTGTCTCTCTCCCTCTGTCTCTCTCACCCTGTCTCTGTCACTCTGTCTCTCTCACTCGGTCTCTCTCACTCTGTCTCTCTCACTCTGTCTCTCTCACTCTGTCTCTCACACTCTGTCTCTCTCACTCTGTCTCTCTCACCCTGTCTCTCTCACTCGGTCTCTCTCACTCTGTCTCTCTCCCTCTGTCTCTCTCACCCTGTCTCTGTCACTCTGTCTCTCTCACTCGGTCTCTCTCACTCTGTCTCTCTCACTCTGTCTCTCTCACTCTGTCTCTCACACCCTGTCTCTCTCACTCTGTCTCTCACACTCTGTCACTCTGTCTCTCTCACTCGGTCTCTCTCACTCTGTCTCTCTCACTCTGTCTCTCTCACCCTCTCTCTCTCACTCTGTCTCTCTCACTCGGTCTCTCTCACCCTGTCTCTCTCACTCTGTCTCTCACACTCTGTCTCTCTGTCTCTCTCACTCTGTCTCTCTCACTCTGTCTCTCTCACTCTGTCTCTCTCACCCGGTCTCTCTCACTCTCTCTCTCACTCTGTCTCTCTCACTCTGTCTCTCTCACCTGGTCTCTCTCACTCTGTCTCTCTCACTCTGTCTCTCTCACTCTGTCTCTCTCACTCTGTCTCTCACACTCGGTCTCTCTCACTCTGTCTCTCTCACTCTGTCTCTCACTCTCTCTCTCTCTGTCTCTCTCACCCTGTCTCTCTCACTCTGTCTCTCTGTCTCTCTCACTCTGTCTCTCTCACTCTGTCTCTCTCACCCAGTCTCTCTCACTCTCTCTCTCTCACTCTGTCTCTCTCACTCTGTCTCTCACTCTCTCTCTCTCACTCTGTCTCTCTCACTCTGTCTCTCACACCCGGTCTCTCTCACTCTGTCTCTCACACTCTGTCTCTCTCACTCTGTCTCTCTCTCTCTCACTCTGTCTCTCACACCCTGTCTCTCTCACTCTGTCTCTGTCTCTCTGTCTCTCTCACTCTGTCTCTCACACTCTGTCTCTCTTACCCTGTCTCTCTCACTCTGTCTCTCTCACTCTGTCTCTCACACTCGGCCTCTGTCACGCTACACTCTGTCTCTCTCACTCTGTCTCCCACACTCTGTCTCTCACACTCGGTCTCTGTCACGCTACACTCTGTCTCCCACTGTCCCTGCTGTACGTCGAACCCTCTGAGCAGCGACGGCCGCGGAAATCCAGAAAGATCCCGTCAGATTCCGGTTCAGAATCCAAAGATTCCAGAATGTGGTCCACCATGATCTCCGGGCTGGGTGACAGACTGGCGCCCGGCGACCGGTCTGGAGCCGCCACCCTGGAGGGAGAGGGGGAGTGGAACACCAGCGAGCCCCCACGGTGAGCACGCTCCCCCAGGGAGGGAGAGGAGGGAGAGGGGGAGTGGAACACCAGCGAGCCCCCACGGTGAGCCCGCTCCCCCAGGGAGGGAGAGGAGGGAGAGGGGGAGTGGAACACCAGCGAGCCCCCACGGTGAGCCCGCTCCCCCAGGGAGGGAGAGGAGGGAGAGGGGGAGTGGAACACCAGCGAGCCCCCACGGTGAGCACGCTCCCCCAGGGAGGGAGAGGAGGGAGAGGTGGAGTGGAACACCAGCGAGCCCCCACGGTGAGCACGCTCCCCCAGGGAGGGAGAGGGGGAGTCGAACACCAGCGAGCCCCCATGGTGAGCACGCTCCCCCAGGGAGGGAGAGGAGGGAGAGGGGGAGTCGAACACCAGCGAGCCCCCACGGTGAGCCCGCTCCCCCAGGGAGGGAGAGGAGGGAGAGGGGGAGTGGAACACCAGCGAGCCCCCACGGTGAGCCCGCTCCCCCAGGGAGGGAGAGGAGGGAGAGGGGGAGTGGAACACCAGCGAGCCCCCACGGTGAGCACGCTCCCCCAGGGAGGGAGAGGAGGGAGAGGAGGGAGAGGGGGAGTCGAACACCAGCGAGCCCCCACGGTGAGCACGCTCCCCCAGGGAGGGAGAGGAGGGAGAGGGGGAGTGGAACACCAGCGAGCCCCCACGGTGAGCACGCTCCCCCAGGGAGGGCTCAGGGAGGATGCAGGGAGAGTCGGGGAGAGGCCGGAGGTGGGGGCGGGGACTTCCGTCTTCGCTGCCTCCGGAGGTCAGCGTGCCACTTCTACCCAGGGACGCCGTGTCTGGACGGGAGTAAAAAAGCATGGTCTATTAAAAAGGGAAATTGTAACTGAGGGGTACAATTCCCTAACTGTATTGTTAGATATGGTATTTAATACCACTACCTCTTGTACTTTAACTTCTGGCCATCCAGTACATGATATAAGTATGATGAACACTTTCCCACCTGATGAAACGAATCCACACAAATGTACAAATCGAAGGTTTAATATAGCAAAAGGTATATACAACGTTCACTTGTTTACATTTATGATTTGAAATATGCACTTGTATGGCAAATGAGTATTCGTAGGTAAATCAACATTGAATGTCCAATCTCTGGTTACGCAGGGAGTAAGTATACAACCTGGATATTTAGGAAACTATAGCGATGGTACTTAAATGATTATAGCTGGATACACTAAGGGGGGGGGGGTCCCGCTGGTTGTAAGACAGTAGGAGGGGGGGGTTAGAGAAGCCGCTGGCGGTATCCCATCTGGCCGACGGTTTCTTGGGAGAATTCAAAGTCTTGAACACGGTGCCCACAGAACCTCGGTCCGCAGACGAACACAGCTGGACCCTCTGGTGGACAGTAGCTGCCGGTCCACAACGGAGAGACGTGAGGCGACCTCACTGGTGTAGAGCGCCGTCTCACCTGGAGTCCTCTCCGGGGGGTAGTTCCAACACTCCGCAGTGTTGGCCTTTATCCATGGAATAATCAAAGCACCCAAAGCATAATCCAAGCCGTGGAAGGCTCGCCGTCGTCCGGGTAGAGTAATCCAATATACAGGTCCAGTCGCCCTGGCCCGGAGCTCCTCGGATGCAAGCACCACTAGGGGTCTGCCCAGCCTGGTTAAGCGTCCAGATAACGTCAGGAACGATGGGGGTACTGATAACTTTAGAACTCTAACCGAACGATGCACCATACATAAATAGACTATTATTAGCTTAATAGAATACGTCCAACTCGACGGTATAGTGCCAAACTATGACTATTCAACTATTAATCTACACGATATCTCAATGCCTATTCTGGGGCCAAGTAGGCCTTACTACACCACACGTGCGTCGTGGGGAGGCTTCGCGTCTGTCACTCTGTTGGAGGGTAAAGAACTGGACTAAAAGAAAGTTCTACTTTACTTGCGCCATATATATATGCGCTATGAACAAATAGTACCATTCGTATTTCGCCCGACATATTCCTGCGCGGAACCGGGGCTTGCCACGACATGTTGGGCGGCACGATTGAACTTGGACCTAGGGGTATGGCAACCTGGCGCCAGGTTCTCGTCCAATGGTAGAATGAAACTATTATGGGCTGTTTAGTAGACTAAAGGGATATTCAGTGCATATTGTACAAGGAATATACAGGGGATATCAAACGATATACAAATACAATTAAATATATATATATAAATAAATATATATATTCGGTTTAATCTGATCCTTCACAACAGCCGCCCCCTAATTAGTCCCACCTAATTAGCTAAGCAGAGACAGATTAACCGCACTGTCTACCACTCAAGGTCCGCTGTAAGGGTCAGTCAACTCACAAAGTCATGGGGTCATGGTCATCATCGATAGTATCTGGGAGTCGGGGCAGTTCTATGAGCCTCGCCACGGGACGTGTGTAAGTGCGCCCTTGGACGAGTACTTCAGCTGCTCGGACCTTGCCATCGGCACCGGTGATCACTTTGCTTACGCGGCCAGCCGGCCACATAGCTCTGGGTAGTGACTGGTCAATAATCATGACGTTCCTTCTGTCAAATTGTCTCTCTCTTTTACCCACTTCTGGCGGGTCTGTAGAGACGGTAGGTAGTGGAGCAGGAAGCTGCTCCAAAACTTGTCAGCTAGTACCTGACTGTACCTCCACATTCTTCGGCCGTTCGCTTCTTCAGGCCTGTACATTGTCTGGGGTAGCGCGGGGTCCAGCCGCCCCATTAGGAGTGTGTTGGGGGTGACTGGGTCGACATCTGCTACATCACTGGAGACGTAACCGAGGGGCTTTGAGTTCAATACTCCCTCGATCTCCGTGAGGACTGTCATTAGGACTTCCTCCGCCACGGTCTGGGCCCCAAGTACGGCGTACAGGGCTGTCTTTATAGAACGTACTTCTCGTTCCCAGGTTCCACCGAAGTGGGGTGCGTTCGGGGGATTAAACTGGAAGTCAATCTGGGATGGAGCGAGGTGGGTCCTAAGTTCTGGGCCCATAGCTTGGAAGCTCTCTCTCAGCTCTCTTTCTCCACCTTTGAAGTTGGTCCCGTGATCAGACAACAATGTAGACGGTTTTCCTTTCCGTGATGTGAATCTTCGGAAGGCCATAAGGAATGAGTCTGTGCTCATGGTCGGAAGGAGCTCGATATGTATCGCTCTGGTGGTCATGCATTTGAATACAATACCCCACCGCTTCTCGGTGCCTCTTCCTCTCTTTATATACAACGGGCCAAAGCAGTCCATGCCTGTGGAGTGGAATGGCTTGTCGCCGATTCGGAGGCGACAGGGGGGTAAGTCAGCCATCCGTGGTATGCTGGGCTGCGCGCGCCACTTACGGCAGTCTAGACAGGTTCGCTGGAAGCGCCGTACTGCTTCTCTGCCTTGCAGTATCCAATAACGACGTCTGATCTCCGCGAAGACTCTCTCTGCTCCTGCGTGGTGGACATCCTCGTCGTATTTCTTTATGATCAGCTCTGTGACCTTGTGTCGGCTGTTCAAGACGATCGGGTACTTAGTATCATCCGGTAGATCGGGGGCTCTCCGCAGGCGACCACCCACTCTGATGAGATTATGGGCGTCACTCTCTGGTGCCAGGTGAATCAGCCTGCTGTCTGATGGGATGGGGTTTCCTCCCTGTAGACAGTCTAGCTCATCGGGGAACGAGTCTCTCTGGGCTCGTTGTAGTAGAAGAAGTTCTGCTTCTTCGTAGTCAGCTGCTGACATGTCAGTGGTGGACTGAATCTCTGGGTGGTGCCGCAGGAATGTTCTTTGCTGCGCACTCTCTAGGGTAATGCAGTCATCTATGTTGGGGTCTGTGGAGGCGACTGTGCTCAGTCCACAGAACATAGGTTTCTTGTTCTCAGCCTCCTCGTTACTTGCTTCCCGCGGGGTGGGCGTAGGCCACTCTCCTTCCGGGAGCTTGAGGAATTCTGGTCCGTCACTGTAGATGTTGCGACGGGTTAGGTCATCCAGAGACATTCCCCGGGTGATGACGTCAGCTGGGTTGTGTTTGGTGTCCACATACCGCCAGCTCGCTGCTTCTGTTAACTCTTGAATCTCGGTGACTCTGACTCCCACGAAGACTTTGTATCTGCATGAATCAGACTTGATCCATGTGAGTACTGTCGTGGAATCTGACCACAAGATTGTTCTGTGCACCGGAATGGTGAGTTCACGTTGGATTAACGTGGCTAGATGCGCTCCTGCTAGGGCTGCGCAGAGCTCTAGACGTGGGATAGATTGTTGCTTACGTGGGGCTATTCTTGAGCGGGCCAGGATGAAAGCAGTGTGTATGTTTCCTCCCTTCTCTTGGGCACGCAAGTAGGCCACCGACCCGTAGGCTACTTCGGAGGCGTCGCTGAAGACGTGTAGATCAATCTCGCATGTCTCTGGCCTCACTGTGGATGGGAAGTAGCTGCGGCGTATATTGACGCCTGGGAGTGAGCGGAGTTCCGTCTCCCACTCTCTCCATGTTGAGGCAAGGTGTGCGGGTATTGGGTCGTCCCAGCCCTGGTCCTTGTCCCATAGTGCTCGTACAATCATCTTTGCCCTGGTGGTGTAAGGTAGAATACATCCCAACGGGTCATATTGTCTGGCGAGTGTTCTGTACACACTCCGTCTGGTGGTCGGTATCGCCGTCGACCTTCCCTGCTCTGGAGCCAAGGGTTTGTGTCTATAGTGGAGCGAGTCTGTTTTGAAGCGCCAGACTAGTCCTAGTGTCATTTCTTGGGCTTCTCCTGGGATTGTCGCCATCCAGGTCTCGCTGCTGGCAGCCTTGTCCGCGGGGGAGAGGCTGCGCAATACGTGCGGGTCACTGCTGGCCCACTGTCTGAGATCAAAGCCGCCTTTGATCAGGGAGGCGCGTAACTTGATTAGGAGAGCCTCGGCTTCTTCTTGAGTCGAAACGCTTTGTAAACAGTTGTCCACGTAGAAACTGTTCTTCACACTGTGTTGGACCTCTTCATCTGCTGTTGGGTCTTCTGTGACGTGTTTCTGTAGTGCGAATGTAGCACAGCACGGGCTGCATGTGGTTCCGAAGGGGAGTACTTCCCACTGGTAGGTGGCTGGGTTCTCATCTCCGATCCTCTCTCTCCATAGGAACCGTAGCAGAGGCTTGTCCTCCTCTACTAGTCTCACCTGCAAGAACATCCCTTTGATATCCCCGCTGATAGCCACCTTGTCCTGGCGGAAGCGCAGTAGCACGCCTAGTAGGGAGGGGCCGCGTGTGGGGCCGGGCAAGAGCTCTTTATTCAGATTTTGGGATCCGATCTGGTAGCTACAGTTAAACACAATGCGATCCTTGCCGTTGTGATGGACCTTGTGATGCGGCACGTACCATGATTCGGTCGTCTGATCGGCCTCTTTAATGTCAATCTTTGTTACGTGTCCCGCTGTGATTAGCTTCTCAATCTCAGCGCAGTACACACTCTCTTGAGCGGGGTCTTTGGCTAGGCGCCGCTCCGTGTTCAATAGATAGCGCTCCGTGGCGTCTTTCTTTGCGTGAAAGGTGGGCATTCCCTCTCGCCTCAGGAGTGGAGTTGCGTATCTCATCACTCCGCCGACTGTGACTCTCTTTGTCCCCTGCTCGAGTAGGTTGATGGCGTAAATGTCTTCTTTAGAACGAATATCTTTCTTTTCGTTCTTAAAGGGCATTGTCTCTAGGGTCCATAGCCTCTCGACATGCTGCAGGAGAGTGGTGTCTTCTTCTGTCGTTCTGGAGTGGAGGCAGCTAGTGGCTGCTGTTCGGTTGAGAGATTTAGCGAGGGGGCCTTGTAGGGTCCACCCTAGGCGGGTCTCGACTGCTGCAGGACAGCCTCGGGGTCCTGTATGGACCCGGTCTATCGGGACTATGAGTTCTGCATGGTCGGAGCCTATCAGCAGGGTCGGGGTAGCGCCGTCTATGAGCGGGATAGGTAATTGGCGCAGGTGCACATATTTATCCATCAACTTGGTGACAGGGTAGGTGTACTGCGATAGTCCTATTTCTTGGCTGGTGAAAGCATTTGTAATCTTGTACCGTCGCTCTGGCTGCCCGTTTGCTGCGATAGTGAAGGAGACATTCTCGCCCTTTATCGTCTTTAAATCTCTTCTTATTGTCCGAATCGTCATTTCGTTCTTGCTCCCCCGCAGTCCCAGCTGGGCCGCAGCGGACGGGAGCAGAAGGGTCTTCTCTGACCCGTCGTCAAGGACGGCGTAAGTGTCCATGACTTTATCTTGGTAGCTCAATGTCACACGGACTACCTTTAAGAGCACTTGGGCGCCGCTGCTGCTGGCGGGGTCAATGTACATGACACTTGCCTTGGTGCCGCTCCGTGGTGCAGGTGGAGGCCGTCTTCCGTTACTTTCGTGTAGTATATCTAGATGGGCTCCATCGCACCGGCTGCACCTTTTCTTTAGGCGGCATTCGGCTGCCATGTGGGGCCGCGCACATCGATAACAGCGCCTGTTGGACTTTATCCATTGACTCACTTCTTCTGCATTCATCTTTGTGAATAGGTCACATTGTGACAGCCAGTGTTCTTTCTCACAGTAGGGACACGCTATCTTCCACTTCTCTTTTCTCGAGGGGGTGCTGTGACTCTTACTGCTCGGTACTGACTCTGATTGGTGCATGACAGTCACCGATCTTCTTCCATCATTTATTCTCCTGGGTCCCTCTCTGGAGCTTGGCGTGCTCCGCCCGAATGTATCTAGTCGTAAGCTGCTGACTTCTCTCGCCAGGAAGTCGGCTAGATCAAGGAGGGATGGCTCGGGGCCGTTGGGATCCCGGTAATCTCTCTGCCGCCTAAAGCGCTCCTGTCTTGCGGGTGGCAGCTTCTCCAAAATCCTCTCGACGTTAGAGTTGGCGTATAGCTCATGCATGCCCTTCTTCCGTTGCGCTCCCAGCATCCCTACCAGGGACTGCACTTTGATTGACAGGTCGTCTAGTGAGCGATTGTCTGTGGCTGGGGGTAGGCGATCAATATGCCTTATCTCTTGGATTACGTAATCCCATATACGTCCATATCTCTGGTCCAGCGCCGCTAGGGCCGCTGTGTATGGTGTCGAAGAGGTGGCATAGGCTAGCGCTATATTGTGCGCTCGCGGTACTTTCAGGTGCTTCAGTAATATTGCATACTTGTGGCGTTCATCAGCGACATCCACCATCATTGTCTCTAAGCACATCCGGAGCTCCGTGTACTGTGCTCGACTCTCATAGGCGAAGTCTGGAAATGACGGCGTGGCAATGTATGACGCCGTGGATGGCTGATACATCGGCGAGCGTTGGGGGAGAGACCTCCTGGGCGAGTCCCCTCTTGCGCCTCGCTGTGGGCTGGTACTGACAGGGTACCATGGCCCGCTGGTCCAGGTGCTATTCCTCGGGGCTGGTCGTGCGTCGTGCTCACCCGCGAATAGAGTCGGGGGTCTGTAGCGCAGCGCCGCGGGGGTATAGCCTGGACTGTATGGGACCTCCTGGTCCGGTGGAGTACTGTGCTGTCGTCGGGCTTGGTTCTCCTCCTCTCCCTCTTCTTCCTCTATCAGATCTTCCAGATCCTGTAATCGTTTATTTAGCTTCTCCGCAGTGTATGCCGCTCCTTCCTTGTAGCTGGGTCTCGCTTGGACCGGTCTGGGAAGGGGGTCTGCGGGGGGTCTAGACTCGGTCTGTTGGTCAAGTTCAGGGTCGCTTGCTCGTTGAGGGGATGCTGCCCTTGACTGTTGTCTCGACGAGTTCCTTGAACCCCTGGCGGAGGGAGAGGTTGTTGCCTTGCGGATCAGCTGCTCCATTAGCTGCGCTTGTAACTTGTCGCGCTCGACTTCGCGCTTGGTGAGATCTGCTTCTCTTTGGGCACCGGCAGCGGCGCGCTGGGCGTCGGCCCGGTCTCTTGCCATATTCTCTTCTGTCTGAAGGCGTCTCATCTCCAGGCGTGTGCGCTCTTCTTCGCTCCGTTGTTGTGCTTGGAGACGGTCGCGTTCACCCTGAAGTCGATCGCGTTCGGTAGAGGCTGTCAGGCTGACGAGGAACGCCTGTTGTAGCATCCTCTCCGCTTCGCTGGGGGAAGGCGGTTGTGGAGGTGAGCCGCTCCTGCGTGAGCCGCTCCTGGGGGTACTCGTTGGGGAGTCCTGGAGCTCTATTTCCTCGGCGCTCTCCTCCTCTTCTTCCGTGCAGAGTTCTCTCTCTGTAGGGTTGTCTTCCTCCCGGTGCTGGTCGGGGACTACTTCTTGGGTAGTGGCGGGGGGTAAAGGCATGTCCGCTCCCTCCTGGTCCCCACCGTGAGCTTGGTCAGTTACATTAGGACCTACTAGGGCCTCTGTGGTCGGGGAAACCTGGTCGTTAAGGTCAGACATAATTTTACTTTCTACTTTTACCGCGTTTACCGTTTGTCGAAGGCTAGGTAGTTGACTGACAGTGTAAGCCTCTAAGTACTGAGGTGTCTGTCGTCTGCGCCGCGGGCGTTCTAGGTTAGGAGGATCGTTTCGTGGAGTGTTCATCATAGGCCATTTCAATATTAATAACACTATATTAATATTACACTAGTTACCCTCCGGCTCGAAGGACCAATTGTAACTGAGGGGTACAATTCCCTGACTGTATTGTTAGATATGGTATTTAATACCACTACCTCTTGTACTTTAACTTCTGGCCATCCAGTACATGATATAAGTATGATGAACACTTTCCCACCTGATGAAACGAATCCACACAAATGTACAAATCGAAGGTTTAATATAGCAAAAGGTATATACAACGTTCACTTGTTTACATTTATGATTTGAAATATGCACTTGTATGGCAAATGAGTATTCGTAGGTAAATCAACATTGAATGTCCAATCTCTGGTTACGCAGGGAGTAAGTATACAACCTGGATATTTAGGAAACTATAGCGATGGTACTTAAATGATTATAGCTGGATACACTAAGGGGGGGGGGGTCCCGCTGGTTGTAAGACAGTAGGAGGGGGGGGTTAGAGAAGCCGCTGGCGGTATCCCATCTGGCCGACGGTTTCTTGGGAGAATTCAAAGTCTTGAACACGGTGCCCACAGAACCTCGGTCCGCAGACGAACACAGCTGGACCCTCTGGTGGACAGTAGCTGCCGGTCCACAACGGAGAGACGTGAGGCGACCTCACTGGTGTAGAGCGCCGTCTCACCTGGAGTCCTCTCCGGGGGGTAGTTCCAACACTCCGCAGTGTTGGCCTTTATCCATGGAATAATCAAAGCACCCAAAGCATAATCCAAGCCGTGGAAGGCTCGCCGTCGTCCGGGTAGAGTAATCCAATATACAGGTCCAGTCGCCCTGGCCCGGAGCTCCTCGGATGCAAGCACCACTAGGGGTCTGCCCAGCCTGGTTAAGCGTCCAGATAACGTCAGGAACGATGGGGGTACTGATAACTTTAGAACTCTAACCGAACGATGCACCATACATAAATAGACTATTATTAGCTTAATAGAATACGTCCAACTCGACGGTATAGTGCCAAACTATGACTATTCAACTATTAATCTACACGATATCTCAATGCCTATTCTGGGGCCAAGTAGGCCTTACTACACCACACGTGCGTCGTGGGGAGGCTTCGCGTCTGTCACTCTGTTGGAGGGTAAAGAACTGGACTAAAAGAAAGTTCTACTTTACTTGCGCCATATATATATGCGCTATGAACAAATAGTACCATTCGTATTTCGCCCGACATATTCCTGCGCGGAACCGGGGCTTGCCACGACATGTTGGGCGGCACGATTGAACTTGGACCTAGGGGTATGGCAACCTGGCGCCAGGTTCTCGTCCAATGGTAGAATGAAACTATTATGGGCTGTTTAGTAGACTAAAGGGATATTCAGTGCATATTGTACAAGGAATATACAGGGGATATCAAACGATATACAAATACAATTAAATATATATATATAAATAAATATATATATTCGGTTGAATCTGATCCTTCACAACAGAAATAGAATTCAAATATGTTATTAATTCTATCAAACCGTACACAGCTCAGTTTTTCGATTTGTGAATATGAACGGACAAGACTCTAGTGATGATGTCATCAAGAGACAAGTCCTGAAGCTGCTCCGTAGACAGTGAGTAGCGGAACCACTCCCAGGACTATGACAGAACCCATGGTGGTTTGACTGGGATCTGGGTAAGCCCCACATACAATTTGGATGTAATAGTTCAAACAAAACCTTCTGTAGTGTGGTAGTGAAAGCGTTAACCTTCTGTAGTGTGGTAGTGAAAGCGTTAACCTTCTGGAGTGTGGTAGTGAACGCGTTAACCTTCTGTAGTGTGGTAGTGAAAGCGTTAACCTTCTGTAGTGTGGTAGTGAACGCGTTAACCTTCTGTTGTGTGGTAGTGAAAGGTTAACCTTCTGTAGTGTGGTAGTGAACGCGTTAACCTTCTGTAGTGTGGTAGTGAACGCGTTAACCTTCTGTAGTGTGGTAGTGAACGCATTAACCTTCTGTAGTGTGGTAGTGAACGCGTTAACCTTCTGTAGTGTGGTAGTGAAAGCGTTAACCTTCTGTAGTGTGGTAGTGAACGCGTTAACCTTCTGTAGTGTGGTAGTGAAAGCGTTAACCTTCTGTAGTGTGGTAGTGAACGCGTTAACCTTCTGTAGTGTGGTAGTGAAAGCGTTAACCTTCTGTAGTGTGGTAGTGAAAGCGTTAACCTTCTGTAGTGTGGTAGTGAACGCGTTAACCTTCTGTAGTGTGGTAGTGAACGCGTTAACGATAGGTTATGAATATAACCGTAGTTCTATGAGTATTAGTGACGCTCAGCGTCTACTGCACATATCTCACTTAGCGCATATGCACTGAATAAAAACTCACAAATGCACCTTTACATACCAACAACCGTCTGGCCACACCCCATCCGCTACCTACATAAGCAGGTGTGTAGCCACACACTCGCCTCCTTCCCAATCTTTCACCACAAGGCAAGATCAAGGGCCGCAGTGGCATCTAGATGCTGAGCGTCACTAATACTCATAGAATTATGGTGATATTCTATATCGTATTATCTCCGCTCAGCGTCTACTGCACAACGGGAGCTGAGCAGGAGCTGATGCTCGACAAATGTACCCCACTGAGGCCCCCCACAACCATCAGAACCGGGGAGGACCGAGCCCCCCTAATGGAGGGATACCCTCCCTATTGGAGGACGGGAGGGAGACGGAACCGACCGCGCGAAGAGGAACTCGAGCAACTCAACGCACAGGGTGAGCAGACCGTGGCTTGACCCCACGACTACGCACACGCACAACCCGCATGCCACCAGGGAACGAACGGAAGGAACAAACCACGTTACCGCCCCCAAAATCACAGGGCCAAGAGCAGAAGAGGCCGATCCCTCAATCCAGGCAGCAGCCACTTGACCCGAGCCTGGAGCACTGCGGACGAGACAGGTGCCAAAGGGGTCAACTGAAAACAGCACCCCGGCGGAAGGGGCGAATGCTGGCATTGTTGAGCACCATGTCAAAGCCTCCACCAAAAATCCCAGATGCTCTAGAGGGGCCGAGGCAGAGAAGGCTGACACGATTGGCAGACGTCATGAACGTGCAGGGGCACACTCAACCGGGTAACCCGGGAGTTGACTCCGCTCCAACACACCAGGGAATCAACCACCCTCTTGGTCCTTTTCTCTTAATAAGCGATGTCTAGCGCCCTCATCAGTTATCCCTAGGACAAGCCTTTCCCTTATGAGTTCATCTTTAATAGCTCCATATTCACAAGAGGCAGCCTTTTCTCTCAGTCGTGTAACTAAAGCATCAAATAGCTCTCCATCCTCCTGTTTCAAGTTGCCAAAAACGTACCTCTCAAATATCACGTTCTTAGCTGGTGTGAAGTATTGCTGCAGTGCTGTCAGAATAGCCCCCACATCTTTTTGTTGCTCCACAGTGAGTCCCAGGTTGTGTTTATAAATATGACGACAGGCGTTCCCCATTAACCGTCTGAGCGCCGCCGCCTGTACTGGCTTTGCTTTCTCGCTGAGCCCGGTCGCGAGCAGATAGCCCTCGAACTCCGCTTGAAAGCTCACCCAGTTGCCGTGAATGTCCCCCGTCATCTTCATTGACTCCGGAGGCGGGATGCTGGATGCCATTGTCGCCACCAAAACTCTCACCATCAAAACACATAAACGTCCGCTGTTATTGCAAACAGCTGTTTCAGCGACGGGCCGTATATATAGATCCTCTTTGGGTCCTAGTCAAACTTCTGACACCATGTTTGCAAGTGTAGCTGTACAATGAATGAGTCGAGTCGAGTTGTGTCTCAATGCCGTGTATTGCCAAACACAAGTAAACATACCACACCTTCTCCAGGACGTGAGACAGGTATATACCATACAGGCACCGGCCCAGCACGCCCACAGGGCGGCGCTGTAGACCAGCCTGTAATAAATAACACCATACTAACATTGACCAGGTGTGAAAAATTGCCACTGAGCTCATTCAGCACCTCCTTGAGATCAAGTGTACTAGAAATCTAAGACAATTAATAAAGGGCAGATGATTTATAGGGTTTTTTGTAGATACAGTACTGAATTTTGCCATCGGGACACATGCAATTTGAAATATGAATATAGAATATAGAACCTTATTTGTATGTTGTATTTTATGGCAATAACGTTCAGGTTTGTTCGACCCGTGAGATATAATCAAGAAAAATAACATCAATATCTTTTTCCCACGTCGACCGGCTGAGCTTTGACAGCGGCTGGTGTGAGCTGGGGGTAGTGTAGTTTTACGAAATGTTGACGTTCATCGAAAGCCCTGGGTCTCTTCTTTCTTAAGACTACAACGATTTCATGACAGCGTCATCTCCTCGCGTCTAAATCATCCAGTTTCCGATGCAATGTGCTGAGATTTGTATAAACTCACATTTTGCTAATAACACTTAAAATCATTGGTAAACAAACGTAGTGCTGAAAATATACACTTTGACTGCTGTTTTGATAGGGTTAGGGTCTTTACTCTTGGCTACATTTGAATAAGAAAAGCAATAATAAGAAAAGTGCTATAGATTTCTTTATGTAGAGTAATTTCTTTTATAATAAATCCACAGAAACTTTATATAGGTGCAGAATAAAAGTATTGCCTTCCCCCCAAAAAGAAATATTGATTAATTGATTTATCAAAAAAAATTGCGTGTCCAAAATGAATGTTGTTTACATGTTGCAGGCATGTATCCCCTGTGTGTGGAATGTACCTGATTGGATAAATGACATGCTGGTGCTCTAGTGCGACATCTAGTGGCTGAATGTTATTTATAGCACCTTGGCCCAGTGTGCTACCGACCCACCTGAAAGAGCCTCTGCCTGGGTGGTGGATGCTGTGAATTCCTGGGACATCCTGGGGGTACTGGTGCCGTTGGACCCGATGGGGGCAGAGTCGGAGCACGCCTCCTCCACACAGGAGGTCATCTCGCAGACGGAGTGGCGTCGAATACCACCGGCACCTCCTACGGCGGAGGAGTCCACGTCGTACTCCACCACACGGGTCAGCATGGGGACGTTGTAGCTCTTGGAACGTACCACCAGGTTCTTAGCAGCAGGGGGGTCCGCTGGTCTGGCGGGCCAGTGGCGCTGCAAACGCTGTTCTGAGGAGGGGCGGGGAGGGAGAGAGAGAGAGAGAGAGAGAGGGAGGGAGTATAAGCGATGACAAAAAGACCCCCTTCTAAACACACACAGTCCCAATACTAATACACAAAGACCACCTTCTACCAAACACACATCCACAGACTCCAACCACAAACTCAAACACACACACAATTAAATTCCTTGTGAGGACCGTCCCTTGACTACATTCATTCCCTAACCCCTTAACCCATTAGGACCCACCGTGACACAGGTGTCACACGTACATTACATGTCCTGGAAATGGCCATATAAAGCTTTTTTCTTGATTTTACCTCATGAAGTCCCAAAGGGACACCAGTGGAACATCCTGGTGGGGTCATGTGACAGATCATGTGATGTTGTGCTCCCATAAACCACCTTTCCACAATGATGACTGATGGTGGTGACTAAATGACAGAAGTAGCTAAGATTCAAAAGCTAGATTTTTGTTGCTAAAAGGTAAGATTTGCCCATTTAAGAATGATAATGCTTACATAACATGGGCTTTATGATATATAACCTGTTGTGAACACATTTCGTGAATAAAATGATAAAGAAAACAATTGATAAAAATCGCTGTGACACATATGTCACACCGGGCATATCAACTTAAAATGTTAATGAAAATTCGCTGTGACACATATGTCACAATGCGAACAATTATTATGATCTGCTCAGTTAATTTGTCTGATTCAATGATATTTAGTTAATATATTTTATATTGTTCAATTGTTCAAAGCATATTAAAACAAATATCAGTCATATTTCAATGTAGTACCCTGTAGTGCCATGTAGTACCATGTAGTACCCTGTAGTGCCATGTAGTATCATGTAGTACCATGTAGTACCCTGTAGTGCCATGTAGTACCATGTAGTACCCTGTAGTGCCATGTAGTACCATGTAGTACCCTGTAGTGCCATGTAGTGCCATGTAGTACCATGTAGTACCCTGTAGTGCCATGTAGTACCATGTAGTACCCTGTAGTGCCATGTAGTACCATGTAGTACCCTGTAGTGCCATGTAGTACCATGTAGTACCCTGTAGTGCCATGTAGTACCATGTAGTACCCTGTAGTGCCATGTAGTACCATGTAGTACCATGTAGTACCCTGTAGTGCCATGTAGTGCCATGTAGTACCCTGTAGTACCATGTAGTACCCTGTAGTGCCATGTAGTACCATGTAGTACCCTGTAGTGCCATGTAGTACCATGTAGTACCATGTAGTACCCTGTAGTGCCATGTAGTACCATGTAGTACCATGTAGTACCCTGTAGTGCCATGTAGTACCATGTAGTACCCTGTAGTGCCATGTAGTACCATGTAGTACCCTGTAGTGCCATGTAGTACCATGTAGTACAATGTAGTACCATGTAGTACCCTGTAGTGCCATGTAGTACCATGTAGTACCCTGTAGTGCCATGTAGTACCATGTAATACCCTGTAGAGCCATGTAGTACCCTGTAGTGCCATGTAGTACCATGTAGTACCCTGTAGTGCCATGTAGTACCATGTAGTACCCTGTAGTGCCATGTAGTACCATGTAGTACCATGTAGTGCCATGTAGTACCCTGTAGTGCCATGTAGTACCATGTAGTACCCTGTAGTGCCATGTAGTACCATGTAATACCCTGTAGTACCCTGTAGTGCCATGTAGTACCATGTAGTACCATGTAGTACCCTGTAGTGCCATGTAGTACCATGTAGTACCCTGTAGTGCCATGTAGTACCATGTAGTATCCTGTAGTGCCATGTAGTACCATGTAGTACCATGTAGTACCCTGTAGTACCCTGTAGTGCCATGTAGTACCCTGTAGTGCCATGTAGTACCATGTAGTACCCTGTAGTGCCATGTAGTGCCATGTAGTACCATGTAGTACCCTGTAGTACCCTGTAGTGTAAGTTTAATGCTTAACGCCCAATGTGACATATATGTAACTTTTCAGATCTTTGCCATTAGGGGGCGCAATTTTTTAAATAAATTCATAAATGTGTTCTTTGTAGTCTATTTAGTCAGTCTTATGCCCCTCATAATTTTCCTTGAAGTAGAAATGGGTGTGGGTTCTAATGGGTTAACCTGTCCAACCATACATTGTGGGGTGCGACCCACAAGAAGAGAAAGAAATCATGTTTTCCTTCAAGCAGGGAAATTTGGCCCCCACAAGGATAGGAAGACACACACACACACTCACAAACCCTTTTCTCTCTAAAGGGAATGATTGTCTGTCTGTCTGTCCGTCCGTCCGTCCGTCCGTCCGTCCGTCCATCCATCCATCCCACACACTGACCTAGTACACAGGAGGCGTAGTGCAGGTTGGTCGAGCTGTCTCTGGAGTAGAGGCCATGTGTTCCCAGGTAGGGAGAGACCACCTTCTGAATGAGGGTCTCCAGGCGCAGGTAATCATCAGTCACACCTCTGCCCTCGTGTACGCCCTACACACACACACACACACACACACACACACACACACTCAAACTGTTTATATAAAAAAGAAAACAGAGAGTCTTAGCTGTCCATCGTGTTCGATGATGACGCTTGCTCCAAGGATGGGGTGAGGATGGGGGTTAGCGCCGCTGCCGCTGGTGCCACTTCTCGTGGGCGTTGAGTCCGATCCTTGAGCCGCACACCCGTCCACAGATGGTGCAAGGGAAGCCAGATACCTGGGGGATGCCAGCCGCACGCTGGTGTCGTTGCATGCGCCTCTCAGATCTTCGGTCTTGGTTCGTTTGGTGTATATGGGAAACTGCAGTGGCACAAGTGACTTGCCAGGCTGATCTGTCGAGTGCCAGAGTTTCAAGCTGCGAGATGTTTGCACACTTTAGGAGGTTCCTGGTGTAGTCCTTAAAGCGTCTCTTTTGGCCTCCAGCAGCCCGCTTTGCTCCTCTCAGTTGGCCATAGAGGACTTGGCGGGGCAGGCGGTGGTCAGGCATACGTATGGTGTGCCCTATCCAACGAAGATATTTTTTGGCCACAGCTGCGGCCATACAGATTGAGTTGGTGTTGTTGTGGATGTCTGTGTGGGGGACTCGATCTTCCCAGGTCAGGCCGAGGATCCTTTGGAGGCAACGGATGTGGAAGGCCTCCAGGTTGGTGATGTGCCGGCGGTATGGGGTCCAGGATTCTGCTCCATAGAGCAGAGTGGAGAGACATACTGCGTTGTAAACGGCAACCTTGGTGCTGATCTTCAGGTTTCGGTTTTCAAAAACCCTGCTGCGTAGGCGTCCAAAGGATGATGCCGCTTTATTGATACGTTTCAAGTTTCAAGTTTCAAGTTTCTTTAATAGTTGTCATACAGAAGTACAGAATACTTTTATACAAAATGCTTCTTATTGTTACGCTCCAGAGACTGTGCTAGACAAGATAAGTATGAAATAAAATAGTATAGCATGTAAAATAGAAGTAAAAATAGAGGTCACAGTGTTCAGTATAGACATATGTACAATGTTCGATGCAGAATAGAAGTAACTGAGTTACCATACAATATACAATATACTATGCAATGTACTAATATACAATACTATATAGTGCAAAGCAGAAATGGGATGAGGTACAATTTAGGTACAATTTACAGTAAGGTGTACGAGTTGTAGTGCAAATCCTTTACCAATAAATATAAAGTGTGTTTAGGTGATCTAAAGTGTGGAGAGTGGGTGCTGCAGTGTGTTGTTTGTTTAAAGTGAGTGTGTGCGTGTGGATGTGTGTGCTGTGTGCATTTGATGGTTGTTGCATAGTGTTTATTGTTCGTTGAGCAGCCTGATGGCCTGGGGATAGAAGCTTCTTCTGAGTCTCTCTGTGCTCGCCTTGAGACTCCGGTATCGCTTGCCTGACCGCAGCAGTTCAAAGAGGCAGTTGTTCGGGTGGCTGAAGTCCTTGATGATTCTCTTAGCCTTACCCCTGCACCGCTTGTTGTAAATGTTCTGGAGGGTGGGAAGCCCCCCTCCAATTGTGCGTTCGGCTGAACGTGTCACTCTTTGTAGTCTGCTTCAGTCTTGTGCAGTGCTATTCCCAAACCAGGAGGTGATGTTGCCAGTCAGGATGCTCTCTATTGTACATGAGTAGAAGTTCTTAAGGATCTTCTGACTGACTTGGAACTTCCTTAGGCGCCTGAGGAAGTAGAGGCGTTGTCGTGCCTTCTTCACAACACTGTAAATGTGTGTGGTCCATGTCAAGTCCTCGGATATGTGGGCTCCGAGGTACTTAAAACTGTTCACTCTCTCAACCGGTGCCCTGTCGATGCTGAGGGGGCTGTAGTCCTTGACCCCCGACCTCCTAAAATCCACAATCATCTCCTTTGTTTTGCTGACGTTCAGGGAGAGGCTGTTCTCCTGGCACCATCCCGCCAGGACCTTGACCTCTTCCAGGTAGGCCCTCTCGTCGTTTGCAGAGATCAGGCCCACCACTACTGTGTCGTCAGCAAATTTGATGATTGTGTTGTTACTCCGCTGAGCCACACAGTCGTGTGTGTACAGGGAGTAGAGGAGGGGACTCAGAACACAGCCCTGGGGGGCCCCTATGTTGAGGGTGATGGATGAGGAGGTGCAGTTGCCTGCTCTCACCACCTGGGGTCTGCCCGTCAGGAAGTCCAAGACCCACTGGCAGAGGTCATAGTTCAAGCCCAGGTCCCTGAGCTTGGCTATGAGTTTGGAGGGGACTATGGTATTGAATGCCGAGCTGTAGTCGATGAATAGCATTCTCACATAGTTCCCCTTCCTCTTGTCCAGGTGTGATGCTGCTGTGTGCAGCACATGGGCTATGGCGTCCTCCGTGGACCTGTTGGGGCGGTATGCAAATTGCAGGGGGTCCAGGTTGATGGGGAGGGAGGAGCAGATGTAGCCCTTTACTAGCTTCTCAAAGCACTTCATGGCTATGGAGGTGAGAGCTACAGGGCGGTAGTCGTTGAGGCAAGCAGGCTTGGATTTTTTAGGTACAGGGATGATAGTGGACTTCTTCAGGCAGGTGGGGATGACAGCCTGTTCTAAGGACAGGTTAAATATGTCAGTGAATACCGGGGCCAGTTGGTCGGCACAGACTTTTAGGACGCGGCCGGGGATGCCGTCCGGTCCTGCTGCCTTCCTGATATTCACTTTTTTAAAGGTCCGCCTCACCTCATGCTCTGTTACCCTGAACACTGAGTCTCCATCAGCAGACCCCCCCCCCCCCCCCATTGCCGTGGCTTGTAGGCTGGTGTTGTTATTACCAGCCTCAAACCTCGCATAGAAGGTATTGAGATCATTTGCTAAGGAGATGTCACTGTTCAGTTTGAGGGAGGTGCCTTTGTAGTCTGTCATCGTTTTGAGGCCCTGCCACATAGCTCTGGAGTCAGCCTGTTCAAACTGAAGTTCAATTTTATCCCTGTAGCGCCGTTTTGCCTCTATTACTGTCCTCCTTACGTCGTATCGCGCCATTCATGTTGCCTGCCACCAGGCCGGCGTTGTATGCTGTGGTGCGCGCTTTCAGAGCTTCACGGATGGATTTGTCTACCCAGGGCTTTTGATTTGGGTAAACTTTAATTATGGTAGTGGGGATTGTTTCTTCCACCAAAGTACGAACAAAGTCCAGCACTGTCTCCGTGTAGTCATTAATGTTATCTGTGTCACGGAATACACTCCAGTCTGTGCATTCAAGCGCAGCCTGTAGCGTCTCCTCTGACTCCACATCCCATTTCTGCACCTCTCGCGAGACTACCGGAGTGCTCTTGATCCTTTGTTTATATTTTGGTGAAAGAAAAATGGCCGCATGATCAGACTTCCCGAAGCCTCTCGCAGAATGAGCCTTGTACCCACCCTTGAATTGCGAGTAACAGTGGTCTAAAATGTTACCGCCTCTGGTGTTACAAGTCACATGCTGATAGAAGTCCGGCAATACCTTTCTCAGATTGGCGCTATTGAAATCACCCACAACCACAATAGCAGCGTCAAGGTTCGCTGACTGGAGTTTGTTTACCTCGTCGTGGAGCCTGGAGAGCGCGTCACCAGTGTTTGCTTGCGGTGGAATATACACCCCGACCAGGATGATCGACGTTAGCTCCCTCGGGAGGAAGAAAGGTCGACACTTGATGGATATATATTCCAGGTTGGGGGAGCAGTGGTTCGATAGTTCCTTCACGTTGGCTGGATCGCTCCAATTGTTGTTCAACATGAAGGCTATTCCACCTCCACGCTGTTTGCCGGATTCTACTGTTCTATCCTTGCGGTAAATGAAGAAGTGTTCGGCCGGTTGGATGGCGTGGTCTGGGACGTCCGGCGTCAACCACGTCTCGGTGAAGCAGAGAACATTGCAGTCTCTAACGTCTCTCTGGAATTGAATCCTTGCTCGGATGTCGTCTAGTTTATTGTCTATTGATTGTACATTGGCTAGCAATATACTGGGTAGTGCCGTCCTGTGCCGCCTGGTTCTCAATCTGTTACGGACTCCAGCTCTCTTTCCTCGCCGCCTGGTTCCTTTGTTCCTGGGGTCGAGATCTGGTCCTGATGTCCTCAAGATCTCAACAGGCCATTGTTGTGGTTCAGATAGCTGATCCAGAGAGTAATCCAGTCGGTAAGTTTCCCGTAATCCAATGTCTATGAGTGACTGACGGTAATACACATTAAATGCACCTACTGTTGGTACAGACAAAACTCTTAAAACTATAAATATTAACTAAAGTAAGCACAGTCTCGACGGAGCGCACAGACAGGCAGCCGGTCGTAGCGGCACCATCTTAGAGAGATACGTGTGTGTATCTCCGCGTCAAGGGAGCAGCATGAGGACAGAGTGGAGCCGAGGTAGGTGAAATGATCCACTGTTTTGAGTGGAACACCGTTTATGTGAAAACTGGGAGGTGTAGAGGTTCGGGAAGTGAGTTGGGACATAACTTCGGTTTTTTGTATGTTGACCTGGAGACCGAAGGATTGGTACAGGCTGGATATGGTGTCAAGAGCATGCTGCATAGACAGTCATCAGCGTACTGTAGCTCAGCGTACTGTAGCTCACACACACACACACATACACACACACACACACACACACACACACACACACACACACACACACACACACACACACACACACACACACACACACACACACACACACACACACACACACACAGACAGAGACCTTTGTTAGACCTTTGTTTATGTAAATAAACTATCCTTTTTTATATAAACAGTTTGAGTCAGTGTACGATGTTCCAAATGCACCGGGAATAGATTAATAAAATGATACGGTAGCAGTCCCTATAAGACAAGTTATTGCTATTTTTCATCTACATCATTATCATTTCATGGTGCTGTAATCAGGATAATAACACAAGGCTCCAGTGTCCCCGATGACATTATTCAAACTCCTTTACTCTCAGTAACTCAAACTAAATTAATGTGTGCAAAACCGATTAGTGTTTTTGGTGGGTGTGTGACATTATGTGCATAATAAATCAGCATTTTTTTTATTTTTGTGAAGTGCCCCTTTAACCTATTGGTTACTGGCGAGCCACCGGAGGCGGAGTCTGGTAAGGAGTTAGACTTCCTGGCTTTATTTCACCCCTGTTCTTTGTTCGTTCCCTGCTGACTCATCTTCTGCACATGTGTTTAGCGAAGGGAACGACAACATCCTGGCTTATTTCAATACAGCTGCTTTTTTTTCCTCTCTCATGAGAGCACACAAGTCTTTCAATCAGGCAGATTGAAGACCGCTGTACTTTTTAATCATTGAACCTGAGCATCAAAACCACACCACAGACACGACCACATGAAGAGAATAGACTGCGTGCGCTGGCGTCAGGAGGACCGCTGAGCAGAATGGATGAATGAATTAAATGAATTAAAAAGATGAATGAATGGGAAATTACTAACAGATGACACAAGGATCAGTACAACGATGAACACACACAGCTGAACTGAATCTCTGCCTCTCCCTCTCTCTCTCTCCTCACTCTGTCTCTATCTCTACATCTCTCTCCCATCTGACTGTCTCTACCCCTCTCTCAGTCTCCATCTCCCTCTATCTACCTCTCCATCTCTCCATTCTCTCTCTCTACCTCACTCCATCTCTCTCTCTCTCTCTCTACCCCACTCCATCCCTCTCTCTACCTCACTCCATCTCTCTATCTACCTCACTCCATCTCTCTCTACCTCACTCTATTTCTTTTCTTTCTCTTTCTATGTGTGTGGGAGCAGCAGATTAAAGTCAGATAATTAATGAAAAGAGGGACATTCATGCACACTACCGGTATGTTCCCTTGCAAGACCTTTAGTATCACGTTTTGGTCTAGAGCTGCTACTAATGATTATTTAAAGAAACATATCAATTGAATCTCTGTGTGTCAGTTTTGGAGTATTTATTTTTTATTATTTTTGCATCTGGGGGGTAGTCAACTATCAGTCGACTATCTGCACATTTTGGCCAATCAAAGTCGACTATACAAATCCTTAGTCGAGGACAGGCCTACTGTGTACACACACACCAGGGATCCTCAGAGGGTCGTTTGTGGTCATGGGAAGATGTCTGTGTTCTGAATTCACACAGACATGGTTTCCTGTGAGGTCCCACTCCTAAAAAAAACAAATATATATATATAATTCCATCCACTGTCTTCACTCCCTCTTCTCTTCCCATCTTCCCCTCTAACCTTATACCGAGAGGTAAACATAAACATCACCAACCGATAGAAAGGGACAGAGGAAACACAGAATAAAGAGCTCTAAATAATCACTTTATCTCCCTCTACTCACTAATACTTTTGACAGTAGTTACAGAATACCACACGCTAAACTCTGCTGCCATAGGAACAGGGACAGCACTGAACCAGCTCAGGAGAAACTAAATAGTGTACAAATCTATCAGATGGGATCAGTTACCAGTACAGTAACTTGTAAGATGCATACACACCTAGAGCCTAGAGCAGAACGTTGCTCTCTGTACCTCTAACAAGGAGATAATTATTCATACACACCAACAGCCTGACAAAGAATGTTGCTCTCACTACCTCAGGGCAGCTCTGGCTGCAATTGTAGCTTACCACCACCGGTATGACTGTGTATGAACGAATAATGGACTCTGTGAAGCGCTCTGGGTGTCATGAAGAGCGCTATATAAATCCAAGCCATTATTATTATTATTATTATTATTATTATTATTATTATTATTATTATTATTATTATTATTATTATTATTATTATTATTATTATTATTATTATTATTATTATTATTATTATTATTATTATTATTATTATTATTATTATTACCTCTAACAAGGAGATAATTATTCATACACACCAAGAGCCTGACAAAGAATGTTGCTCTCACTACCTCTAACAAGGAGAACATCAGTGCTGATTGCTGAACACTGGAAACCAGAGGCGGGATATAGGCTTCACACACACTAATCAGGGGCAATTAGACTCACACACCTGCCCGTGGTCAGGGGAAATGAACCCACAGAATCCACTGATTGACAGGTGCCTCAGACCGCCCACCAAATGTCACCACCACGTCTATGCTTTTACCAAACGGTTCGTGTTTCCGCGTTCCCGTTTTGCGCTCTGATTGGCCATGCACGTTTCTGGTCATGTGACATGTGCGCCCAATCGCATGACGAGCAGTGTCTTAGCCCATTTCCGCGTCGAACAGCCTGCAAACGACCTAACGCCTAGTTTATCACTGGTTAAGCTTAGGCGACTCTTTCGCAGTTGGTTAAGGTTAGAGTTTGGAATCAGGGCTGGCGTTCTATCGCCATGTTCTAAGACAAACTCTAACCTTAACCAACTTCGAAAGAGCGCCTAAGCTTAACCGTCCAAAGAACTTGCAGTCACACGATTGGGCGCACATGTCACATGACCAGAAATGTCAGTGGCCAATCAGAGCGCAAAACGGGAACGCGGAAACACGAACCGTTTGGTAAAAGCAATGAGGCGTCCCCACCACTTTTCAAATCAAACCTACACTCTTGGTTCCAACTGTGTCTATCCTACAATGACATGGCCCCTCTCCTCCGCCCCGTTCCCCGTACCTGGATAACTGAGTTAGCCGGATAACTTTCGATGAAGTCTGACTTAAGCCGGACTTTCCGGCTCCCCGTACCTGGATTATCCAAATCACCATGACAACAGATCCAAAAGTTTGAGCCTGGTCGAAAGCAGGGTTTAAGTTCAAGTTAGCCGGATCAACCATCGCCACGCCCCCGCAAAGAAGTGACAGCCCGTTTCCTGAAATTATTCCCACAGTCTACGATCTGCATTATACCATTCTGAATTACGTTTTTGTGCTCCATTCTTCCAGAGGGGGCTTTTGAAATGTAAAATAGACCCAAAATGCTGATACTAAATTCACTTTGTCCTAAATAATGCACGTTATATATACCGTGGCGCTCGCTCGGTGCGATGTACACATTATGTGGTTATTTTAATTGTAACTGGGATTAAGATGTCTGATGAGATGCGCTGTTTGACGGATTTGAGAAATTGAATGAGCCGTTGACGTCACATTAATGAATGAGGATAAAGAAATAAAACTTCATTCAAAATAAAGAATATTCTAAACACGGGTCTCTCGTTCATTAATGTATAAACAATGAATTTATCCCATCTGGCACAGTGGCGCAGCGGTAGTGCTCAATCCTGCCAACCCAGCGACCGGTGTTCGAAACCCCGTGTTTCCAATATAAATTTTTGGAATATAATATTAATGATTATACGCCAAAGTAGCCTGGTTTTAAGTTAAAATATTATAAATCTACATGCATTGAGGATGTCATTCTTTATATAGCTCTCAACGTGCACCAAATTGAATTATTCCTATATTGCAAAAAGAAGGAAAAGACTAGGGTTTCGAACCCCGGTCGTCTGCGTGAAAGTCAAAAGAACAACCCGTTAGACCACAGTGGAGATAAGTAAAAGATTGACCACACATCAATCAATGGGTAAGAGAGCCGTATCGTAATTCTGTATAACAGTTTAACTAATTATTTTCGCTAGCAAGATCTCATTTGATTATTCAATCCAGCAGGCAAGTTTAAAGAAATATAATCTGATTGATTGAGGTAATGAGGGACTTAAAATTAGCCTATAGATAACGCATTTAACTTGTCGGCGAGGCGATTGAGCCGTACTGCAATATGTTACTAAAGTTTTAAATCAATTAATCAATCAATGCCGCTAGAGAATCAGGATCTCTGCTCTCGACACTTGCTGCCTTCTCGGCTGAGGCGGGCACGCGCACTTATCCTGGTTCTCAAGTCTGGCTTGAGTTAACGAGACTGAATCCACCTTCGAGGAACAGGAAAATCCCGGCTTCAAACATCGGGTTAACTGAATCTGGATAATGACATCTTGATCGACTTAGTTGAACCAGGTACGGGGAACGGGGCCGGTGTCACTCTAAAACCCCCAATGACATTCCCACACCCCCTTCTTACTTTTAAAAGGTTCCTATGTATCAAGTCAAGTGTTCCTTTATTAATCCCCTTGGGAAAATTCAGGTGTCATAGCAGCAGGTAGGATAGGTAATAATAATAATAATAATAATAATAATAATAATAATAATAATAATAATAATAATAATAATAATAATAATAATAATAATAATAATAATAATAATAATAATAATAATAATAATAATAATAATAATAATAATTAATAATAATAATAATAATAATAATAATAATAATAATAATAATAATAATAATAATAATAATAATAATAATAATAATAATAATAAATATAATTGTAACTGAGGGGTACAATTCCCTGACTGTATTACTAGATATGATACTTACTACCACTACCTTTGTACTTAATATTCGGCCACCCAGTACTCGGCATAAATATATTATGATGAACACTGTCACGTAGATGAAACGGATCCAACACAAATGTACGAATTAGAAATAGGTATTTATTTCTACACAGCGATGGTGTGTAGAGCAAGCACTTAATCAAATCAATCACATTTATGAATGGGAATTAGTATGCACTTTTATGGCACGAGTATTCGTCGGTATATCAATAGAGAATGTCCAATCTCTGAAGGCGCAGGTGGTACATATACGACCTGGAATAGTTAAGGAATAACAGCAATGATACTTCAATGATTATAGGCTGGATACACTAGGGGGGGGGTTAATCCGGTCGCTTGTAAGCCGACAGGAGTAGGAAGGGGGGGGGGGGTAGAATCCGGCTGCCTCATCCGGCCAAGGGTATCCCAGGTGAACCCACGGTAGTGCCGTTCAATGCGCCGGCGATCCTTGGACCGCAGATGAAAGCAGATGGACTCTTTGTGGGCCGGCGTCCTCCGGTCCACGGAGGAGAGACGTGAAGCGACCTCGTCTTGCAGAGCGTCTCCTCACCTTGCGTCCTCTCCAGGGGGGGGGGTTCCAACACACGGCAGTGTCGGGGGTCTTTATCCATGGAATAATCAACGTATACAAAGCATAATCCGTGCCTGGGAAGGCGGGCTGTCGTCGGTAGAATAATCCGGTATACAGGTCCACTCGCTCGTCGGCTCTGGGGCTCCTCGGGTGCAGCTTCACGTGGGGTCAACCACCCTGGATAAGCAGCCAGTTCTCTGCCCGAAACGATGGGGTACTGACTACGGTAGTATTCTCACCGCACGAAGCACTATATATTAACAGACTATTATTAGCTTAATAGACTACGTCCAACTCGACGATATAGTGCCAAATATGACTATTCAAATATTAATATACACGATGTCTCAATACCGATGGTAGGCGAACTTGGCCTTACTCCCACACGTGGCGTCGCGGGGAGGCTTTACGTCTGTGACTCTATTGGAGGGTAAGAAACTGGACTGAAAAGGAAGTCCTACTTTAGTAGCGCAGTATATATACGCACTATGAACAAATAGTCCCATTAGTGGTGCGGTAGCCAGATTCCTACGCGGAACTAGGACTTGTTCGTACATGTTGAGCGGTACGTTTGAACTGGGTCTGAGGGGTATGGCAGCCTGGCACCAAGGTCTCGACCAATAGTAGAATGGAGACTATTATGGGATGTTCAGTAGGCTAGAATGGATATTCAATGCATATTGTACAAGGAATATACAAGGGATATCAGGGAATATTAGAGAATATACAAATACAATTAAATATATATATATAAATAAATATATATATTCGGTTTAATCTGGCCCTTCACAACAATAATAATATAACATAGAACAAAGTGCAAAGGAATGATGATGATAGTGATAATAGTGATAACAGTAGTAGTAGTGAACAGTAGTGAGTGGCAGGATTCAATCAGTCAGTAGTAATAGTGATGATATTATACATACCTCCAAACCGTAGTCACATACTGCACCGAAAGTCCGTGCAGTGTTTATTATTAAGAGTCAGATAGTCCAAACAGGTCTCAAGTTCACCAGCCGTTAGCAGTCCGTGCTCACAGTGTGCCTAATCTTGGCTAGCAACCCATAGAGGGGGTGGGAGGGGTTTTCCAGTATAGTGTATGTATGTATGTATGTATGTATGTATGTATGTATGTATGTATGTATGTATGTATGTATGTATGTATGTATGTATGTATGTATGTATGTATGTATGTATGTATGTATGTATGTATGTATGTATGTATGTATGTATGTGTGTGTGTGTATGTATGTATGTATGTATGTATGTATGTATGTATGTATGTATGTATGTATGTATGTATGTATGTATGTATGTATGTATGTATGTATGTATGTATGTATGTATACCAAAATGAAAGTTTACCCAAATCAAAAACCCTGGGTAGACAAATCCGTCCGTGAAGCTCTGAGAGAGCGCACCAAAGCATACAACGACGGCCTAGTGGCAGGCAACATGAATGACCACAAGGTGGCGCGATACAACGTAAGGAGGACAGTGTCAGAGGCCAAACGGCGCTACAGGGATAAAATTGAACTCCAGTTTGAACAAGCTGACTCTAGAGCTATGTGGCAGGGGCTCAAAACGATGACAGACTACAAAGGCGCCTCCCTCAAACTGAACAGTGACATCTCCTTAGCAAATGACCTCAATACCTTCTATGCGAGGTTTGATGCTGGTAATAACAACACCAGCTCACAAGCCACGGCAATGGGGGGGGGGGGGTCGGCTGCTGATGGAGGCGCAGTGTTCAGGGTAACAGAGCATGAGGTGAGGCGGACCTTTAAAAAAGTGAATATCAGGAAGGCAGCAGGTCCGGACGGCATCCCCGGCCGCGTCCTAAAAGTCTGTGCCGACCAACTGGCCCCAGTATTCACTGACATATTTAACCTGTCCTTAGAACAGGCTGTCATCCCCACCTGCCTGAAGAAGTCCACTATTATCCCTGTACCCAAAAAATCCAAGCCTGCTTGCCTCAACGACTACCGCCCTGTAGCTCTCACCTCCATAGCCATGAAGTGCTTTGAGAAGCTAGTAAAGGGCTACATCTGCTCCTCCCTCCCCATCAACATGGACCCCCTGCAATTTGCATACCGCCCCAACAGGTCCACGGAGGACGCCATAGCCCATGTGCTGCACACAGCAGCATCACACCTGGACAAGAGGCAGGGGAACTATGTGAGAATGCTATTCATCGACTACAGCTCGGCATTCAATACCATAGTCCCCTCCATACTCATAGCCAAGCTCAGGGACCTGGGCTTGGGCTACGACCTCTGCCAGTGGGTCTTGGACTTCCTGACTGGCAGACCCCAGGTGGTGAGAGCAGGCAACTGCACCTCCTCATCCATCACCCTCAACATAGGGGCCCCCCAGGGCTGTGTTCTGAGTCCCCTCCTCTACTCCCTGTACACACACGACTGTGTGGCTCAGCGGAGTAGCAATACAATCATCAAATTTGCTGACGACACAGTGGTGGTGGGCCTGATCTCTGCCAACGACGAGAGGGCCTACCTGGAAGAGGTCAAGGTCCTGGCGGGATGGTGCCAGGAAAACAGCCTCTCCCTGAACGTCAGCAAAACAAAGGAGATGATTGTGGACTTCAGGAGGTCGGGGGTCAAGGACTACAGCCCCCTCAGCATCGACGGGGCACCGGTTGAGAGAGTCAACAGCTTTAAGTACCTCGGAGCCTACATATCCGAGGACTTGACATGGACCACACACATTGACAGTGTTGTGAAGAAGGCACGACAACGCCTCTACTTCCTCAGGCGCCTAAGGAAGTTCCAAGTCAGCCAGAAGATCCTTAAGAACTTCTACTCATGTACAATAGAGAGCATCTTGACCGGCAACATCACCTCCTGGTTTGGGAATAGCACTGCACAAGACCGAAGCAGACTACAAAGAGTGACACGTTCAGCCGAACGCACAATTGGAGGGGGGCTCCCCACCCTCCAGAACATTTACAACAAGCGTTGCAAGGGCAAGGCTAAGAGAATCATTAAAGACTCCAGTCACCCGAACAACTGCCTCTTTGAACTGCTGCGGTCAGGCAAGCGATACCGGAGTCTCAAGGCGAGCACAGAAAGACTCAGAAGAAGCTTCTATCCCCAGGCCATCAGGCTGCTAAACGAACAATGAATGAACACTACACAACAACAACCACCAAACGCACATAGCACACACATCCACACGCACACACTCACTTTAAACAAACACACTGTAGCACCCACTCCACACACTTTATAGCACACACCCACTTTAAACAAACACACTGTAGCACCCACTCCCCACACTTTATATTTATGGATGAAGGATTGCACTACAACTCGTACACCTTACTGTAAATTGTACCTAAAATTGTACCTCATCCCATTTCTGCTTTGCACTAGATAGTACTGTACATTAGTACACTGCATAGTATTGTGTATTGTATATTATATGGTAACTCAGAACATTGTACATATGTCTATACCGAACACTGTGACCTCATTTTTCTTCTTCTAAATTCATGCTATATTATGTTATTATGTTATTTGATACTATCTTGTCTAGCACAGTCTCTGGAGCGTAACAGTAAGAAGCATTTTGTATGAAAGTATTCTGTACTTCTGTATGACAACTATTAAAGAACTTGAACTTGAACTTGAACTTGTATGTATGTATTGTAAGGGGCTGAGGGGAATGGTGATCAATGGATGCTATGTTCCTGCCTGTTGGCTCCCCCCAATGGAGAGAAGAAGACTGACAGCTGCACACATGCAGACACACACACACAGCTGTCTTTCAATTAGCAATCAGCATGCCTCTCAAAGAGGACAGACCAAGAACATCAGAGTGTGTCTTGGAATGGAGAGTGGGATAGCTGTGGGGAGACAACCAAACTGTGAGTTAAACAGCCGGTAAGCCGGACAGCGGCCCGGCCTAGTTAAAGACTAGACTATAGCAAAGACAATTCGGTGCTTCACTGGGAGCCAGTATGATTTTTGTTTGTTTCTTAATTTTCTGTTTTGTTTAAATAAATGCCCCTGGCCATTGTCCAGCGGGGAGCTAAAGCTGTTTGACTGTGTGTTTGATTATTTGTACAACCATATTGCACCTTCCACCTACCCCTGTCTGCTACCTTTGTTAAAGTATGTATGTATGTATGTATGTATGTATGTATGTATGTATGTATGTATGTACTCATCCTAGGCTATGGTACAAGTGTAACGGTTGTGACAACGTCACCTCAAACTTCGAACCCCGGTCTCCCACACCGCGGGCAGCAACACAGACAGCTATACCATGAGGTGAATTCACTACTTCGCAACGTGTCTATCTGTCTTTTGAGGATGTGAGAGTGAGTTTAACCCATAGCACCGCTACTCACCCCAGCCCTTCTTGACTGCGCTTCACGATACCATCCGTTACACTCACCCTCTCAAACTCACTCCACTCCACCCAAGGCACTTCGATGCCCCGAGTGGGAATCGAACCCCGGTCTCCCACGCCGCAGGCAACAACACAGACCGCTATACCAAGAGGTGAATTCACTTCTAAGTGCTGGGTCTATGCGTCTTTTGAGGGTGTGAGAGTGAGTTTAACCCATAGCACCGCTACTCACCCCAGCCCTTATTGACTGCGCTTCACGCTACCATCCGTTACACAAGGAATAATTTTACATCTCTGTGTGTGTGTGTGTGTGTGTGTGTGTGTGTGTGTGTGTGTGTGTGTGTGTGTGTGTGTGTGTGTGTGTGTGTGTGTGTGTGTGTGTGTGTGTGTGTGTGTGTGTGTGTGTGTGTGTGTGTGTGTGTGTGTGTGTGTGTGTGTGTGTGTGTGTGTGTGTGTGTGTGTGTGTGTGTGTGTGTGTGTGTGTGTGTGTGTGTGTGTGTGTGTGTGTGTGTGTGTGTGTGTGTGTGTGTGTGTGTGTGTGTGTGTGTGTGTGTGTGTGTGTGTGTGTGTGCGTGCATCCTTCTGTAAAGTGTCCGTAGTGTGAGCGTGTGCAGCATTACATCCTCATTACTGGTGCTTGCAGGCGTTTGCCTGACCGCAGCAGCATGAACAGGCTGTTGTTGGGGTGGCTATGAAGGCTAACAACCCTGATATTTGGCAGCCTGTAGACATGTAGGTAGTTGTTCGAGGGTCTGTTGAAGAAACGCGCTGAGCAGCTGGTAATGTTTACGTGGATCTCTGCTGTAAACAGGCAGTGTGGCACAGATGACGGTAAATGGACTGCAGTTATGGACTACATTTATGTAACAGCTTTTATCCAAAGCGCTTTACAACTTATGCCTCATATTCACCCATTCACTCACACAATTCACACACCAACGGCGGAGGCGACCATGCAAGGTTCCAACCTGCTCATCGGGAGCAGTTAGGGGTTAAGTGTCTTGCTCAAGGGCACTTTGACAAGCTGTCGGGAGGAGCTGGAATCGTACTAGGAACCTTCTGACTCGTGAGCCACTGCTTCCCCAAAATAACTTAGAACCTCTGACATCCATGTGTGATCAATAACTGTGGCAGGGGGCGGGAGAGCATGTATGTAGGCTACTTGTGTGTGTGTGTGTGTGTGTGTGTGCATGCATTTGCGTGTACAGGGTTAGGGTCTGCCATGTGTCTTGCTCGTGCCCAGGGGACAAGATGAACAAGATTATTTCAAAAGCAACCACACCATTGCAATCTCTACTAGAAATATACAACATCTCACCAACACCACAACAACTGCGCCCAAGCAGAGAGACCGATACAAGCCTATAGTACAGGGGTGGCCAACCCGCGGCTCGCGAGCCGCATGTGGCTCTTTGCCTGTCAATGTGTGGCTCTTCCATCCAAAAAAATAATAAAGAAAAAAAAATAAAGAAAATGTCTTTTGTTTTTTAAAATTTTGTTATGTCACTCATTCCATAAGGACGTAGAATAAACATTTACAATTTTTTTTAAATGGTCCATTTGAATGTCTTGGTATCTGAATCTAGGGACATCTATGGATCAGTGTCAGAAATAGTGTGTCTGTTACTAGGCTTGAGTAAATTGTAATGAACCAAAGGAGAATATCAATTCTATTTAAAAATTTTTTTAATCTTTTTCTTTTGGGACACATACTATCGGACAAATAACAATAATTAACTCATTTACAAGTTGTATTAAGTTTTGCAAATAAATGAACATAGACAGAATATTTCAAAGCAGTCAAAAAAAGCAATATTTCGATTTTCACCTATTTCTGAAATGCGAGACATTTTCACGATTTCTGAGCAATGTTATCTGCCGTCACAAGTGGGGTTTGACCACGGCGAGTCACAAATAGGTATTATTGACACATTTTTATTCCAGCAGATTATTTAGGTCAGAGGGCCACAACTGACCCGGTGTTCCCCCCTTGTCGGCGGGCTTGTGTGTGTGTGCGTGTGTGTGTGTGTGTGTACCTGTAGTATTAGCAGCATCTGTATGATCGACGGAGGCACTCTGGCACGGGGGCGGGACAGAGCGTCTTCCAGTTTGAGGTTCAGAGTGATGATGTTCCTGAAGTGGAGAAGAGCCAACTGACGCACCGACTGCTCCTTACCCTGGAGACACACACACATGCACGCACGCACGCACACACACACACATACACACACACATACACACACACACACACACACACACACACACAACAAACACACACACAACACACACACACACACACACACACACACACACACGTTGATGGCGACGCCTGTGTGGACCCTGCGGTTGAGCGAGGCAGCCGTGAGGTAAACGGTGTGACTGAATCTGAAATGCAGGAGTCTGCCAGTCTGTCAGTCTGCCAGTCTGGTTATAAACATTTATTTTATGAGCTCATAGGAAAGAGAGTATAAACCCACAGTGGTGAAGAGAGAACAGCTGCCCTGCCACTGAACCTGCTGGCAGGACAAGGGGACATAACATGCAGATAATGTGTCTGGTGACAACAGACACCTCTATATCTATATCATTTGAGGGCTTTTCTTTAGAAGATAGAGGCATGACCCATGCCTACAAGTGGGAGTACCCCTATCAGGGTAGAGAGAGAGAGAGAGAGAGAGAGAGAGAGAGAGAGAGAGAGAGAGAGAGAGAGAGAGAGAGAGAGAGAGAGAGAGAGGGAAGAGAGAGGGGAAGAGGGAGAGAGAGATAGAGAGAGAGAGAGAGGGGAAGAGGGAGAGAGAGAGAGAGAGAGAGGGGGGGGAGGGGGAGAGAGAGGGGAAGAGGGAGGGGAGAGAGAGAGAGAGAGAGAGAGAGGGGAAGAGGGAGAGAGGGAGAGACAAAGAGAGAGAGACTAAGTGATGTGTATGCTTGTATCAACAGCAGTTATATTATGAATTTAACTGTTTAAATGTTAAAATGCTGTAATTGTACTGATCATTTCAGAGAGAGAGACACCACCACTATGCTCACACTTGTGTATGTGTGTGTGTGTGTGTGTGTGTGTGTGTGTGTGTGTGTGTGTGTGTGTGTGTGCGTGCGTGCGTGCGTGCGCGCGCGCGCGTGCGTGTGTGTATACCTGTACAGGGTAGAAGATGGCCTGTAGCATGACCAGAACATCACCAAAGAAGAAGTCCCATGTCTCTGCCAGCGAGTCCAGCAGCTTCTGACCTATAGCAGGACACCACGGGTTCAGCTCAACCAATCAACAGAGATCAAGGAAGTCAGGCTCAGAAATATACCAAACAAACACAGTGGACTCGATTGTAAAAGGTTGGCAACACTTCCTGTCTGCACAATTGCGGAGTTAACCCATCGCTCTTCTCCCAGGTCATTGACTGTTATCATAGTGACTGATCTGGTACAGTGTTCAGACAAAGGTCACGGCTAGAATGTATCTGCATTTCATTGAATTAACGTGATACTCCTGGGCCTTGTTCCTCGTACCTGGCTAACTGAGTTAGCCGGATACTTTTCAGCATAGCTTAAGCCAGACCTTTCCGTTCCCCGACGTCGGATTGTCTAAATCACCATGGTAACAGATCAAAATATTTGAACCTGCTCCAGAGCAGGGTTTAGTTCAGTTAGCTCGATAACCTGCATGGCCACACCCTCGCAAATAAATGCAGCTCGCTTCCTGAAATAATCCTCACAGTTTAGATCCCATTATACCATTCTTTGTATCACTGTCACTCACACGTTATTGTGATATTGTAACTGGGATTAAAATGTCTGATGAGATGCGCTGTTTGACAAATTTGAGAAATTGAATGAGCCATTGACATTAATGAATTTGAGAAACTGCATCTATCTGTTCATCAAGCACTGTTATCTGATGATGAACATGAGGTGTCACTGGTATAAACCAAAGGTTAATCAATTCAATGCATGTATGGATGATGTCTGAAACAGATTAAAACCTGATTAATAGTGAAACTGTATAGCCTCCCTCCAACTCCCTCTCTGACACATTATTTTGGGGGTCGCACCTTGAAAACTTTGGGAACCATGTATTTATCTATATAGTACATGATACCTAAGCCGAGCGCATACAGTACAGATATCCTCATAAGTATCTATTAATTCGTATCAATTAGATACTCTTTGGGCTTGTTTGTATCTACTTATTCTGAAAGAGTTGAACTAATTATTTTCGCTAGCAAGATCTCATTAGATTATTCATTCCAAGCCTACTGCCAGCAGGCACATTTAAAGAAATATAATCTGATTGATTGGGGTAATGATTTAAAATTAGCCTATAGATTATGCATTTAACTTGTCGGCGAGGCTATTGAGCCGTACTGTATTGTACGCATTCTGCAATCTGTTAATAAAGTTTTAAATCAATCAATAAATCAATGCAGAGACTGAATCAGCGTTCGAGGAACAGGGAAAGCCTGGATTCAAACATCGGGTTAATTGAATCTGGATAATGGGACTTTTGATCGACTTAGTTGAACCAGCTAAAAAAAAACGAACCTTTTACAATGATGTACTATGCTACTATGTCTATACTACTATCTATGATGTACTATGTCTATACTACTACCTACTATGTACTATGCTACTATGCCTATACTAGTATATATTATGTACTATGCTACTATGCCTATACTAGTATATATTATGTACTATGCTACTATGCCTATACTAGTATATATTATGTACTATGCTACTATGCCTATACTACTACCTACTATGCTAATATGTCTAATATGTCTATACTACTATGTACAGTATGTACTATGTGTACGCATGTTATATATGTGTATATGTATGTATGTACTGTGTGTATGTATGTTATGTATGTTTTTACACCGCTGCATTGGTGCTGTCCTGCGGAAGGAAGCTGCGGTCGCTATTTTACATTTATTTTGTATTTATTTATAAAATTACTTTGCCTTTACAGGGCAATATAATATGTATGTATGTAAATGCACACAAGCATGTTAACCTTATGGAAAAGAGAGAATACAATTGATAAAAAAGATAATTGTACTGTGATTTGTCAACGATGAGTTTATTCTCAGCACAGTGAGAAGCATGAAAGCCGAAGCATAGATGTGTTACTCGCACAAAAAAGAAAAAGAAAAAAATGCCAGCTTTCCTTTTGACGGTGTGTGAGGTCGCCGACAGTGAAAAGGTTAGGAGACTATAATTAAAACCTTGACGGGACAAAATGAAAACGGCTCACAGTGAAACGGCGGTTCTGGTTTTCTTTTAATGTCTGTGACTAACCAGTGGATGTGGTCTGAGAAATGTGACGCACACATCACTTCCTGTCTGGTCGCCGTGACGACAACACTACAGCATGGGCCTGTGGTAATCTGTGACAGTGTGTGTGTGTGTGTGTTCACCAATGGATGGTTCATCAAAGAAGGGACATAGCCACAAGGGACAAGATGAGAAATGAGAAAAGAGATAAGATATGTAATATGTTGCTGACTCTCTGATTAGAGTGGCTCTGAGGAATCTTTCCCTCTTTGTCTCTTCATCTCAGTTTCTCATGATACACAGCTCTATCTCTCATTCAAGTCACATGTCTTAAGTCCGTTTCTTTTCTTATCTTCAACATGGCCTACAAAAAAGATGAAAAGCAACAATACATTTCTATATACTTTATTATGTATCTGTATGCCTATGAGTATTTAGTTTATTTGCTTACTTATAAACGAATATAACTTGCTTGTGTATTCTTTCCACGTCTATTCTGGTTATGTGTATGGTTGTTGTTTACCTGTGCACTCACCAAGACAAATTCCAATCAATGTTTCATTGAAATGGTAATAAACTATTGCATTTTTAATCTACTTACAAGTAAGTGAATGAACAAATTAATGAATGAATGATTTTATTTCATTATTATTTTTGTTTTGTTTTACAGAGCATAGTAGTAGAACAAAAAATAAATAAAAAAAATTATAATAATGACCGAAAAGGTGTAGGCTGAAGCCGAGGCTTATAATTGCCTACCCTTTTTACATTACATGATTTACACACAAAAAATACAAAAAAGAAACATAATGCATTTATCATTTCGCAAAGGTCACAAACGTTTCATAGCTTTATGTACAAAATGTATACACATTTATTTATGTTTTTCTTTTTTCTTTTTCCCTTTGTCACTATTTGAATACAGTTATGTTAATTAGGATAATAGTAACTTACACAAATAAGACATTGGCTAAGCCTTGTTTCTCTTGTGAGGCCTGTCCGGTCGTTTCCGTACTTGGCAGGACTTATTGGATGGATGACTGTCCCGCCTTGTTAACATTCCTTTAACCCTTGTGTGGTTGTTTGTGTTGCTCACCCAAGGTCCACAAGTCTGGTGGACCCACAACATTATTCAGATTGTAAAACAATAAAGCCATAACAATTCATGTAAAAATACTTGCACAATGTGCGCTCAATGAAAATGTGTTATTTTATAGGTTCTTCACATAGAATGAGCCATAGCCAATGAGTCTCAGGTAAAAAAAATAATTCATGAACACTACACAAGGCTTAATATAAGTGTAAAGAAGCACTGCTGATTAAACACAAGCCATTGCTGCCCTCTAGTGGTTGAAATGTTCACCCTGCTGTACATTATGCCCCACCCCCATCAATGCTGTCAGAGTGACTCTTTTAAAAATAATTTCACCCATCCCAATTTGAGTCATTATGCCAATTCCCTTCCTGGTCGCTGCACGCATTGCCCCACTGTCGGTCTGGGGAGGGTGTAGAACTACCACATGCCTCCTCCGATACATGTAGAGTCGCCAGCCGCTTTTTTTTCTTCCACTGGAGTTTCACTGGGAGAACGTAACGCGTGGGAGGTTCACACTATTCCCCCCAGATCCCCTCCTTGCTGAACAGGCGCCCGACCAACCAGTAGGAGTCGCAATTTACAAGGACCAGGACACATACCCCACCAGCTTCCCACCCGCTAACACTGCCAATTGTGTTAGTAGGGACGACTGACCAAGCCGGAGGTACCGCTGACAGCTGGATTCTATCCCAGAGCCTCTGCAGTGTCCACTGCGCTACCCTCCAAAGAGTGCCTCTTTGGAGGTACTAATAGAGGCAGCCTGACACTGTGGTGGTTGAGCATCTGGCTAGAAGCCAATGCGGAGCTTCATATTCTCCTATTCATATTATTACTCACTCTCTCACTCACCTGTCTCTGTCTCTTTCTCCCTGTCTCTTAAATCAAATCAAATCAAATTTATTTGTAAGGCCCGACAACACACGTTAATGTCCCCATGGGCCGTACGCGTCTTCTTTAAACAAGTCAAGAAGAAACATCACAATAAGTCAACAAAACAAGAACACCATAAGGTCCAAAATTTTTTAAATAAATGCAAATTAAATAAATGCAAGCACTCCCAGACGTACCCCACGCGAAAGGTAAGGAAAAACTCACTAAAACCTAGCAATAGGAAAAAATGCACCACAGGGCCGTTCAAGGGGGGATCTCCCTTCTTAGATGTCTGTGATAGTAGTGTTGCCGTGAAAACAGTTGGTAAGCATGCACTCATGTGTGTAGAGAAACACAGATGAGTGCATGCGATAGCAACTGAACATTTTGAAAAATTAAAGATAGAGCTGATAGCGATAGCAACTGAACATTTTGAAAGATTAAAGATACAGCTGATAGCGGATCTATTTGAGGCACAGGGGCGGCGTAAAAAGAGGGTCTTCTCCTCTGTCTGTCCCTCTCTTGTGTGTGTGTGTGTGTGTGTGTGTGTGTGTGTGTGTGTGTGTGTGTGTGTGTGTGTGTGTGTGTGTGTGTGTGTGTGTGTGTGTGTGTGTGTGTGTGTGAGTGAATGAATGAATGAATGAATGAATGAATGAATGAATGAATGAATGAATGAATGAATGAATGCAAACTTTATTTAACAGATTGCAGAATGGGTACAATACAGTACGGCTCAATACATACAATTGTTAAGGGGATGCAGACCTGAGAAAGACGTTTGTCTTGTTTCCATCAGGGTCCCCCATTTTCATTTCATATAGACATTTATGACATACACAACATACATGACATTTATGGCATAGGGACATATAGGTATTTAGTACTGATACATTTGTGACATAAGCGGTATTCAAATATACAGTACTGTTACCCCTAGATCCTGACAGAGTATATACATATGATGGGGAGGGGACTGTACATTAGGAGGGGGTGGGTGGGTGGGAGGGAAATATACATACGGCGGGGAGGGAATATATACCTGCAGTGGGGAGGAGACTGTCTATTAGGAGGTGGTGGGGGTTTTGGGCATTTACGGTGGCCAGTTTCGAATTGCAGCCTCCCGTAGGTGCTCTTTAAGAGCGGTTTTGAATGTGGGCAGGGATTCACATTCCTTTACAGCTTTGGGTAGGGCGTTCCACATTGTTGTGGCATAATTGCGAAACGTGTTTAGTCCCTTGTTTGAGCCGAATCTGGGTTTAACATGATTTGTTGAGCTTCCTCTGGTGTAGTGGTTGTGGTATTCACTGACCTTTGGGAAGTATTTTGACATGTACATGGGCACCCCGGTCGTATAGTGTATCTTGAAGACCAGGCCCATTGCAAGTTGCTGTACTCTGTCGTCTACTCTAAGCCATCCTAGGTTGTCAAAGTGGGCAGCGGTGAGGTGGGTTCTGGGGTTCAGGTCAAGTAGTAGTCTGACCAGTTTGTTTTGTGATGTTTGTAATTTTGTTTTAAGCGCCTTTGAGGTGCTTTGGTACCATGAGGTGCACGCATAGTCATAGTACCCTTGAATGAGTGCTCCTGCCAGAGTCTTCAGGGTATTCTTGTTTACCAGAGAGGAGATCCGGTACAAGAATCTAGTTCGTTGGTTGACTTTTTTTATTACATTGGATGCCATTTTGTCACAGGAAAGATTTGCCTCTAGGATGGAACCCAGGTAGGTAATTTCGTCTTTCCTTGTGACAATATTGTCACCCACTGTAACTGAGAAGCCGTCGGTCTTGCTGAGTTTGTTATTTGAACCGAAGAGAATGGACTCTGTTTTGCCCATGTGTAATGACTCTGTGTGTACAGACCTTCATAGAAGCGTATCTTGTCTCTCAGTATGACCATGCCCTTGGTAAGCAGCTGATTCTGAAGGTATTCTGTGAAGAAGGAACCAAGCTCTGTCTTGAGCAGCTGCCTGCAAAACACACGCATACAGACACACACACACACACACATGCAGATGTAGTCATATACGGTATGCACAATAAGACACAATAAGAAATACATCACAATATGATTTGTATTAGTGATAACACACTATGTTCTGTATGAGATGACCCAAATGTAACAACGCAAATTCTATAGGCCACACAATGTGTATGACGATCAAACAGCTCTACGGGAAATGAGAGGAGGCTGTGTCCACAACAACCTTTAGAAACACTTTAATATCTTTCATATTAAAACAAACACCCACAATACATACAACTATGACTGTGTAATATATTAAACACAGTGTAGGGTTGCTAGGGGAACAGCTTGGGCCCGAGTGTATTTCCTGTCAGCTATTGATATTAGCCGGAAAAGATTTAAGATTGTTGGGCCCATTTAGAATGTTTATGTTACTGTAACATTTGGGGTTTGCTCGCCTCAGGGAGCAAACCTCTAGCATTACCTGGTGGGTAATTTACCTGTCTCCATGGCCTAATTACACTGATTGGTACCTCGTGTGACTCATTAAATGTCTCGTTATATTCTCTTCCGTGTCACACCGCCAGTGTCAGTCGATCAGCAAACTGTCTGTGAGTAATACCTACAGTAATACCTACAGTAATACCTACAGCTCTAGTCTTATCGTTCCTTGTCACAGAAGATAAGTATGTCGCTATGTGTTTGAATCACCATGTAATCATTGATTACCATGTGTATCCGCTATTGGAAGATTATCGTATTGTGTGTGTATGCAACTCCGTCGTTTGACGTGTGTACCAAGTAACGTGTTTAGGAGACAGTGCTTTCTCCACTTTGTTTCCCCCGTTTATCGTGTGAGTACCCTATGTATTGGGGATTCATATATAACGTGAACAGAACAGATGTGAACAGATGTGGCTCTTGTATAGTATAGTTTAGATATATTAAGTATAACATAATGACGAAGTTAAAATTGTATATTGTATAGTAGTGTACATAGGAACCAGTGCCTTCTCAGGAATTTAGCATGTCTATTTTTATCATGCACATCTTATGTCTTACCTGTTTTTTTTTCTATGTCTATTTTATTATTGTATTATTGCACAATCGATGCGGGCATGACCACCCGCATTTCACTGTATGCCCTGGTATGTATGTGACAAATAAACCTCTTGATTCTTGATTCTTGTTTTTGAGACAGAGATTCATCTCCCTTCTCCTTTATATGCCATCGTCTGCGTGTGCCGTTCGTTACACCATTAAAGTAACAATGCATTGTTTGAAAACCAACATCTGCCTTTCGTCGTATCTGTTCTGTACTGCACCTGGGTCCAACACACCTACCAAATCGTAACATGTTACTATGGAAACAGAATGTATCATGGAGGAAGATGAGCTTGTCAAAGTGAATGGGGCTTTTCGCAAATTAAAAACAAGGCCACAGTAGATCACTGTATTAAATACGGATGCAGCCATTTGACCTTCCTAATCTACCCTACAATGCAAAGAGTCTAGCAGCATCTGTTGGCAAAGCATTGGCGCTAACATCTGTTAACTAAACCGTAGAGCTGCCAAATGTTACAGCAAATGCTAGTTAGTGTTAATCAAAGATAGTTGAGTACAAACTATTTGCATGTGTGTGTGTGTGTGTATGTGTCTGTGCATGTTTGTGTGGTGTGTGTGTGTGTGTGTGTGTGTGTGTGTGTGTGTGTGTGTGTGTG